>NC_137673.1:16425921-16448421 GCF_963422515.1 Blennius ocellaris | reverse complement strand
ACCCTAACCCTAGGACTTAACCCTAACCCTAACCCTAGGACTTAACCCTAACCCTAACCCTAGGACTTAACCCTAACCCTAACCCTAGGACTTAACCCTAACCCTAACCCTAGGACTTAACCCTAACCCTAACCCTAGGACTTAACCCTAACCCTAACCCTAGGACTTAACCCTAACCCTAACCCTAGGACTTAACCCTAACCCTAACCCTAGGACTTAACCCTAACCCTAACCCTAGGACTTAACCCTAACCCTAACCCTAGGACTTAACCCTAACCCTAACCCTAGGACTTAACCCTAACCCTAACCCTAGGACTTAACCCTAACCCTAACCCTAGGACTTAACCCTAACCCTAACCCTAGGACTTAACCCTAACCCTAACCCTAGGACTTAACCCTAACCCCACACATATTTGTAATTTCAGGAGTTTGTGTTGATGTACCGTCCAAGTAGCAACAATTTTTTATTTCAGGAGTTTGTGTTGATGCACCGTCCAAGTAGCAACAATTTATTTCAGGAGTTTGTGTTGATGGACTGGCAAGTCTTTGTCATTGCAGGAGTTTGTGTTGATGGAGAAATACTTGCCGGTCCATCAACACAAACTCCTGAAATGATAAAGACTTGCCAAGCCATTAAAACAAACTCCTGAAACCACAAATTGTTACTATTTGGATGGTGCATCAACACAAACTCCTGAAATAAAAAATTGTTGCTACTTGGACGGTCCAGCAACACAAACTTCTGAAATTACAAATGGTTGCCAGTCCATCAACACAAACTCCTGAAATCACAAATACTTGCCAGTCCATCAACACAAACTCCTGAAATGATAAAGACTTGCCAAGCCATTAAAACAAACTCCTGAAACCACAAATTGTTACTATTTGGATGGTGCATCAACACAAACTCCTGAAATAAAAAATTGTTGCTACTTGGACGGTCCAGCAACACAAACTTCTGAAATTACAAATGGTTGCCAGTCCATCAACACAAACTCCTGAAATCACAAATACTTGCCAGTCCATCAACACAAACTCCTGAAATAACAAATTGTTGCCACTTGGACGGTCCATCAACACAAACTCCTGAAATCACAAAGACTTGCCGGGCCATCAACACAAACTCCTGAAATAAAAAATTATTGCTACTTGGACGGTGCATCAAAACAAACTCCTGAAATTACAAATACTTGCCGGGCCATCAACACAAACTCCTGAAATAAAAAATTGTTGCTACTTGGACGGTCCAGCAATACAAACTCCTGAAATTACAAATACTTGCCGGTTCATCAACCCTAACTCCTGAAGGGACAAAGACTTGCCGGGCCATCAACACAAACTCCTGAAAGGAGCTGTGGGAAGAGGGAGACACTTTCTTTTGACAAAATGGGGGAACATGGAGAGTGGACAATGGTGCATTATGGAAGGCGCAAAAACAGGGACCCCAGAGAGAGGGACAACCCTGGTCAACAATATGGGCAGAAAAATTATGGGTGCCGGGAGAGGGATGGTACATATACCCGATGGATGGACTTACACCACCACCACCCCCTCAGAGAAAACAAAAAAACACAGAAATAATAAAACCCATTTAAACAATAAAACTGTTCAACCACCATGCATTTGAGCCCTATGTCAACCAACAGGTCAAAATATTAGGGAGTAATGTAAGTATGTGAGATTGTCTAAACCCAACAGCATGAAATGTACAGACAAAAAACACTTTGCAATACCCTCTAGTTATGTTTATTCTGCAAAAGTTTTTACCCTTTACTGACTACATTTCCCCCAACATGTTTGCACAGAGTTGTACCACAGATTGGACTAAACATGGGCGGCCGGTCGTAGTTGAAAGCCCAGGCAGCATAAATTGCAGGCTTCAAGTGGGACACAAGACCTACTTGGCACACAACACAGATGGAACATACATTAACACTCCAAGAAACAATTCAACCACCATGCATGTGACATTTGTTCCCCATGTCAACCAACGAGTCAACATTAGGGGATGGAGTCTGAGATTGTCCAAACCCAAAAAGCATGCAAACAGATGCATGGAACAAAAGATCTTACAACTTGGAATTTTCTAAAACACTTTATTCAGCTCAAGTACATTTGAAGTCATTAAACTGACAGTGAAAAGTGACTGTCATCCTCAATTGTACCACAGATGTAACCAACATTTAAACATGGGTGGCCCAGCTTAGTTTAAAGCCCACTCACCACGGCAAGGTGTAGGCCTCGAGTGGGGACACAAGACAAGACATTTGGCGCACAAGACAAACTCAGACAGTACAACATACATCAAGACTACAAAGCAATCATAATTCAAACAACTTTTTTCCATTTGTCATTTTCATGGTTTGTAAAAACATACATGAGACCACAAAACCAGTGAAGCCACTATGTTTGTGGCTTTATTGTTCTTAGAACAATGGGACAATTAGGAGAATCCGCCACGTTCAGAATTGTCCAATAGATCCAGATATTTCCACTGAGAGCCAGATGTTTCCATTGAATCAAGACTTTTCCATGAGATCCAGGGCTTTGTTTTAATTAAATTGAGGGGTGCTGGATTTGACAACTTTCCCAATTTATTTGCCAACATTGGAAACACCTCCATTAAGTGCATCACCTTCATTGTTTGAAACCCATGGTTGCACCTCAGAAATGCACTTCTTGTTGATCATTGTTGCATTGAAACAAGTTTAAAGGTTTCTTTTTTATCATGCGAGATGAAACCCAACCAACTTTCATGTATGCATTTGGCATCATTGCACACCTCGCTGTCCATGTATTTCCACAGCGGAGTTGCTGCTTTTGAGGTTCTAACAGATACGGTTTTACTTTTCCCAAATAAGAGCTCATTGATTGGGAAGAATGTCTTCCACACCCCCACAAAAAAGAAGCCACAGAAATATACATTTACATAATAGGAAACGGAATCATTTGGAGGAAATCTTTAAGGTTCAACCACCATGCATTGGACATTTGTTCCCCATGTCAACCAACGAGTCAACATTAGGGGATGGAGTCTGAGATTGTCTCAACCCAACAGCATGCAATGTGCAGACAAAAAACACGTTGCAATACCCTCATGTTTATTGTTGTGCCAAAAGTTTTTACCCTTTACTGACTCTACATTTCCCCCAACATGTTTGCACAGAGTTGTACCACAGATTTGACTAAACATGGGCGGCCGATTGTAGTTGAAAGCCCAGGCAGCATAAATTGCAGGCTTCAAGTGGGACACAAGACCTACTTGGCACACAACATACAGATGGAACATACATTAACACTCCAAGAAACAATTCAACCACCATGCATTGGACATTTGTTCCCCATGTCAACCAACGAGTCAACATTAGGGGATGGAGTCTGAGATTGTCCAAACCCAAGAGTATGCAAACAGATGCATGGAACAAAAGATCTTACAACTTGGAATTTTCTAAAACACTTTATTCAGCTCAAGTACATTTGAAGTCATTAAACTGACAGTGAAAAGTGACTGTCATCCTCAATTGTACCACAGATGTAACCAACATTTAAACATGGGTGGCCCAGCTTAGTTTAAAGCCCACTCACCACGGCAAGGTGCAGGCCTCGAGTGGGGACACAAGACAAGACATTTGGCGCACAAGACAAACTCAGACAGGACAACATACATCAAGACTACAAAGCAATCATAATTCAAACAACTTTTTTGCATTAGTCATTTTCATGGTTTGTAAAAACATACATGAGACCGCAAAACCAGTGAAGCCACTATGTTTGTGGCTTTGTTTGTAGAACAATGGGACAATTAGGAGAATCCGCCACGTTCAGAATTGTCCAATAGATCCAGATATTTCCACTCAGCCAGATGTTTCCATTGAATCAAGACTTTTCCATGAGATCCAGGGCTTTGTTTTAATTAAATTGAGGGATGCTGGATTTGACACATTTCCCCATTTATTTGCCAACATTGGAAACCCCTCCATTATGTGCATCACCTTCATTGTTTGAAACCCATGGTTGCACCTCAGAAATGCACTTCTTGTTGATCATTGTTGCATTGAAACAAGTTTCAGGTTTCTTTTTTATCATGTGAGATGAAACCCAACCAACTTTCATGTATGCATTTGGCATCATTGCACACCTCGCTGTCCATGTATTTCCACAGTGGAGTTGCTTTTGAGGTTCGAACAGATACCGTTTTACTTTTCCCAAATAAGAGCGCATTGATTGGGAAGAATGTCTTCCACACCCCCACAAAAAAGAAACCACAGAAATATACATTTACATAATAGGAAACTGAATCATTTGGAGGAAATCTTTAAGGTTCAACCACCATGCATTGGACATTTGTTCCCCATGTCAACCAACGAGTCAACATTAGGGGATGGAGTCTGAGATTGTCTCAACCCAACAGCATGCAATGTGCAGACAAAAAAACACTTTGCAATACCCTCAAGTTATGTTTATCGTTCTGCAAAGGGTTTTACCCATTACTGTCTGTGCATTTCCCACAACATGTTTGCACAGAGTTGTACCACAGATTTGACTAAACATGGGCGGCCGATTGTAGTTGAAAGCCCAGGCAGCATAAATTGCAGGCTTCAAGTGGGACACAAGACCTACTTGGCACACAACATACAGATGGAACATACATTAACACTCCAAGAAACAATTCAACCACCATGCATTGGACATTTGTTCCCCATGTCAACCAACGAGTCAACATTAGGGGATGGAGTCTGAGATTGTCCAAACCCAAGAGTATGCAAACAGATGCATGGAACAAAAGATCTTACAACTTGGAATTTTCTAAAACACTTTATTCAGCTCAAGTACATTTGAAGTCATTAAACTGACAGTGAAAAGTGACTGTCATCCTCAATTGTACCACAGATGTAACCAACATTTAAACATGGGTGGCCCAGCTTAGTTTAAAGCCCACTCACCACGGCAAGGTGCAGGCCTCGAGTGGGGACACAAGACAAGACATTTGGCGCACAAGACAAACTCAGACAGGACAACATACATCAAGACTACAAAGCAATCATAATTCAAACAACTTTTTTGCATTAGTCATTTTCATGGTTTGTAAAAACATACATGAGACCGCAAAACCAGTGAAGCCACTATGTTTGTGGCTTTGTTTGTAGAACAATGGGACAATTAGGAGAATCCGCCACGTTCAGAATTGTCCAATAGATCCAGATATTTCCACTCAGCCAGATGTTTCCATTGAATCAAGACTTTTCCATGAGATCCAGGGCTTTGTTTTAATTAAATTGAGGGATGCTGGATTTGACACATTTCCCCATTTATTTGCCAACATTGGAAACCCCTCCATTATGTGCATCACCTTCATTGTTTGAAACCCATGGTTGCACCTCAGAAATGCACTTCTTGTTGATCATTGTTGCATTGAAACAAGTTTCAGGTTTCTTTTTTATCATGTGAGATGAAACCCAACCAACTTTCATGTATGCATTTGGCATCATTGCACACCTCGCTGTCCATGTATTTCCACAGTGGAGTTGCTTTTGAGGTTCGAACAGATACCGTTTTACTTTTCCCAAATAAGAGCGCATTGATTGGGAAGAATGTCTTCCACACCCCCACAAAAAAGAAACCACAGAAATATACATTTACATAATAGGAAACTGAATCATTTGGAGGAAATCTTTAAGGTTCAACCACCATGCATTGGACATTTGTTCCCCATGTCAACCAACGAGTCAACATTAGGGGATGGAGTCTGAGATTGTCTCAACCCAACAGCATGCAATGTGCAGACAAAAAAACACTTTGCAATACCCTCAAGTTATGTTTATCGTTCTGCAAAGGGTTTTACCCATTACTGTCTGTGCATTTCCCACAACATGTTTGCACAGAGTTGTACCACAGATTTGACTAAACATGGGCGGCCGATTGTAGTTGAAAGCCCAGGCAGCATAAATTGCAGGCTTCAAGTGGGACACAAGACCTACTTGGCACACAACATACAGATGGAACATACATTAACACTCCAAGAAACAATTCAACCACCATGCATTGGACATTTGTTCCCCATGTCAACCAACGAGTCAACATTAGGGGATGGAGTCTGAGATTGTCCAAACCCAAGAGTATGCAAACAGATGCATGGAACAAAAGATCTTACAACTTGGAATTTTCTAAAACACTTTATTCAGCTCAAGTACATTTGAAGTCATTAAACTGACAGTGAAAAGTGACTGTCATCCTCAATTGTACCACAGATGTAACCAACATTTAAACATGGGTGGCCCAGCTTAGTTTAAAGCCCACTCACCACGGCAAGGTGCAGGCCTCGAGTGGGGACACAAGACAAGACATTTGGCGCACAAGACAAACTCAGACAGGACAACATACATCAAGACTACAAAGCAATCATAATTCAAACAACTTTTTTGCATTAGTCATTTTCATGGTTTGTAAAAACATACATGAGACCGCAAAACCAGTGAAGCCACTATGTTTGTGGCTTTGTTTGTAGAACAATGGGACAATTAGGAGAATCCGCCACGTTCAGAATTGTCCAATAGATCCAGATATTTCCACTCAGCCAGATGTTTCCATTGAATCAAGACTTTTCCATGAGATCCAGGGCTTTGTTTTAATTAAATTGAGGGATGCTGGATTTGACACATTTCCCCATTTATTTGCCAACATTGGAAACCCCTCCATTATGTGCATCACCTTCATTGTTTGAAACCCATGGTTGCACCTCAGAAATGCACTTCTTGTTGATCATTGTTGCATTGAAACAAGTTTCAGGTTTCTTTTTTATCATGTGAGATGAAACCCAACCAACTTTCATGTATGCATTTGGCATCATTGCACACCTCGCTGTCCATGTATTTCCACAGTGGAGTTGCTTTTGAGGTTCGAACAGATACCGTTTTACTTTTCCCAAATAAGAGCGCATTGATTGGGAAGAATGTCTTCCACACCCCCACAAAAAAGAAACCACAGAAATATACATTTACATAATAGGAAACTGAATCATTTGGAGGAAATCTTTAAGGTTCAACCACCATGCATTGGACATTTGTTCCCCATGTCAACCAACGAGTCAACATTAGGGGATGGAGTCTGAGATTGTCTCAACCCAACAGCATGCAATGTGCAGACAAAAAAACACTTTGCAATACCCTCAAGTTATGTTTATCGTTCTGCAAAGGGTTTTACCCATTACTGTCTGTGCATTTCCCACAACATGTTTGCACAGAGTTGTACCACAGATTTGACTAAACATGGGCGGCCGATCGTAGTTGAAAGCCCAGGCAGCATAAATTGCAGGCTTCAAGTGGGACACAAGTCCTACTTGGCACACAACACAGATAGAACACACATTAACACTCCAAGAAACAATTCAACCCACTTTGTTCAACCACCATGCATTTAACATTTGTTCCCCATGTCAACCAACGAGTCAACAGATTAGGGGATGGAGTCTGAGATTGTCTAAACCCAACAGCCTGTAAACAGATGCATGGAACAAAAGATCTTAAAACTTCTTGGAATTTTCTAAAACAGTGTTTATTCAGCTCAAGTACACTTGGAGTCATTAAATTGACAGTGAAAAGTGACAGTGCATCATCCTCAATTGTACCAAAGATGGCCCATCTTAGTTTAAAGCCCACTCACCACCACGAGGTGTAGGCCTCAAGTGGGGACACGAGACAAGACATTTGGCGCACAAGACAACCTCAGAGGACAACACATCAAAACTACAAAGCAATCCCAATTCAAACAACTTTATATTTGTCATTTTCACAGTTTTTCAAAAAAAGTGGATCAATCATTAACTTTTTAACCAACAACATACATGGGGACCACAAAACCAGTCAGACAACCGTTTTTGTGGCTTTATGTTATGTATAACAATGGGACAATTAACTTAACATATGAAATGCCTTAATTAGGAGAATCCGCCATGTTCAGCATTTTCCAATAGATCCAGATATTTCCGCTAAGAGCCAGATGTTTCCATTGAGTCAAGGCTTTTCCATGAGATCCAGGGCTTTGTTTTAATTAAGTTGAGGTGCTGGATTTTACACATTTCCCCATTTATTTGCCAGCATTGGAAAAATCATTATGTGCATCACCTTCAATGTTTGAAACCCATGGTTGCACCTCCGAAATGAATTTATTGTTGACCATCATTGTTGCATTGAAACAAGTTTCAGGTTTCTTTTTTATCAGGTGACATGAAACCCAACCATCTCTCATGCATGCATTTGGCATCATTGCACACCTCGATGTCCATGTATTTCCACAGTGGAGTTGCTTTTGAGGTTCGAACAGATAGTTTTACTTTTCCCCAAATAAGAGATCATTGATTTTGAAGAGGATTGGGAAGAATGTCCAGCATCTGTGGCATTTCACAGATTTTGCAGTTTCAGGACATTTTGCTTCCAAGTCAAGAGGCCCTTCCTCAATTACTCTTCCAGATCCTCCAAAGCATGCTTTTCCTTTAAAACTCCAAGACAAGCAATGCAGCCAGCCTTTTCTGCTTCGGCTCTTAATCCAACAAAAGATTGTGGATTTTATACTTTTACCCATTGATCATTTTCCAAAAACATTTCAAACACCATAATTGTCATGTGCGTCACCATTGTTTGAAACTCAGTTGCACTTCAAACACATTTTTTGTTGAACACCTTTTATTAAACAACTTTCAGGTTTATTCTTTATCAGGCAACATGAAACCCAGCAAACTTTCATGTAGGCATTCATCATTGCACAGCCAACCCAGCTCACACCATTTTTTTACAATTAATTTGTTGTTTGACATGAAACCTTGGATACTGGCTCTGAGGTTCAGCTTAGTTCGACAGTTCTCACTCTTTCACATTGAGCTACAAACCCCTCAGCAGTCAGTTGAATTGTTTTTTCAGTGTTTATTCACAACCCATCGCAGTCGGCAGCGGATGCACCAGAGTCAGACATAGTGCAGCGCGTCTCCATGGTAACCAGTAAAGTTCAGTGTCAAAGTCAGCACAGTCAGTCAAAATGGTTCATTTGTGACTCACTCCAGCAACCAATGCATTGGATCACCAACTATACTTCAAAATGCATGTGCACATGGTTTTTATTTGGTCATCTATTGTGTGACGCGACACGCAATCCTACCTCCTTGCATTGGATGCTGTGCCTGCAGTGATTCTCAGGTCCAACCGCGCTCCAAGAACGGTCCAATACTGCTTCAACATGGCTCCACAAACCAGTCCTGTGTCATGTGAGAAGTAAAAGTGTCAGGGTCAGGCTATAGACATTTATCCAATCTGCAAGAAAGAACAAGACAACAAGGGTAAGTTTCTTTTGACTCGCGAGGAGAATGGATAGGGAGGGCTTCAGCCACAACCCCCAACCCATTCTGGAGACTCTCATCCACATCCTCTCTTTCTACTAGGGGTTCGAAGGTGGGGAGTGGAAGAAAGGTGAAAGAAAAGCGCCGTAGTGGAAAATCACTAGACAAGCACAAGTCGGAACATTCAGAATGCACGAGACATTGAGGTGTGGCAGTTTGGACAGGACGTTGGTCTCCTGTCCATCAGTCTCGGTTAGCGTGTTCTTGCAAGTATTCAAAATACAAGATTAAACAGCAAGGGAGCCGTGCTTACTGCACGGCGACTGAAACGCTTCAACTGATTTGGCATGAATGTGGATTAAGCATAAATGTAATAACTTATGTACAATTATTCCAACAAAAAGTTAAAACAACATTGAAATACACACCAAGTAGAAAGACTCACCTGACTGTAAACAGTTTGGCCTCCACAGAGTAGAATCAGTCATCTGGCTCCAAACTGTTGGGCTGATGACATCTAGAGAACAGAGGAGGAAAAAGTGTAAACATTTTTCAGCATTGAAATATAGATCCAGTAGAAACACTGACCTGGCTGCAAACTGTTGGCCAAAAGTCTGATGACACCTGGAAAAGAGGAACATTTTTAAAACAGGTTTTCACCATTGAATTATATATCCAGGAGATACTCACCACAACTGATGACTTCCCAAGGTTCACATTCCTTAGGCGTCTCTACATCACTCAGATCCACAGCTCCCTTGATATGTGGGATTTGGATGTATAGTATTTCATTTTTTGAAGCTTTAATTATTCATGACAACTTGTTCAAGGGTGTCCTGGTAGAAGTGCATACAATAGATTTACAGTGTCAGTAATACTAAAATGTTCAAAATAGCAAGACAATTACATGAAATAAGTACAGCGACAGAGTACATGAAAGATAAGGGTCAAAAAACAAACTTTAAAATAAGTTGGGTAAAACAGTGACTTGTTTCCAACTGGTGTAAAGGGCCCCAAACTCTCCCTGTGAGACCAGCCCTGAGTTTTAAATCATTCTGTATAGTATTCCATGAATATGGAGAACACATGAAGGCTTTTATGCCCAGCTCCATGTGAATTGTTGGAATTGTGAGGACAAATAAGTCTTTAAACCACAGACTGTAGTTATTTTAGTTTTTGCATCATAACTGCAACGGTACAGAGGCAGCAAACCAAGAAGTGCTTTAGACAAAACCAAGCCAGTGAATGTATCTGCATAGAGATCGAGCTGTTGTAGCAACTGCCCCCCCCCCTCCTGGGGTTTCAGCACATCAATGGTACCACAGATTTCCCAAAACATTTGAACACAAGTGTCCCATCTTCGTTGAAAGCAGCTCACCACAATAAGGTGCAGGCCTCAACTGGGGACAAGACACTTTATGCACATGACAAACTCAGACAGAACATAAGACTACAAAAAATGATTCTAACAACTTTTGTATTTGTTTCTTGGGGATTTTTCTAGTTTGTAAAAAAACAAAGTAGAATCAACTTTATAACAAACATGACATTCCTTAATCAGGAGAATCAGACAGGCAGGCTTTTCCTGAGACCGTTTTTTTAAAACCACAACAGAAGAGGCATTGATCTAATACTTATTTGCTCACAACATTGAAAACGCCACCATAATGTTCATCATGTGCTTCAACATCATTCGTTGATCCCAACTGACCCATCATTGGTTTCACAAATGCATTTCAACTGAACACAATTTCTGCTTTGAACCAAGCTTCAGGTTTCTCTTTATCAGCTGACATGAAACCCAACAAACTTTCATGTACACATTTGGTGTCATTGCACACCCAAATCAGCCCATTTTGTACCCTTCATTGGTTGTTTGCCAGTAAACCTTGGATGCGATCCCTTACACCTGCTGCTAGGTCAAGCTTAGCCTTCGAGTTTGTAGCCCACTCATCATGACAAGGTGCCGGCCTCAAGTAGGGACAAGACATACTTTGCACACAAGACGAACCCAGACAGGACAGCATACAGGAACAAGACTATTAAAACAAATTGTATTGCAGCTTTCAATTGTAAATGTCAACCAATATGAAATAACTGTTAAGAGAATCCACTAAATCCAGGGTTTCCATTGAATCCAGATACCATTTGATCCAATGTTTTTTTCTTTCTTTACAAGATAAAAGGTGCTGGATTTAACCCGTTTTCCCATTGATTTGTACAACAACATTGGAAACGCCACCATCATTTGTATCAAGTGCATCAACATTGTTTGAAACTCAAGTTTCAACCAAGTTGCATCTCAGAAATGCATTTCTTTGTGAACACCATTTTTACCTTGAAACAAGTTCCAGCCCTTTGTTTAATCAGCCGACATGAAACCCAACAAACTTTCATGTATGCATTTGGCATCATTGCACACCTGAACCAGGTCTGTCAAACCATTTTGTACCACTGATTTGTTGTTCGGCATGAAACCTTGGATGTGATCTTATGGTGGCTGTAGGTCCAGCTTTGCATTTATGATCCTGGGATGAAAAACAGTTTGCCTGCTTTCCTTTTCCTCCTTGTGGTCTTGACTGGTTGGTTGAGAAAGATTCACTCCATTGGATATTTTCCTTCAGTCTCACATCCTCCTGTTCATTATGCGATGGTTTGAGTCCTCCATGTCCAGGCATTTCCAAGGATGAGTTGCTGGATTTAAGGTTCCGACAGATGTCATTTTACTTTTCACAATAAGAGCTCATTGGTTTTTAAGAGGCTTGGGAACATCCAGTTTCTCTGGCATTTGACTGGTTGTTTTGCAGATGTTGCAGCAAGGTTTGCTTCCAGTCAAGCAGCTCTTCCTCCGTTATTCTTTCTGCTCCTCCAAAGCATATCTTTCCTTTACAAATGCAGCCTTTTCAGCATCTGCTCTTACTGCAGTAGAAGAGGGGCTGGATTTTATACTTTTACCTATTGATTTGTCAACATTTGATCCACCACCATAATTATGTGCACCACCATTGTTTGCAACCCAGTTGCACCTCAGAAATACATTTCATGTTGAACACCATTTCTTTCAACAACTTTCAGGTTCCGTTTTTAAATCAGGGGAACTTTAAACCAAAGAAACTTTCATGTATGCACGTGACATTGCACAACCGAGCCCGCTCCGTCACCATTTTCTTTTTAACAATTTGTTGTTTGACATGAAACCTTGGATGCCATCCCCTATGCTGGCTGCTAGGTTAGGGTTTGACAGTTGTCAGCCCTTCACATTTAGCCACAAACCTTCAGCAGTCAGTTGAATCATTAGTTTTTTCAGTGTTTATTCCCACACCATCACTGCAATCAGCGGCAGACACCAGAGTCAATGGGGACATCAAGCATAGCGCTGCATGTCTCCATGGTAACCGGGAAGTAAAAGTTCAGTGTCAAAAAGTCCTGCAACTTGCTATTGCAACCAATGCATTGGATTAACAACTATTCTTCAAAATACCAGTGCATATGATTTTTATTTAGACATGTATTGTGTGACGCTACATGGAAATCTACCTCCTTGCGTTGGGCGCCATGCATGCAGTGATTTCCAAGTCCAACGCGGCTCCAAGAACACTCCAACACTGCTCCACACCAACTACAAAGCCCCGCATAGGATGAGAAGTAAAATATGCAAGCCAACATGCTGTCACCATTGAAATACTGATCTAGTAGAAACACTCACCTGGCTCCAAACTGTTTGGCCTTGATGTCCATGAGAAACATCCATGTGGCTCTAAATCATTGGTCGTGAGGCTGATGTCACCTAGAGAACAGAATAAATGTTTAGTCAATCATCATTGAAACAAACATCCAGTAGAAACACTCACCTGACTCCAAAGCATTTAAGCTCGACATCAAGAACACCAACTCTAAATTGTAGGCCATTCGGGTGATGACACCTGGAGAACAGAAGCAATCAAATCAAAATATCAGCATGGAAATAAACATCCAGTAGAAACAATCACCTGGCTCTGAAGCATTTGGCCTCCACCTCCAGTAGAAACACTCACCTGGCTCTGAAGCATTTAGCCTCCACCTCCAGTTGAAACACTCACCTGGCTCTGAAGCATTTAGCCTCCACCTCCAGTTGAAACACTCACCTGGCTCCAAACGGTTGGCCATTGGTCTGTTGACACAAGAACAGAAAGTAATGCAAGTTAAAGTATCACCATTGAAATACACATCCAGAAGAAACTCACCTGGCTCCAAAGTATTTGGCCTTGACATGCAGTATAAAAACACACCTGGAGCGTTTCAGCTGATGTCACCTGGAGAAAAGAAATTAAGTCAAATATCATTGAAACACCTCCAGTAGAAGCGCGCACCTGGCTCCAAACGGTTGGCCTCCACCTCCAGTAGAAACTCACCTGGCTCCAAACTGTTGGCCATAAGGCTGATGTCACCTGGAGAACAGAACAAATGTTTTCATAGTCATTGAAATAAACATCCAGTAGAAACACTCACCTGACTCCAAAGCATTTAAGCTCGACAACTCTAAATTGTAGGCCATTCGGGTGATGACACCTGGAGAACAGAAGGAATCAAGTCAAAATATCGCCATGGAAATAAACATCCAGTACAAACACATCTGGCTCCAGACCTCTTGACCTAGATTTCTAAGAGAAACACCCACATGGCCAATAGGTTGATGATCTAAGGACTTAGGAGAAACATTTTTAAAACATTGTCACTGTAGTGACTTACAAAAAATGTCCCACTGAAGTTCAAGTTATGACAATATAGATATACAATACGTTCAAAAATATGCAACCCCAATTCACCTCCTTTCTTCTCTACCACATAGGATAAAATAAAACCTTCCAGTCAAGCCACAAGTGACATTACCAAAAAGGCATTGCAGGATAGAGTTCCTACAGTCATCAAAATACACATCCAGGAGATTCACTCGCACCTGATGACCTAAGGTTCCAATGCCTTCGGCATCTCTGCACCACTCAGCAGGACAACACCTGCCTTGATACATGGGATTTGAATCTTGGATATATTTGGCCATTTTGCCAGTCCATCTGGTGTCATTATGCTTTCAATGATAACCTGCATATTATCCCATTTCAGAACCTCTTGAACAGGACAGAAGTTCTTGCTGCCCAAACCAGCCATCTCCAAACCAGTTGAGCAGCCTGGAATGACTGCCTCCTACCCCATGGTTAAAAGGAAGATTTCACTCCAGTGATGTTCACATTCTGCATTAGATGACCAGAGCAAAATGTGGACAAGCTTCCCGAGTCAGAGAAGGCAAAAGTTCCCATCATGACACTTCCAAGTTGTTTTCACTCATGGAAGAATGGATGGGATACACCAGTCCTCTAACTCATTTATGTCCACATGCCTGGAGTGAAAATTGTTGGCCTGCTTTCCTTTGGTTACCTTTTGGGTTTTTTTAAATGTGCTTTATAAATAAAGCTTGATTGATTGATTGATTGATTTCCTTTTCCTCCATGTGGTCATGACTGGATGGTTGAGGAGATTCACTCCATTGGACATTCTCCTTCATTCTCACATCCTCCGGTTTGTGATAGTTGAGTCCTCCAGGTCCACGAATTTCCAAGGTTGAGTTGCTGAATTTAAGGCTCTGACAGATGTCATTTTACTTCTTCAAATTATAGCTCATTACTTTTTAAGTAGCTTGGGAACATCCAGTGTCTTGCATTTGATGAATCATTTTGCAGTTGTTGCAGTAATGTTTGCTTCCAAGTCAAGCAGCTCATCCACCCTAGTTATTCTTCCTGCTCCTCCAAAGCAGACCTTTATTTAAAAATGCAGGATGATAAATGCATGCAGCAGTGCTGCATTTTACACTTTTGCCCATTGGTTATTTGTCAACATTTGAAACACCATAATGTGCATCACCTTCATTGTTTGAAACCCAGTTGCACCTCAAACACATTCCTTGTTGAACACCATTTTTGCTTTCAAACAACTTAAGATTTTTTGTTTATTTTAAATCGGGGAAATGAAACCCAACAAACTTCCACATACGCATGCAGCATCATTGCACAAATGAACCAGCTCCGTCACCATTTTCTTTTTAACAATTTGTTGTTTGACGTGAAACCTTGGATGCCATCCCCTATGCTGGCTGCAAGGTTCAGCTGAGCCTTTCACATTTAACCACAGACCTCTCAGCAGTCAGTTGACTGTTTTTTCAGTGTTTATTCCCACACCATCAGCGATGGACACACCAGAGTCAATAGGGACATTAGACATAGCGCTGCATGCCTCCATGGTAACCAGGAAGTAAAAGTTCAGTGTCAAGTCAGTCGAAAAGGTCCATTTGTAACTTGCTACAGCAACCAATGCATTGGATTAACAAATGTCCTTCAAAATACAAGTGCATATGATTTTTATTTGGACATTTATTGTGTGACGCTACATGGAATTCTACCTCCTTGCGTTGGGCGCCATGCAGAAAGTGATTTTCCAGTCCAACACTACTCCAACATGACTCCACACTCCAACTCCAAAGCCCAGCATAGGAGAAGTGAAAGATTTAAATCAAAATGCTGTGATCATTGAAATACACATCTAGCAGATCGACTCACCTGGATCCAAAGCATTTGGCCTCCACCGCCAGTAGAACCAGTCACCTGACTCCAAATCATTGGCAATTAGGCTGATGTCACCTGAAGAACAAAAGGAATTAAGTCAAATTATTAACCAGTTAAATGTATATCCAGTTGAAACACTCACCTGGCTGCAAACGGTTGGCCATTGGTCTGGTGACACCTGAACAGAAAACAATGCAAGTTAAAATATCACCATTGAAATACACATCCAGGAGAAACTCGCCTCGCTCCGAAGTATTTGGCCTTGACATGCAGTATAAAAACACACCTGGAGCCTTTCAGCTGATGTCACCTGGAGAAAAGAAATTAAGTCAAATATCATTGAAACACCTCCAGTAGAAACTCATCTGGCTCCAAACGGTTGGCCTCCACCTCCAGTAGAAACTCATCTGGCTCCAAACTGTTGGCCATTAGGCTGATGTCACCTGGAGAACAGAACAAATGTTTTCATAGTTATTGAAATAAACATCCAGTAGAAACACTCACCTGACTCCAAAGCATTTAAGCTCGACAACTCGAAATTGTAGGCCATTCGGGTGATGACACCTGGAGAACAGAAGGAATCAAGTCAAAATATCACCATGGAAATAAACATCCAGTACACACTCACCTGGCTCCAGACCGCTTGACCTTGATTTCTAAGAGAAACACCCACATGGCCATTAGGTTGATGACCTAAAGACTTAGGAGAAACATTTTTTAAAACATTGTCACTGTAGTGACTTAACAAAAAAAATGTCTCACTGAAGTTCAAGTTATGACAATATGGATATGAATATCTGATACAATATGTTCAAAAATATGCAACCCCAATTCCCCTCCCTTCTCTATCACTCTTGAACAGGACAGAAGTTCTTGCTGCCCAAACCAACCACCTCCAAACCAGTTAAAGAGCAGCCTGGAATGACTGCCTCCTACCCCATGGTTAAAAATGAAGATTTCACTCCAGTGATGTTCACCTTCTGCATTTGATGACCAGAGTAAAATGTGAACAAGCTTCCCGAGTCATAGAAGGCAAAAGTTCCCATCATGACACTTCCAAGTTGTTTCACTGAAGAATGGATGGGATACACCAGTCCTCTCCAACTCCTTTATGTCCACATGCCTGGAGTGAAAATTGTTGGTCTGCTTTCCTTTCTCTCCATGTGGTCATGACGAGGGTTGAGGAGATTCACTCCATTGGACATTTCCCTTCATTCTCACATCCTCCAGTTTGTGATAGTTGAGTCCTCCATGTCCAGGAATTTCCAAGGTTGAGTTGCTGGATTTAAAGGCTCTGATGTGTCATTTTACTTCTTCACATTATCGCTCTTTACTTTAAGAGGCTTGAGAACATTCAGTGTCTTGCATTTGATGAATCATTTCTCAGTTGTTGCAGTAATTTTTACTTCCAAGTCAAGTGGCTCTTCCTTAGTTATTCTTCCTGCTCCTCCAAAGCATGCCTTTCCTTTAAACAAACAAAAAAAAGCAGCACGAGCAATGCCTGCAGCCTTTTCTGCATCTGCTCTTAATGCAACTGAAGGTCCTTCATTTAACACTTTTACCCATTGATTGGTCAACACCACCTGAAACCCCATAATTATGTGCATCACCTCCATTGAAACCCAGTTGCACCTCAGAAATATTTGTTGAACACCGTTGCTGTCAAACAACTTTCAGGTTCTCCTTTTTTAATCAGGGGAAACGAAACCCAACAAACTTTCACATACGCATGTGGCATCATTGCACAACCGAGCCAGCTCCGTCACCATTTTTTTTAACAATTTGTTGTTTGACATGAAACCTTGGATGCCATCCCCTATGCTGGCTGCTAGGTTAGGGTTTGACAGTTGTCAGCCCTTCACATTTAGTCACAAACCCCTCAGCAGTCAGTTGAATCATTAGTTTTTTCAGTGTTTATTCCCACAATATCACCACAGTCAGCGGCAGACACCAGAGTCAATGGGGACATCAATCATAGCGCTGCATGTCTCCATGGTAACCGGAGGTAAAAGTTCTGCGACTTGCTACAGCAACCAATGCATTGGATTAACAATTATCCTTCAAAATACAAGTGCAAATGATTTTTATTTGTATATGTATTGTGTGATGCTACATGGAAATCTACCTCCTTGCGTTGGGCGCCGTACATGCAGTGATTTTCCAGTCCAACACGGCTCCACACTCCAACTCCAAAGCCTAACAGAAGTGAAAGATGTAAAACATGCTGTGACCATTGAAATACACTTTTAGAACCACTCACCCGACTCCAAATCACTGGCCACTCGGCTGACGTCACCTGGAGAACAGAAAAGGTTTAAGGTCAAATTACTTACAGATGAAATATATATCCAGTAGAAACACTCACCTGGCAAAAATCTACCTTGCCAGACTAGAACCGTCTCTCCCTCACTTGGAGACATGCAGGTGTTTGGAATCTGAAAAGTCCAACAAATTATACATTTTAAATATTTATCAAATCAAAAACTAAGCTGAACCACTTCAGATCATACATTATAAAATCAGACTTTGAACCATTTTAAGATGTTTTGCAATTGAACTCACCAATTAAGACACCAAACAAATACTGCCTCAGCTGATCTCACTCAGGTGTGTCTCAGTGCAGGAAGAATGCTGCCAACCTCTCCTTTTTATAGACTCCGCCCTCTTCTTGCAGACTTCCTTTCACCACCCTTTTACATCAGACTTCCTACAACTCACATTTGTCTGTGGTTAAATTACCTGAATGACCTCAGACACAAACTACAAGCCTTTGTCTGTGGTTAAATTATCTGACACTACAAACCTTTGTTGGTGGTTAATTACTTAAATCACTACAAACCCATCTGCGGTTAATTACCTGAATAACACGAGACACTACAAACCTGTGTGGTGAATTTACCCGACACACTACAAACTTTTGTCTGGTTAAATTACCTGAATGACCTGAGACACACTACAAACGTTTGTCTGGTTAAATTACCTGAGTGACCTGAGACACACTACAAACTTTTGTCTGGTTAAATTACCTGAGTGACCTGAGACACACTACAAACCTTTGTCTGTGGTTAAATGACATGCGACACACTCCACAAACGTTTGGGGCCATCTAGCACAGGGGGAAACCTCCTGATCCCTGCAGGTCCTCTCATGAGCACCACTGCTGGATGTGATTGGTCAGTGTGGAAGGAGGCAGCAGCCACAGGTGGAGGCGATTGTGCTGATGACACCTGGAGAGCAGACAGGGGAGGAGGAGAGAAGAGTAGGAGGAAAACCACACCCACAAGCCAAACTTCTCTGCACATGCCTGGCATGTAATGTTATCAAAGAACTAACCCAAATCACAATCTGTATCAATCTGTAGTACCCTCAATGCAATTAATCTGTAGTACACTCAGGATGGACCTACAAACAGCCACAGGAAGGAAGTCAAGTTAAAGAAACTAATTCTAATGTGTGTGTGTGTGTGTGTGTGTGTGTGTGTGTGTGTGTGTGTGTGTGTGTGTGTGTGTGAGTTTCCACTTGAAAAACGAAGAGCAACAATGTTCCTGCTAATTTATAACAATAATAATTATAATAATAACAATTTTGCTGTTTCAGGAACCACTTGAAGGCTTTTTAATCTCCACCTCTAACAACCACGTAAGATTATGATCAAACATGCAGTACTTTGCTCCACCCACTGATCTAGATGCTATTAGCATTTAGCATCCCTGCACTGTGTCCTCAGACTTATTTCATTAACTTACTTGAAGCCTTTAAAACTTAAAACAAAGGTTGGATGGATGAACTTTAGTGAGCATAAACTCCTCCCACACTGTAATAAGTGATATGGCCAATAAGTTAACCTAACTTTTTTGTATCAGTTACTTCCACTTTCCATAATGAGTTATTGGATTTTAATTTGATAATATGAGTTATTGGTAGTGTAACTGAAAGCTGTAAGCCAGTGTAATGAGGTGGGAATTTCAATATGTCAATATAACTTGTCCATGTCAGTTATAAAAGAATAGCCGGATCTCTTAAAAACGGACCATCACCACGAGTGACTCTACAATATCAATGCCTGGTACAAATAGTGCTGGACATTTGGTCTTAATTTGATAAAGGAATAACAATTGTGATGTAAGATTTTAAAACTTGAGCAAGTCGTTCACCCAATTGCATATTTGCAGAAGAGGAACACAAACAAAACAATTTAGGACTGTAAGAAGAGAGCTGCGGAGGACTACTTTTTGTCAGCGTAAGGAGGCGTTTTCCACGTCTCCCTCCACTGAATGTCCTGATGCTTCATCACCAAGTTCAGCACAAAGCCAGATAACGAGCTGCTCATTGCAATCAGCTGTGTGGAAGCAGGGAGACATGCAAATCGTGCAGGTCTGTGGCGCTCGAGGACCAGAGTTTGACACGTGTGCCCCAGATGAGCATTCAGGAACGTGTCAGTCATATTCAATCATGTGTAGCATCGCAGCGTGAGGCCTGACACTGTTTAGCATGTAGCATGTGGCATCGCTACAAGTTAGACAAGTTGGACAATTCAGAGTCATCGAATGAATCCTTGCCTCATTCTCAATTCCAGCCAGTGAGTGTGCCAAGCATTTTCAAGCCTGAAACTGAGACTGCAAAGGTGTCCGATACCTGTCTCGAAATCTTGGATGCGTCTGTCAGACAAGCAATATTGAACAGATTGAGAGGCCATCATTGGGGAATCAAAGATGGCCGACAATATGTCCGCTTCCTGATGATCGCTGCCATTTTGTTTTGCCATTTTGATCTGAATCACCACCACAGCGCCACTGTCGGTGGGAGGCAAGAGTACATGATCCGCAATGCAACCGTGCTCCTCCACAATTGAAACCTCGCCAGTGCGGTATAAAAATGGCGGCATACGGGCGCTGACGTGCTTGTTTGTGGGCCCTGACAAACTCGTTTTCGGACGCCAACATTATTGCTCACGGTCAGCGCCATACTACTCTCAAAATTTGAAACCCCGCCAGTGTAGTATCAAATAATGGCGGCTTACGGGTGTTGACTAGTTTGCGGTTGCCGACATACTTCTTTGTGGCCGCCACCATACGTGTATGTGGTCGCCGCCATATTTAAAAGGACAACTGACGTCAGTGGCTTAACATTGCGTCACGGTTTCATGGATCATGTTCAGTTTGAAGAAGCACAAGGAGGAAACATCCAGGTAGATATAATGTGAATAAAGCTCAGAGAGTATTTATAAGGTCCAGAGCCAAGTGGATTGAAGAGAGAGAACCCCCCTTCATCATATGAAGTATTGTATTATGAAAACAGCCTAGAAAAAAAAATCACTCATGATGAATGCAGAAGAATGCTTTGAACAAAAAGTATAATGAAGGAGGTTTTGAGCTTCTTTATCAACCTGTATGCATCTTCTCAAGAAAATAATGAATCACTTTTCAATTACATAAATGATCTGATTCTCTTAAACAAAGAAAACTTTTCAAATGTAGAAGAGGATGTAACCACATTTTGAACAATTCAATTCAATGTATCATCATAAAAACAGCCTCTGATCTCCAGGCTCAGATGGAAGAACGACAAACATTTCAGAAAAGAAATTAAACGTTGCTATTTGAGACAATAATGTCCTACTGGTGAGGAATTATTGACAATGAAATGAGGCAGAATTATTTTAGACATCCTGAATAAGCTTTCATTCTATTTGTCATGTTTCCTTCCCTTCAGGACAACATAGTGTCTCATCTAACCCCACTCTTCTCTATTCTAAATACTGCAGTACATTTACTCTTCTCTATTCTAAATACTGCAGTACATTTACATTTCACATCACTGCACCTCTTATTTTACATCCTACATTGTTGCTGAGCCACGGAGCAAACCTTTATTCTGTACACACTTGCTGTGGACATGATTGACCAAGTTGTCCACCTCTCTCTGGACCTATTTCAGCAAGACACTGCAGCTGGAACCACATCTGTAGAGTTCAGCTACTAAACTGATCTGCCTGCTTCATTCATGCAGTGACAATGTGTGGTGCATTAAGTAGTAGAGTAGAGGAGAGAGCTTTATTCCTCCACAGGGGGAAACGCAAACTTACAACAGCTCAAGGTAAAAAGGTGTAGAAATGATCAAATTATGGAATTAAAATATGTAAACATATGTAAATATCTAAACAAGAGCAAAAAAGAGCACAAAAAATCTAATATGTAAAAATTAAAAAAATTAAAAATAAAACAATCCAGTAAAAAAAGAAAGAAATCCTCTAAAAATAGAGTAAATTGCCAGGATTGCAACTGTGCAAATTGAGCTCTGTACGATTCCCTATAAGTGATCATTGAACCAACATATACGTAAACAGAGAAACATGTTCAAGTAATTCACAACATGCATCATTTTTTTATCAGACAATTTATTTTTCAAATGCTCAATTTTGAGCCGGTAATACTCCTGCAGTAGAAGGACTTTTTTGTGTTTTTAACAATGTCCATCTCTGCTTCTAACTTTTCCTGCAGGGTTGGCGAGGAAGGAGGAGGAGGAGGAGGAGGAGGAGGAGGAAGAAGAGGGGGAGGAGGAAGAGGAGAAAGAGGAGGAGGA
>NC_137673.1:16290921-16423421 GCF_963422515.1 Blennius ocellaris | reverse complement strand
TCGAGTCATTGCATTCTCCCTCCGTGCGCCGCCGCTCACACTGACCCTCCAAGGCCCGACGCCACCTGGTGGACACTCGAGGTCATTACACCCACTCACACTGACCCTCCAAGGCCCGACGCCACCTGGTGGACACTCGTGGTCATTACACCCACTCACACTGACCCTCCAAGGCCCGACGCCACCTGGTGGACACTCGAGGTCATTACACCCACTCACACTGACCCTCCAAGGCCCGACGCCACCTGGTGGACACTCGTGGTCATTACACCCACTCGCACTGACACCGTGAAATTCATCCAAAACGTTTATTCTGCCAATAGAGATTAGAAGTTGACCTGAGCTATTTAAGGCAAAGGTCATTTAAAGTAGTGAATAAAAGGATAAATATCATATTGGGTATATTTATACTTTTCTATAGTATTTTGACTACATGTATAGTTTACTTTATTTATTTATCTATACTTTAAGTATATGAACTGTTTGAGTTTATAAAATGTTGAAAAAATTGCATATTGGTTTGTATACTGTAAAGTGAGTTTATAATTATAAATGTATTATTTGTCTATACACACACACATATATATATACACACATATATAGTTCCTCAATATCAATTGTCCCTACCATTTATCACATCACACAATGTAGTATTTAATAGTCGACAATGTATTAAATTCAGCTCAGGTGCAGATCAGATCTGTAATGTGATTTGTTAACAAGTGAAACAGGAAAAGGTCTGCAAGGTGCAGTATGGCGTGGCTCCGCCCCTCCACCATGTGACAGAATCTTAGTTTTTTGGCTGAATAACTAGTCCTGCACTGCTGGAGCACAGACACAAAAAGAACATCAGGAAGACGAAGCAGCTGGATTATTAAACGATCCAGACATGAAACAGCTGGATTATTAAACAGACATGAAGTAGATGGTTTATTAAATGATCCACACATGAAACAGCTGGATTATCATCTGTATCTGGTCCTTCAAATGAGCAGGTTGGAGAAGGTCCTCCAGGTGAGCAGGTCACGTCAGTTCCTCCAACTAATGCTGTTCTGGCTCATCTTGATATGCGTGAGAAATGTCTTTCCCAGGCTGGAGGGCTGCAGGAGCTGCTGGAGGCTCTCAGGGTGGAGGCCACAGGAAGAATGATCGATCAGTGCTGCTCCTCCCTGCTGCCGGATGCCAAGTGTGTTCAGGACAGTTGTGGAATGTGTGTTCAGGACAGCAGTGGGTCTGTGTGTGGAGAGAACAGCCCAGAAGTTCCCTTTCTGTGCACGCTGGAGGACCTTTGTAATGGCATGAAGAGAGGAGGGGAGAACTGGTCCTGCAAAGACAAGTAACACAGCCGGTCAGGGAGTAAAGGGAAGGACTAGCAAAGATGGCTACATTAAACATTAAAAGATGAGAGAGGAACATTAAAAGGTATGTGAGGAACATTAAAATATATGTGAGGAACAGTAAAAGGTGTGAGAGGAAGAGAGGAACATTAAAACATATGTGTGAAACATTAAGAGGTGTGAGAGGAACATTAAAACGTAATGTGAACAACGTTAAAAGGTCTGTGAAGAACATTAAAAGGTGTGAGAGGAACATTAAAAGGTGTGAGAGGAACATTAAAACGTAATGTGAACAACGTTAAAAGGTCTGTGAAGAACATTAAAACGTAATGTGAACAACATTAAAACGTAATGTGAACAACATTAAAAGGTGTGAGAGGAACATTAAAAGGTGTGAGAGGAACATTAAAAGGTGTGAGAGGAACATTAAAGGGACTGTGAACAACATTAAAAGGACTGTGAAGAACATTAAAAGGTGTGAGAGGAACATTAAAGGGACTGTGAACAACATTAAAAGGACTGTGAAGAACATTAAAAGGTGTGAGAGGAACATTAAATGGACTGTGAACAACATTAAAAGGACTGTGAAGAACATTAAAAGGTGTGAGAGGAACATTAAAAGGACTGTGAAGAACATTAAAAGGTCTGAGAGGAACATTAAAAGGACTGTGAAGAACATTAAAAAGTGTGAGAGGAACATTAAAACGTAATGTGAACAACATTAAAAGGTGTGAGAGGAACATTAAAAGGTGTGAGAGGAACATTAAAAGGTGTGAGAGGAACATTAAAGGGACTGTGAACAACATTAAAAGGACTGTGAAGAACATTAAAAGGTGTGAGAGGAACATTAAAAGGACTGTGAACAACATTAAAAGGTGTGAGAGGAACATTAAAAGGTGTGAGAGGAACATTAAAAGGTGTGAGAGGAACATTAAAACGTAATGTGAACAACATTAAAAGGTGTGAGAGGAACATTAAAAGGTGTGAGAGGAACATTAAAAGGTGTGAGAGGAACATTAAAACGTAATGTGAACAACATTAAAAGGTGTGAACAACATTAAAAGGTGTGAGAGGAACATTAAAAGGAAATGTGAACAACGTTCAAAGGTCTGTGAGGAACATTAAAAGGAGCTCCAGACGGTCTGTTCCATTAGTACCTGTGATCTCCAGACTGCTGAGGTTCTGGTAGCTGAAGTCCACCTGGCTCTTGACATTCACACAGCGGCTCTGGAGGTGAAACAGAGAACAAGGTCTTTTCCTCTCAAACTACAAATCTAGACTGAGGACAGGAGAGAACATGGTGCTGTAATCGGATACTTTAGGATACTTTCAACAAAGACATATCAAGCACTTCGGAAACATAGACGCTCAGTTGTGAGTGAGTGAGATAGCTCAACACAGAACGAAGCTACAACCAATAGGAAAGGATAAAGTTACAGTGTCCACCTTGACCATGAACAACTCCATAAAACACATCACCCAGATCAGCTGGACACCTTTCACCTCAAAAACATTGCCCATCTCTGCAACTCACTCTCCTTCTGAGTTCATCCAGGCTTTACTCACATCCTGCAACAGCTTCTGTACAGCTCGTCTTCAAAAGTCCTCAATACACTGCAGTACATCCACAACACCCCGTCCTCCAGGACCTCCACCCCGTCCTCCAGAACCTCCACTTCATCCTCCAGGACCTCCACCCTGTCCTCCAGAACCTCCACTTCATCCTCCAGGACCTCCACCCCGTCCTCCAGGACCTCCACCCCATCCTCCAGAACCTCCACTTCATCCTCCAGGACCTCCACCCCGTCCTCCAGGACCCCTACCCTGTCCTCCAGAACCTCCACTTCATCCTCCAGGACCTCCACCCCGTCCTCCAGGACCCCTACCCTGTCCTCCAGAACCTCCACTTCATCCTCCAGGACCTCCACCCCGTCCTCCAGGACCCCTACCCTGTCCTCCAGGACCTCCACCCCGTCCTCCAGGATCCCTACCCTGTCCTCCATAACCTCCACTTCATCCGCCAGGACCCCTACCCTGTCCTCCAGAACCTCCACTTCATCCTCCAGGACCCCTACCCTGTCCTCCAGAACCTCCACTTCATCCTCCAGGACCTCCACCCCGTCCTCCAGGACCCCTACCCTGTCCTCCAGAACCTCCACTTCATCCTCCAGGACCCCTACCCTGTCCTCCAGAACCTCCACTTCATCCTCCAGGACCTCCACCCCGTCCTCCAGGACCCCTACCCTGTCCTCCAGAACCTCCACTTCATCCTCCAGGACCTCCACCCCGTCCGCCAGGACCCCTACCCTGTCCTCCAGAACCTCCACTTCATCCTCCAGGACCTCCACCCCGTCCTCCAGGATCCCAACCCTGTCCTCCAGAACCTCCACTTCATCCTCCAGGACCTCCACCCCGTCCTCCAGGATCCCAACCCTGTCCTCCAGAACAATAAATTATATGGAATTATATGGAATAAATTATTTGGCTTTGATGTCGTCACGTGAAGCTCAGAAGTGAAAGTGAAGCTGAACAAACGCTAAGCTCTGAAGTCTCTAGCCGGGACCGAATTACTTCCCCAAAACATCCGACGTGACATCATAAAGTTACAAAAGAGGTTCACATATGGGTTGTGAGAGAATCACTGAAAGCTGCAGCTGGCCTTCAGATAACATTACACTATATATCTCGGTGAACGTCCACTCCATAACACTTAAACCGAAAGCTCAATCTGAACACCTCTTGACAACTTATTGTCCTGGAAGCCAACTAGCAGAAAATCATGCTGCTGTGCTGGGAGACGCCATTTAGGATTGGGAAAATAAACTATTTCAAATACAGAATGTCATCACTATGAGCTGGGGACTTGTTAATAACCTGCAGACAAACAGCTGGAACCACAGTGTTTCTCCCCCGAGCAACCACATGTACACACTCCAACATGAGACCCTAACCCTAACCCTACACCTGGAACATGTGGGAAGGTTTAACGGTAACACCCTACACCTGGAACATGTGGGAAGGTTTAACAGGAAAGCCTTTCGGAGCGGTCTTCAGTTTGTCATTGTGCTCGGATCATTCCTTACAAGAACAAGAACAGTTGTAGAGCTGAAAGTGGAGGTTCTTGTTAACTCCCAGGGTAACGTAGTGTGGTGACGTGAATCTGTGAGACTTCAGTAACTATTTGGGGATGTAATGTGTCACAGCCAGGGGGACATCCCTGCAACTGTGTTTTTTTGACAGAACTTTCTGGAGGGAGAAAGTTAAAATGGCAAAATAAAAGTGTGGAACAACCATGGAAGTGGTGTTTTTGGCATTTCCAGTGTGAAGAGACAAACCTTCATCATGTGCATGCTGGCTCCTCTGAAGGCCACTGGAGACAGTAGTGTTGGAGGTAGACCGGTCTGGGAACCAGCTGCAGCCACGATGCTCTTGGAATTGATGAGGAAGTTGATGAGGGTGAAGGTGTGCAGACCTTCCACCAAAGCCACAGACTCAGGCTTGTGGTCTAGGGACATGGCGTGGTTCTCCTTTTGACTGCACCACAGGTTAAGGAACCTCCTTGCTGAGGACACACCAGTGTGAAACAAGGAACTGTTCTGTTCAGGAGGAACCTCCTCATTGAGGACACACTGAAATCAAACAAGGAACTGTTCTGTTCAGGAGGATACAGCTGCATCAGGAGACCTTCGGGCTTCTTGATTTGGTCCTGCACTCCGATCTCCTTCAGCCAGCAAAAGCTGTCGTCTCCATCACTATGCTGAAGGTCTGCAGCCTCCTTCAACCTCAAACATAAAGCACACACACCTCTCACCAAGTTCTTCAGAACCAGCATCAACAGTGATTGTAACAACACACACCTTTCCTCCTCTTCTCCTCCAGGCTCTCTTCTGCTCTTCTTGCTCTCCTCCACTAGAGGAAGGTTGAACTCAATGCCTGAAACAGGAAACACAACCACTGACCTGGTGATAGCAAACCTTTCTCTATGGGAGCTTTTCATTCATAAAGAGCCAGGTTCTAGTTCTATGGGAGCTTTTCCACTGCTAAGCCGGCCACACTTCATTGCTGGGCCAGAGAGGGGCCAGAGCTGGGCCAGAGCTGGGCCAGAGCTGGGCCAGAGAGGGGCCAGAGCAGAGTCAGAGCAGAGCTAGAGCTGGGCCAGAGAGGGGCCAGAGCTGGGCCAGAGCTGGGCCAGAGAGGGGCCAGAGCTGGGCCAGAAAGGGGCCAGAGCAGAGTCAGAGCAGAGTCAGAGCGGGGCCAGAGTGGAGCCAGATCAGGGCCAGAGCAGAGCTAGAGCTGGGCCAGAGAGGGGCCAGAGCAGAGTCAGAGCGGGGCCAGAGCAGAGCTAGAGCTGGGCCAGAGCTGAGTCAGAGCGGGGCCAGAGTGGAGCCAGATCAGGGCCAGAGCAGAGCTAGAGCTGGGCCAGAGAGGGGCCAGAGCAGAGTCAGAGCAGAGTCAGAGCGGGGCCAGAGTGGAGCCAGATCAGGGCCAGAGCAGAGCTAGAGCTGGGCCAGAGAGGGGCCAGAGCAGAGTCAGAGCGGGGCCAGAGTGGAGCCAGATCAGGGCCAGAGCAGAGCTAGAGCTGGGCCAGAGCAGAGTCAGAGCGGGGCCAGAGTGGAGCCAGAGCGGGGCCAGAGTGGAGTCAGAGCAGAGTCAGAGCGGGGCCAGAGTGGAGCCAGATCAGGGCCAGAGCAGAGCTAGAGCTGGGCCAGAGCAGAGTCAGAGCGGGGCCAGAGTGGAGCCAGATCAGGGCCAGAGCAGAGCTAGAGCTGGGCCAGAGCAGAGCCAGAGCGGGGCCAGAGTGGAGCCAGAGCGGGGCCAGAGTGGAGCCAGAGCGGGGCCAGAGCGGGGCCAGAGCAGAGTCAGAGCAGAGCTAGAGCTGGGCCAGAGAGGGGCCAGAGCTGGGCCAGAGAGGGGCCAGAGCAGAGTCAGAGCAGAGTCAGAGCGGGGCCAGAGTGGAGCCAGATCAGGGCCAGAGCAGAGCTAGAGCTGGGCCAGAGAGGGGCCAGAGCAGAGTCAGAGCGGGGCCAGAGTGGAGCCAGATCAGGGCCAGAGCAGAGCTAGAGCTGGGCCAGAGCTGAGTCAGAGCGGGGCCAGAGCTGAGTCAGAGCGGGGCCAGAGTGGAGCCAGATCAGGGCCAGAGCAGAGCTAGAGCTGGGCCAGAGAGGGGCCAGAGCAGAGTCAGAGCAGAGTCAGAGCGGGGCCAGAGTGGAGCCAGATCAGGGCCAGAGCAGAGCTAGAGCTGGGCCAGAGAGGGGCCAGAGCAGAGTCAGAGCGGGGCCAGAGTGGAGCCAGATCAGGGCCAGAGCAGAGCTAGAGCTGGGCCAGAGCAGAGTCAGAGCGGGGCCAGAGTGGAGCCAGAGCGGGGCCAGAGTGGAGTCAGAGCAGAGTCAGAGCGGGGCCAGAGTGGAGCCAGATCAGGGCCAGAGCAGAGCTAGAGCTGGGCCAGAGCAGAGTCAGAGCGGGGCCAGAGTGGAGCCAGATCAGGGCCAGAGCAGAGCTAGAGCTGGGCCAGAGCAGAGCCAGAGCGGGGCCAGAGTGGAGCCAGAGCGGGGCCAGAGTGGAGCCAGAGTGGAGCCAGAGCGGGGCCAGAGCGGGGCCAGAGCGGGGCCAGAGCGGGGCCAGAGTGGAGCCAGAGAGGGGCCAGAGCAGAGTCAGAGCAGGGCGCACCCTGCCATTGCTTATTTATTTATTTAGTTTGTCCTGTCTTAGCTGTGCAGAAACTACAGCGTTACCATTTTGCACACCGGTCACTTGTGTAACGGCATCATTTACTATTTATTGATTTATGAGGGGAAAGGTTTGGGTCCTACCTTCAGCTTTCATGGCCTCTCGAAGCCCTCTGGTGGTCGGAGACAATAGGGCAGTGATACTGCTGAACCCTGCCAGACCAGCGGCCCTGAACAACACTGTGAACTATGAACAAACAACACTATGAAATACCATCAAACAACACTGTGAACAACCATCAAACAACACCGTGAACCACCATCAAACAACACCGTGAACCACCATCAAACAACACCGTGAACCACCATCAAACAACACTGTGAACTACCATCAAACAACACTGTGAACTACCATCAAACAACACCGTGAACCACCACCAGACAACACCGTGAACAACCATCAGACAACACCGTGAACAACCATCAGACAACACTGAACAACCATCAGACAACACCATGAACAACCAGCAAACAACACCGTGAACAACCATCAGACAACACTGTGAACAACCATCAGGCAATACCGTGAACAACCATCAAACAACACCGTGAACAACCATCAAACAACACTGTGAAATATGAACAAACAACACTGTGAACGACCATCAAACAACAATGTGAACTACCAACAAACAACCCTGTGAAAAACCACCAAATAACACTGTGAACTACCACCAAATAACATTGTGAACTACCAACAAAACAACACTGCTGAATACAAACAAAAAATACTAACTATCAACACGCAAAACAATGAACTACAATCAAACAATGCTGTGAACTACCATCACATGATACTGTGAAAAACCATCAAACAACAATGTGAATTGGACATTGAGAACAAAGAGTGAAGCTTACCTGGTAGGAGCAGAGGTAGAAGTATGGACAGAGCCCGGACTTCAGCAGACCGTAGAGAGAGGACAGACTGAGCGCCCTGAAACGGTGTAGAGGACAGACTGAGGGTCCTGAAACAATGTAGAGGACAGACTGAGGGTCCTGAAACAGTGTGGACGATAGACTGAGGGTCCTGAAACAGTGTAGAGGACAGACTGAGGGTCCTGAAACAGTGTAGAGGACAGACTGAGCGCCCTGAAACGGTGTAGAGGACAGACTGAGTGCCCTGAAACGGTGTAGAGGACAGACTGAGCGCCCTGAAACGGTGTGGAGGACAGACTGAGAGCCCTGAAACAGTGTGGAGGACAGACTGAGGGTCCTGAAACAGTGTATAGGACAGACTGAGGGTCCTGAAACAGTGTGGACGATAGACTGAGGGTCCTGAAACAGTGTAGAGGACATACTGAGGGTCCTGAAACAGTGTATAGGACAGACTGAGGGTCCTGAAACAGTGTGGACGATAGACTGAGGGTCCTGAAACAGTGTAGAGGACATACTGAGGGTCCTGAAACAGTGTGGAGGACAGACTGAGGGTCCTGAAACAGTGTACCAGTCCCTCCTCAGAGTGTGACTCCCCCATCAGTCTGTGACTCCCTTCTCAGACTGTGACTCCCCCCTCAGACTGTGACTCCCTCCTCAGATTGTGACTCGCCAGTCCCTCCTCAGACTGTGACTCCCTCCTCAGGCTGTGACTTACCAGTCCCTCCTCAGACTGTGCTGCACGGTGGTGTCATGACTCCAGGGGCAGTTGTTTTCAGAGAAGCTGGCGTTGACTCGGGGGAACAGGGACAGCCAGGGCAGGGACGGGTGCTGCCAGTAGACCAGCGCCTGCTGGAAGGCAGCTCGCAGCTCAGGGCATGAGCCTGGATCCTGCAGACACAGGGAGGGGGGGGTCAACCCAGGTCCGGCCCCCGGGGGGGGGGGGGGGGGGCGCGTACCGAGAGGTCGGGTGGCAGCCGGCTGAAGTGAGCTCTGCAGTGGTGGTGCAGAGCCAGGGCCTCCTCCTGGGCTCTGGGCTGCTGGGCCCAGGACAGGGACCGGGGCGAAGTGACCACCAGGCGGGTCTTCAGGCTCCAGTCTGCAGGGTAGTCTCTGCTGCAGCCCCGGGCCTGGAACAGCAGGAACACATGGTCCAGACACTGTGGTACAATGGTACTGTTCCCTCTCCTCAGTACTGCTGAGACCCTTCCCTCTCCACAGTACTGCTGAGACTCTTCTCTCAGTACTGCTAAGACTCTTCCCTCACCACAAAGTACTGCTGAGACTCTTCTCTCACCATAGTACTGCTGAGACTCTTCTCTCACCACAGTACTGCCGAGACCCTTCCCTCACCACAGTACTGCTGAGACTCTTCTCTCAGTACTGCTAAGACTCTTCCCTCACCACAAAGTACTGCTGAGACTCTTCTCTCACCACAGTACTGCTGAGACTCTTCCTTCACCACAAAGTACTGCTGAGACTCTTCTCTCACCACAGTACTGCTGAGACTCTTCCTTCACCACAAAGTACTGCTTGAAGGCCCTTCCCTCACCACAAAGTACTGCTTGAAGACCCTTTGCTCACCACAAAGTACTGCTTGAAGGCCCTTCCCTCACCACAAAGTACTGCTTGAAGACCCTTCCCTCACCACAAAGTACTGCTAAGACTCTTCCCTCACCACAGTACTGCTGAGACTCTTCCTTCACCACAAAGTACTGCTGAGACTCTTCTCTCACCACAAAGTACTGCTTGAAGACTCTTCCCTCACCACAAAGTACTGCTAAGACTCTTCTCTCACCACAAAGTACTGCTATGACCCTTTCCACACCACACAGTACTGCTAAGACTCTTCCCTCACCACAAAGTACTGCCAAGACCCTTTCCTCACCACAAAGTACTGCCAAGACTCTTCTCTCAACACAAAGTACTGCCGAGACTCTTCCCTCACCAACAAAGTACTGCTAAGACTCTTCCCTCACCACAAAGTACTGCTTGAAGACTCTTCCCTCACCACAAAGCACTGCTAAGACTCTTCCCTCGCCACAAAGTACTGCTTGAAGACCCTTCCCTCACCACAAAGTACTGCTGAGACTCTTCTCTCACCACAGTACTGCTGAGACTCTTCCTTCACCACAAAGTACTGCTGAGACTCTTCTCTCACCACAGTACTGCTGAGACTCTTCCCTCAGTACTGCTGAGACTCTTCTCTCACCACGGTACTGCTGAGACCCTTCCCTCTCCACAGTACTGCTGAGACTCTTCCCTCACCACAGTACTGCTGAGACTCTTCCTTCACCACAAAGTACTGCCGAGACTCTTCTCTCACCACAGTACTGCTGAGACTCTTCCTTCACCACAAAGTACTGCCGAGACTCTTCTCTCACCACAGTACTGCTGAGACTCTTCTCTCACCACAGTACTGCTGAGACTCTTCCCTCAGTACTGCTGAGACTCTTCTCTCACCACCAAGTACTGCTGAGACTCTTCCCTCACCACGAAGTACTGCCGAGACTCTTCTCTCACCACAGTACTGCTGATACTCTTCCCTCAGTACTGCTGAGACTCTTCCCTCACCACAAAGTACTGCTAAGACTCTTCCCTCACCACAAAGTACTGCTGAGACTCTTCTCTCACCACAGTACTGCTGAGACTCTTCTCTCACCACAGTACTGCTGAGACTCTTCCTTCACCACAAAGTACTGCTGAGACTCTTCTCTCACCACAAAGTACTGCTTGAAGGCCCTTCCCTCACCACAAAGTACTGCTTGAAGACCCTTTGCTCACCACAAAGTACTGCTTGAAGGCCCTTCCCTCACCACAAAGTACTGCTTGAAGACCCTTCCCTCACCACAAAGTACTGCTGAGACTCTTCCCTCACCACAGTACTGCTGAGACTCTTCCTTCACCACAAAGTACTGCTGAGACTCTTCCCTCACCACAAAGTACTGCTAAGACTCTTCTCTCACCACAAAGTACTGCTATGACCCTTTCCACACCACACAGTACTGCTAAGACTCTTCCCTCACCACAAAGTACTGCCAAGACCCTTTCCTCACCACAAAGTACTGCCAAGACTCTTCTCTCAACACAAAGTACTGCCGAGACTCTTCCCTCACCAACAAAGTACTGCTAAGACTCTTCCCTCACCACAAAGTACTGCTTGAAGACTCTTCCCTCACCACAAAGTACTGCTAAGACTCTTCCCTCGCCACAAAGTACTGCTTGAAGACCCTTCCCTCACCACAAAGTACTGCTTGAAGACTCTTCCCTCACCACAAAGTACAGCTTGAAGACTCTTCCCTCACCACAATGTACTGCTTGAAGGCCCTTCCCTCACCACAAAGTACTGCTAAGACCCTTTCCTCACCACAAAGTACTGCTAAGACTCTTCTCTCACCACAGTACTGCTGAGACTCTTCCTTCACCACAAAGTACTGCTGAGACTCTTCCCTCACCACAAAGTACTGCTTGAAGGCCCTTCCCTCACCACAACGTACTGCTTGAAGACCCTTCCCTCACCACAAAGTACTGCTATGACCCCTTCCTCACCACAAAGTACTGCTTGAAGACTCTTCCCTCACCACAAAGTACTGCTTGAAGGCCCTTCCCTCACCACAAAGTACTGCTAAGACTCCTCCCTCACCACAAAGTACTGCTATGACCCTTTCCACACCACAAAGTACTGCCAAGACCCTTTCCTCACCACAAAGTACTGCCAAGACTCTTCTCTCAACACAAAGTACTGCCGAGACTCTTCCCTCACCAACAAAGTACTGCTAAGACTCTTCCCTCACCACAAAGTACTGCTTGAAGACTCTTCCCTCACCACAAAGTACTGCTAAGACTCTTCCCTCACCACAAAGTACTGCTAAGACTCTTCCCTCGCCACAAAGTACTGCTTGAAGACCCTTCCCTCACCACAAAGTACTGCTTGAAGACTCTTCCCTCACCACAAAGTACAGCTTGAAGACTCTTCCCTCACCACAAAGTACTGCTTGAAGACGCTTCCCTCACCACAATGTACTGCTTGAAGGCCCTTCCCTCACCACAAAGTACTGCTAAGACCCTTTCCTCACCACAAAGTACTGCTAAGACTCTTCTCTCACCACAGTACTGCTGAGACTCTTCCTTCACCACAAAGTACTGCTGAGACTCTTCCCTCACCACAAAGTACTGCTTGAAGGCCCTTCCCTCACCACAAAGTACTGCTATGACCCCTTCCTCACCACAAAGTACTGCTAAGACTCTTCCCTCACCACAAAGTACTGCTAAGACTCTTCCCTCACCACAACGTACTGCTTGAAGACCCTTCCCTCACCACAAAGTACTGCTATGACCCCTTCCTCACCACAAAGTACTGCTAAGACTCTTCCCTCACCACAAAGTACTGCTAAGACTCTTCCCTCACCACAAAGTACTGCTTGAAGACGCTTCCCTCACCACAAAGTACTGCTTGAAGGCCCTTCCCTCACCACAAAGTACTGCTTGAAGACTCTTCCCTCACCACAAAGTACTGCTGAGACTCTTCCCTCACCACAAAGTACTGCTTGAAGACGCTTCCCTCACCACAATGTACTGCTTGAAGGCCCTTCCCTCACCACAAAGTACTGCTAAGACCCTTTCCTCACCACAAAGTATTGCTAAGACTCTTCTCTCACCACAGTACTGCTGAGACTCTTCCTTCACCACAAAGTACTGCTGAGACTCTTCCCTCACCACAAAGTACTGCTTGAAGACTCTTCCCTCACCACAAAGTACTGCTTGAAGGCCCTTCCCTCACCACAAAGTACTGCTTGAAGGCCCTTCCCTCACCACAAAGTACTGCTAAGACCCTTTCCTCACCACAAAGTACTGCTAAGACTCTTCCCTCACCACAACGTACTGCTTGAAGACCCTTCCCTCACCACAAAGTACTGCTATGACCCCTTCCTCACCACAAAGTACTGCTAAGACTCTTCCCTCACCACAAAGTACTGCTTGAAGACCCTTCCCTCACCACAAAGTACTGCTTGAAGACCCTTCCCTCACCACAAAGTACTGCTATGACCCCTTCCTCACCACAAAGTACTGCTAAGACTCTTCCCTCACCACAAAGTACTGCTTGAAGGCCCTTCCCTCACCACAACGTACTGCTTGAAGACCCTTCCCTCACCACAAAGTACTGCTATGACCCCTTCCTCACCACAAAGTACTGCTTGAAGACTCTTCCCTCACCACAAAGTACTGCTTGAAGGCCCTTCCCTCACCACAAAGTACTGCTAAGACTCCTCCCTCACCACAAAGTACTGCTATGACCCTTTCCACACCACAAAGTACTGCCAAGACCCTTTCCTCACCACAAAGTACTGCCAAGACTCTTCTCTCAACACAAAGTACTGCCGAGACTCTTCCCTCACCAACAAAGTACTGCTAAGACTCTTCCCTCACCACAAAGTACTGCTTGAAGACTCTTCCCTCACCACAAAGTACTGCTAAGACTCTTCCCTCACCACAAAGTACTGCTAAGACTCTTCCCTCGCCACAAAGTACTGCTTGAAGACCCTTCCCTCACCACAAAGTACTGCTTGAAGACTCTTCCCTCACCACAAAGTACAGCTTGAAGACTCTTCCCTCACCACAAAGTACTGCTTGAAGACGCTTCCCTCACCACAATGTACTGCTTGAAGGCCCTTCCCTCACCACAAAGTACTGCTAAGACCCTTTCCTCACCACAAAGTACTGCTAAGACTCTTCTCTCACCACAGTACTGCTGAGACTCTTCCTTCACCACAAAGTACTGCTGAGACTCTTCCCTCACCACAAAGTACTGCTTGAAGGCCCTTCCCTCACCACAAAGTACTGCTATGACCCCTTCCTCACCACAAAGTACTGCTAAGACTCTTCCCTCACCACAAAGTACTGCTAAGACTCTTCCCTCACCACAACGTACTGCTTGAAGACCCTTCCCTCACCACAAAGTACTGCTATGACCCCTTCCTCACCACAAAGTACTGCTAAGACTCTTCCCTCACCACAAAGTACTGCTAAGACTCTTCCCTCACCACAAAGTACTGCTTGAAGACGCTTCCCTCACCACAAAGTACTGCTTGAAGGCCCTTCCCTCACCACAAAGTACTGCTTGAAGACTCTTCCCTCACCACAAAGTACTGCTGAGACTCTTCCCTCACCACAAAGTACTGCTTGAAGACGCTTCCCTCACCACAATGTACTGCTTGAAGGCCCTTCCCTCACCACAAAGTACTGCTAAGACCCTTTCCTCACCACAAAGTATTGCTAAGACTCTTCTCTCACCACAGTACTGCTGAGACTCTTCCTTCACCACAAAGTACTGCTGAGACTCTTCCCTCACCACAAAGTACTGCTTGAAGACTCTTCCCTCACCACAAAGTACTGCTTGAAGGCCCTTCCCTCACCACAAAGTACTGCTTGAAGGCCCTTCCCTCACCACAAAGTACTGCTAAGACCCTTTCCTCACCACAAAGTACTGCTAAGACTCTTCCCTCACCACAACGTACTGCTTGAAGACCCTTCCCTCACCACAAAGTACTGCTATGACCCCTTCCTCACCACAAAGTACTGCTAAGACTCTTCCCTCACCACAAAGTACTGCTAAGACTCTTCCCTCACCACAAAGTACTGCTTGAAGGCCCTTCCCTCACCACAAAGTACTGCTTGAAGGCCCTTCCCTCACCACAAAGTACTGCTTGAAGACTCTTCCCTCACCACAAAGTACTGCTAAGACTCTTCTCTCACCACAGTACTGCTGAGACCCTTCCCTCAGTACTGCTGAGACGCTTCTCTCACCACAAAGTACTGCTGAGACTCTTTCCTCACCACAAAGTACTGCTAAGACTCTTCCCTCACCACAAAGTACTGCTTGAAGACTCTTCCCTCACCACAAAGTACTGCTAAGACTCTACCCTCACCACAAAGTACTGCTAAGACTCTTCCCTCACCACAACGTACTGCTAAGACTCTTCCCTCACCACAAAGTACTGCTAAGACCCTTCCCTCACCACAAAGTACTGCTTGAAGGCCCTTCCCTCACCACAAAGTACTGCTTGAAGGCCCTTCCCTCACCACAAAGTACTGCTAAGACTCTTCCCTCACCACAAAGTACTGCTAAGACTCTTCCCTCACCACAAAGTACTGCTTGAAGACCCTTCCCTCATCACAAAGTACTGCTAAGACTCTTCCCTCACCACAAAGTACTGCTAAGACTCTTCCCTCACCACAAAGTACTGCTTGAAGACTCTTCCCTCACCACAAAGTACTGCTAAGACTCTTCCCTAACCAAAAAGTACTGCTTGAAGACACTTCCCTCACAACAAAGTACTGCTAAGACTCTTCCCTCACCACAAAGTACTGCTAAGACTCTTCCCTCACCACAAATTACTGCTTGAAGACCCTTCCCTCACCACAAAGTACTGCTAAGACGCTTCCCTCACCACAAAGTACTGCTTGAAGACTCTTCCCTCACCACAAAGTACTGCTTGAAGACTCTTCCCTCACCACAAAGTACTGCTTGAAGGCCCTTCCCTCACCACAAAGTACTGCTTGAAGGCCCTTCCCTCACCACAAAGTACTGCTAAGACTCTTCCCTCACCACAAAGTACTGCTAAGACTCTTCCCTCACCACAAAGTACTGCTTGAAGACCCTTCCCTCATCACAAAGTACTGCTAAGACTCTTCCCTCACCACAAAATACTGCTAAGACTTTTCCCTCACCACAAAGTACTGCTTGAAGACCCTTCCCTCACCACAAAGTACTGCTAAGACTCTTCCCTCACCACAAAGTACTGCTTGAAGGCCCTTCCCTCGCCACAAAGTACTGCTTGAAGGCCCTTCCCTCACCACAAAGTACTGCTTGAAGACTCTTCCCTCACCACAAAGTACTGCTAAGACCCTTTCCTCACCACAAAGTACTGCTAAGACCCTTTCCTCACCACAAAGTACTGCTTGAAGGCCCTTCCCTCACCACAAAGTACTGCTTGAAGACCCTTTCCTCACCACAAAGTACTGCTGAGACTCTTCTCTCATCACAGTACTGCTGAGACTCTTCCTTCACCACAAAGTACTGCTGAGACTCTTCTCTCACCACAGAACTGCTGAGACTCTTCCCTCAGTACTGCTGAGACTCTTCTCTCACCACAAAGTACTGCTGAGACTCTTCCCTCACCACAAAGTACTGCTAAGACTCTTCCCTCACCACAACGTACTGCTTGAAGACCCTTCCCTCACCACAAAGTACTGCTATGACCCCTTCCTCACCACAAAGTACTGCTAAGACTCTTCCCTCACCACAAAGTACTGCTAAGACTCTTCCCTCACCACAAAGTACTGCTAAGACTCTTCCCTCACCACAACGTACTGCCAAGACCCTTCCCTCACCACAAAGTACTGCTTGAAGACCCTTCCCTCACCACAAAGTACTGCTTGAAGGCCCTTCCCTCACCACAAAGTACTGCTTGAAGACCCTTCCCTCACCACAAAGTACTGCTATGACCCTTTCCTCACCACAAAGTACTGCTAAGACCCTTCCCTCACCACAAAGTACTGCTTGAAGACCCTTCCCTCACCACAAAGTACTGCTTGAAGGCCCTTCCCTCACCACAAAGTACTGCTTGAAGACTCTTCCCTCACCACAAAGTACTGCTAAGACCCTTCCCTCACCACAAAGTACTGCTTGAAGACTCTTCCCTCACCACAAAGTACTGCTAAGACTCTTCCCTCACCACAAAGTACTGCTTGAAGACCCTTCCCTCACCACAAAGTACTGCTTGAAGACCCTTCCCTCACCACAAAGTACTGCTAAGACTCTTCCCTCACCACAAAGTACTGCTTGAAGACCCTTCTCTCACCACAAAGCACTGCTTGAAGACCCTTCCCTCACCACAAAGTACTGCTTGAAGACCCTTCCCTCACCACAAAGTACTGCTAAGACTCTTCCCTCACCACAAAGTACTGCTTGAAGACCCTTTGCTCACCACAAAGTACTGCTTGAAGACCCTTTGCTCACGACAAAGTACTGCTTGACGACCCTTTGCTCACCACAAAGTACTGCTAAGACTCTTCCCTCACCACAAAGTACTGCTTGAAGACCCTTTGCTCACCACAAAGTACTGCTTGAAGACCCTTTGCTCACGACAAAGTACTGCTTGACGACCCTTCCCTCACCACAAAGTACTGCTTGAAGACCCTTCCCTCACCACAAAGTACTGCTTGAAGACCCTTTGCTCACCACAAAGTACTGCTTGAAGACCCTTTGCTCACCACAAAGTACTGCTAAGACTCTTCCCTCACCACAAAGTACTGCTTGAAGACACTTCCCTCACCACAAAGTACTGCTAACACTCTTCCCTCACCACAAAGTACTGCTTGAAGACTCTTCCCTCACCACAAAGTACTGCTAAGACCCTTTCCTCACCACAAAGTACTGCTGAGACTCTTCTCTCACCACAGTACTGCTGAGACTCTTCTCTCACCACAGTACTGCTGAGACTCTTCCCTCAGTACTGCTGAGACTCTTCTCTCACCACAAAGTACTGCTGAGACTCTTCCCTCACCACAAAGTACTGCTTGAAGACTCTTCCCTCACCACAAAGTACTGCTAAGACTCTTCCCTCACCAAAAAGTACTGCTTGAAGACTCTTCCCTCACCACAAAGTACTGCTAAGACTCTTCCCTCACCACAAAGTACTGCTTGAAGACTCTTCCCTCACCACAAAGTACTGCTTGAAGACCCTTCCCTCACCACAAAGTACTGCTTGAAGGCCCTTCCCTCACCACAAAGTACTGCTAAGACGCTTCCCTCACCACAAAGTACTGCTTGAAGACTCTTCCCTCACCACAAAGTACTGCTTGAAGACTCTTCCCTCACCACAAAGTACTGCTTGAAGACCCTTCCCTCACCACAAAGTACTGCTTGAATACTCTTCCCTCACCACAAAGTACTGCCAAGACCCTTCCCTCACCACAAAGTACTGCTTGAATACCCTTCCCTCACCACAAAGTACTGCTTGAATACCCTTCCCTCACCACAAAGTACTGCTAAGACCCTTCCCTCACCACAAAGTACTGCTTGAAGACCCTTTCCTCACCACAAAGTACTGCTATGACCCTTTCCTCACCACAAAGTACTGCTAAGACTCTTCCCTTACCACAAAGTACTGCCGAGACTCTTCCCTCACCACAAAGTACTGCTAAGACTCCTCCCTCACCACAAAGTACTGCTAAGACCCTTCCCTCACCACAAAGTACTGCTAAGACTCTTCCCTCACCACAAAGTACTGCTTGAAGACCCTTCCCTCACCACAAAGTACTGCTAAGACCCTTCCCTCACCACAAAGTACTGCTAAGACTCTTCCCTCACCACAAAGTACTGCCAAGACTCTTTCCTCACCACAAAGTACTGCTTGAAGACCCTTCCCTCACCACAAAGCACTGCTTGAAGACCCTTCCCTCACCACAAAGTACTGCTTGAAGACTCTTTCCTCACCACAAAGTACTCCTAAGACCCTTCCCTCACCACAAAGTACTGCTAAGACTCTTCCCTCACCACAAAGTACTGCTTGAAGGCCAATGTATACTGCATAAGAAGAAGACTAAACAAATGACGTCACTTCCGCCGGCGGGTTCCTTCTGGCCCAACAAGTTTGTGTCGGCACCACTGTGGTGATGAGTTCAGGTCATAATTCACCCAGTGACGGTGGAGCGGAACTTTATTTTGTAGAGAGGAAGTAGTTTTGTTGTTACATCGTGTGAAGCTCCGTTGGAGAGACGAGAGAAAAAAAGAGAGAAAGGAAAAGCGTTTCTGAATAGAAAATAAAGTTTGGAGTTCCTTGTTGAACTGACACAATTTTATTTTGTACCAATTCATTGAAGTATTTATCATTTATTGAAGTAAATCTATCTGTTATTGTATTTTATTTATTTCTTGTTTTCAAAAGTTTGAGAGCAGTACAAAAGTTTGTTTTTACTACTACAATACAAGATGTATTTATATATTTAACAGGAAAGTCTTTTTTTAAAAACATGTTCAATAAATGCTGTTCCAAATTCAAAGACGTGATTTCAATCTTGTCCAGAACAATGGTGATTATGATGGTTTTCCATAATGGAGCAGCCCTCGTACCCATAATCTTTATTTCAGTTTATTTCTCAGGGATATCTAATGATTGTAAACAGCTGCTATATACTGAATGCACTTTAATTCTTCACGTTTATTTGCTGTGACTTCAAAGCCCTTCAGTATTTTAGCATTAATGATGCTCAGACAGCATTTTATTTTTGTTTACCAGTTTCTTCAAACGTAAAGGAATAAAGATACTTTTGTTAAATAAACAATTGGGCTATTTTTTCACTATTTTGGAATCGAAGTAAGGAGTCGTTAGTAACCGGAATCATACAAATCCTAACGATACCCATCCCTATGTAGCACCAGTTCTTCTCACTGAATCACTGACCTTCTTGTCTGTAGCTCCAGTTCTTCTCACTGAATCACTGACCTTCTTGTCTGTAGCACCAGTTCTTCTCACTGAACCACTGACCTTCTTGTCTGTAGCTCCAGTTCTTCTCACTGAACCACTGACCTTCTTGTCTGTAGCTCCAGTTATTCTCACTGAATCACTGACCACCTTGTCTGTAGCTCCAGTTCTTCTCACTGAATCACTGACCACCTTGTCTGTAGCTCCAGTTATTCTCACTGAATCACTGACCTTCTTGTCTGTAGCTCCAGTTATTCTCACTGAACCACTGACCTTCTTGTCTGTAGCTCCAGTTATTCTCACTGAATCACTGACCACCTTGTCTGTAGCTCCAGTTCTTCTCACTGAATCACTGATCTTCTTGTCTGTAGCTTGTTATTCTCACTGAACCACTGATCTTGTCTGTAGCTCCAGTTCTTCTCACTGAATCACTGACCTTGTCTGTAGCTCCAGTTATTCTCACTGAATCACTGACCTTCTTGTCTTCAGCTCCAGTTATTCTCACTGAATCACTGACCTTCTTGTCTGTAGCTCCAGTTATTCTCACTGAACCACTGACCTTCTTGTCTGTAGCTCCAGTTCTTCTCACTGAACCACTGACCTTCTTGTCTGTAGCTCCAGTTATTCTCACTGAACCACTGACCTTGTCTGTAGCTCCAGTTCTTCTCACTGAATCACTGACCTTGTCTGTAGCTCCAGTTATTCTCACTGAATCACTGACCTTCTTGTCTGTAGCTCCAGTTATTCTCACTGAATCACTGACCTTCTTGTCTTCAGCTCCAGTTATTCTCACTGAATCACTGACCACCTTGTCTGTAGCTCCAGTTCTTCTCACTGAATCACTGATCTTCTTGTCTGTAGCTCCAGTTATTCTCACTGAATCACTGACCTTCTTGTCTTCAGCTCCAGTTATTCTCACTGAATCACTGACCACCTTGTCTGTAGCTCCAGTTATTCTCACTGAATCACTGACCACCTTGTCTGTAGCTCCAGTTCTTCTCACTGAATCACTGACCTTGTCTGTAGCTCCAGTTCTTCTCACTGAATCACTGACCTTCTTGTCTGTAGCTCCAGTTATTCTCACTGAATCACTGACCTTCTTGTCTGTAGCTCCAGTTATTCTCACTGAATCACTGACCTTCTTGTCTTCAGCTCCAGTTATTCTCACTGAATCACTGACCACCTTGTCTGTAGCTCCAGTTATTCTCACTGAGTCACTGACCTTCTTGTCTGTAGCTCCAGTTATTCTCACTGAATCACTGACCACCTTGTCTGTAGCTCCAGTTATTCGCACTGAATCACTGACCACCTTGTCTGTAGCTCCAGTTATTCTCACTGAATCACTGACCTTCTTGTCTTCAGCTCCAGTTATTCTCACTGAACCACTGACCTTGTCTGTAGCTCCAGTTATTCTCACTGAATCACTGACCACCTTGTCTGTAGCTCCAGTTATTCTCACTGAATCACTGACCTTGTCTGTAGCTCCAGTTCTTCTCACTGAATCACTGACCTTCTTGTCTGTAGCTCCAGTTATTCTCACTGAATCACTGACCTTGTCTGTAGCTCCAGTTCTTCCATGAACCCAGAAGACACTGACCAAGGCAAACAGACCTTGTCACACTTCATGTTAAAACCCGTGGACATCGAGGTAGAACTGTCTGGATGGTGTGAAACTTTTAAAAACACAACGGTACCCTGCTGTGGGTGTTCTCCTGGTGGTCTGCCTCCTGGGACCGGTCCTGGTGGTCCTGGTGGTCTGCCTCCTGGGACCGGTCCTGGTGGTCTGCCTCCTGGGACCGGTCATTAGAATACAGAAGTGGCAGACAGTCTCTCTGTGAGGACTCCTCCTCTCCTTCCTCCTCCTCCTCCTCCTCCTCCTCCTCCTCCTCCTCATCAGATTCAGCCACGCGGTTCTTCTTGGGACTGGGTTTAGGCTCCCGGTGTGTGAAGGGGTTCCTCCGTTTGGTCCCCCCAGTGGAGGGGGCTCTCAGGTGTGAGCTCGGCACCGGGGAGAGTCGCAGGCAGGCGGCGGTGGACGAGCTGCTCGCTCCGGGGCTGGTCGCGGGGCTGGAGGACCAGCCCAGTCCCGACCGTCTCCTCCTCATTCGCAGGACTTCAGCAGGTCGCTTGAAGCTCGGGGAGTACCCAGCCTCTTCGTCCATGTCGGAGAGGGTTCTGCTTCTTGGACAAGTTTCGAGGTCTCAGTGCTTGGACTTTTCCTCTTCCACACTTCCGGGGCGCACAATAATGACGTATGGTGTTTTAATGACGTAGCAAGGCTGAATTTTGGCGGGAAAAAAAAAAAAAAAACGTTTTAAAACGCACCGTAGCCTCAAAGTAGGCGAGGCCGGATCATTTTTCTGAAAAACAAACCCTCACTCTGAAATACTAGACGTGGAGCAGTTTATTCCTGCTACAGTCCCTCACTGTTGACCACAGTGCTCTCCATGGATGGGTTTTTTTTTTTTTTTTTTTTTTTGGGGTGGGGGGGGTTAAGAAACTTTATTTATAAAACACAGTCGTAGTCTACCATAGATATTATACCCATAGATATAAACATAAATAGTGTTATACCGACATAGATGCTTTAGACATAGATAGAAAAATGGATGGATGGACAGACAGACAGATAGATAGACAGATTGAGAGAGAGAGAGAGAGATTGATAGGGTTAACATATCTTAACCTTCCTTGTTTTCACCTGTTTTGGTGGTGTGTGTGTGTGTGTGTGTGTGTGTGTGTGTGTGTGTGTGTGTGTGTGTGTGTGTGTGTGTGTGTGTGTGTGTGTGTGTGTGTAAAACATACTGAACAAAAATACAAAAATAAATGCAACACTTTTGTTTTTGCTCACATTTTTCATGAGCTGAACTCAAAGATATAAAACATTTTCTATTCAGTAGACCCTGCGAGAAGCAGACCCGGTTAGAGCGATGCCCTGTGCTGGACGACACATCACTATGCATGACACACATATAACTGTTAATACACCTTTATGAGTGACCACCTGCTGAAAGCGGACAAAGGACAGGTTCTCCTGGAAAAGTTCAAGCTGAGCAACACGAAAATACCCAAAATACTTGGGCTGGACCCGATTATTAGAATTTCCACACCGTTGGTTCTACATGATTGCATCCATACTACACTCTGGTTCACTTCCTTTATGTTCCATAACGTAACATAACGATCCATAACGTTCAATAACGTAACATAGCGATCCCAAAAATATCTCCATTTCTGCTACCCGGCGTTCTCCACCTTTCCTCAAGTAGTTTATGTTTCACTTCAGGAGCCTCTGGTTCTTTATTTGCTTTTAAACAAAATGAACATTTTCAGTATTAACTGTTTGATCTTGTAAAAATATAGACAGTTTCATCCCATGCACTGTGACCACAACAAAGAAAAACCTTGAAGTGTAAATTTAAAAGTTATTATATTTATATATAATATTTCACCAGTCCGGTCCACTCAGGATGAAACTGGACTTTATGTTGTCTCTAAAGTACATTCTTATTTAATAATTATTTAAAGATTATTTAAAGATCTTTTATACATGTGTGTATATGCATTTATATTGTATACATCTTGAATTGATTCAGTCATTTGCTTTTAAATAATCATAACATGTTTTTTTGGTGTTTGGTTCATTCAATATCAACTGGTACTACAATTTGTCCTTGTGACTCATCCCTCTGAAGAGTACACCTGTCTTCAGGGGACACTTGCCCTTGGATTTTTGGGATGTCCCTACATTAGAGGTCTTACTGTAGACACAAAAGACCTATTTCTCTCAAATATTGTTCACAAATCTGTCTAAATCTGTGTTAGTGAACACTTGTCCTTTGCAGGGATGTTGGTGATGTATGGGGTGTGTTGGTGACGTGGGGGTGTGTTGGTGACGTGGGGGTGTGTTGGTGACATGTGGGGTGTGTTGGTGACGTGGGGGTGTGTTGGTAACATGTGGGGTGTGTTGGTGACATGGGGGTGTGTTGGTAACAGGTGGGGTGTGTTGGTGACGTGGGGGTGTGTTGGCAACATGTGGGGGGTGTTGGTGATGTGTGGGGTGTGTTGGTGACGTGGGGGTGTGTTGGTAACATGTGGGGTGTGTTGGTGATGTGTGGGGTGTGTTGGTGACGCGGGGGGGTGTTGGTGACATGTGGGGGGTGTTGGTGATGTGTGGGGTGTGTTGGTAACATGTGGGGGGTGTTGGTGATGTGTGGGGTGTTGAGATCAAGTGACAGGAAAATGGCAGCAGCGGTAGTTACAACAATGACGATCTGAATTGGAGTTTTGGGCTTAAAAACATTGACTTATATATTTAAACATGGATAAGATTAATTGTTGGTTTGAAAACCCATTTCTTCTCAAGGAAAAAAAAACTACAATAATAAACACATAGCCCATGATAAATCTAAATTATGACAAGAGTATAAATAATGATATGATAAATCAATATTTCAATTTAGTATGCCAAAATAATGAGACAGATTTTAGGTTTTTAGGATGAATACTTAGGACAGATGATTAATGATTTTTATCATGTTCATCAAGTTTTCTCATCTTGATGTGACCAGTTTTGCAGGATGTGTCAACAGTTGGTAAAATATATTCTGTGATTGCAGATGTCAAGAAAGATCGTCTCTGCAACGTCGCCAAGTATTGAATACTAGCCGTGGTTCACCTGGCAGGAAGTTCCTTTGTGTAGATTTGAATGGGAAAAAAGTGCATGAACTGTGTGAGTGTCAGAACAAGGAGTTAATGTCCTACACTTTATACTGGAGAATATTCATGTATGGCTTTGACTAGGTTTTGGACGTCCATCAAAGATGTGTGCAGCACCTGCGTTAAGTTCCCACTGAGACTGAAAGACTCAGAAATCTCAGAGGAAGGAAAGTACAGGGAATCTGCTCTTTATGTTACATCGGCACAGAAGATGCAGATTTTCTGATCTTCTCACTGCTGTGGGTGAAACTTTCACCATCTCTTTTGGCATGATGATGCCAAAGTCCCCCATTGGACACACTCACCAAAAGAGCTGTACCAATATGTGTTTGCTGTTGTTCACCATCCTGCTCTTTCCTCTCAATCAGAGGAAAGGGCCCACATAACGAAATTGGTGTGGCCTGGCTCCGACCCACGTGACGCACTTAGGCTCGGCCCACATACTGCAAAGAATGATGGCCCTTTGCTGGCCCAGGGCCATGGTGTCTCCCGGGAGACCGGACCACGGGGCAGCGGCAGCCGTGGCGGCAGCGCCGGGGGACTCTGTGGAGCCGGGTTGAGTCGACTCAGCCTGCAGCAGACAGGATTTCACCGTGCCCCTCCTCACCACAGCCGAAACATTTCATGCCAGCTGAAGACAATGTAGTCATAATCATTTCCTCTCACAGGGAAACGGAGGCTGAGCTCCTCACGCCGGTTATTGAGTATCATAAAGACTTGTCTTCTGAAACATGTCGTGTGTTTCAGCAGTGGAGACTTAATTCCAGACAGAATGTCTCTGTAGCAGGACACTACTGTCCCAAATCTGGAAAGCTCCTTAGTTAAGAGCTCGTCTGGCGCAAAAGGAGGGACATTGGACAGGATGACCCGGACAGCCGGCTGAGACAGCGGCTGCACCTGGACATACCTGTCCAACACGGTGATTCCTTCTCCACCACAGAGTTGTCCTTCTCCACCTGGTCCTCAAAGACCACCACGGTGATTCCCGTCTCCACCACGGAGTTGTCCTTCTCCACCTGGTCCACAAAGACCACCACGGTGATTCCTGTCTCCACCTGGTCCTCAAAGACCACCACGGTGATTCCCGTCTCCACCACGGAGTTGTCCTTCTCCACCTGGTCCACAAAGACAACCACGGTGATGCCTGTCTCCACCTGGTCCACAAAGACCACCACGACGCCGATCACAGCCAGAGCAACCTGCTCCACCTGCAGTAACCAACCTTCTCCTCCACAGCCAGAGCAACTTGCTCCACCTGCTCCCCCTGCTATAAATGACCTTCTCCCCCACAGCCAGAGCAACCTGCTCCACCTGCTGTAACCAACCTTCTCCCCCACAGCCAGAGCAACCTGCTCCACCTGCTGTAATCGACCTTCTGCCCCACAGCCAGTGGGGGAGGGTTATAATCATGGGATTTGTAGATGTTAGAAAGTACCAGGGTGATGGCGGGTGGGAGCTGGCTGAGTGGCAATGTCAAAGGTCCACTCCCCTCGTGGGCTGCACTAATATACTTTTTTATCAATGTGCGGGCCACAATTGGCACGCGGGCGGTGAGTTTGAGACCCATGAGTTAACTTATGTGGAGAAAGTCTTCAGCCTGGGCACTATCTAGTTTACCCCACAGATGTGTCAGCACTGTGTTTAGTGAAGGAGCATTTCTCTTGCCAGCGGCTGTTGGTCATGAAATCTTACCCACACAGGCATGACACAGTGAAGCTCCACCCTCCTAATAAAACACTGGACAACTCATTTAATTTTCCACTATTTATTTCACAAAACAATATTTATTCCACAAGAACGCACAGTGGTGATAAATTATGTAAACCTTAAACAAACATGTAAAAGAAATAGCTTTACTTATTTCATCAAGAAAAAGTATTTGAACTAAACTCCTACAATAAATACTTTTCTTTTAAAAGTTTAACTGTTAGTAACTGTTAGTTTCCCTGCTGTTAGACTGAACGATGGTAGCTGGGAGGGGCCAAACCCAGGCTGACCTGGAAGTGACCACAGCAACAGGTCGCTATATCGCTGAAGGACTGAAAAAAGGCTGAAAAACTCCTCTTACCCTGTTTCGTCCATCTCCATTCGTCAACATTAAAACCTGGACTGGACCTTCCCCGTCACCACTTCTGGGTCAAGCCCGGGTTCTGGATGTTCCATTTCCAGGAGACTACATCTCTACATTAGTCTGCTATTTTGTTTTCTGAAATGTAAACCTGGGACTTGCACAACACATGGAAATGTAATTTTGTTTTATAAGTAAATATGTTTCCCAAAATGTAAATCTGTCTGAAGTTTTGTAAGTGTTTGTAATGTTCTGCTCCTGCCGGCCCTGTACACAATCACGTTCTGGCTGATTTACAAACCTTCACTCTCACAAGGTGGATAAGAAGGTCTGTGGACCAGTGCAGTGGATGTGCTGACCTGTTCACATGACGTTTGCTTGTTTCAAGCAGTCAAGATTTTGTGGGATCGACTGTGAGATACGTGTTATTATGGTTGTTGAGGGGGCCGTACAGTAGTTTGTTTCCCTGCTGGACACCCTGAGAATTTTAGAACTATTGACAAGTTACTCTCACTTCCGCTTGATGTTTCACTTTCTCCATTCCACATTCTGTATTTAAATCAATATCTGGAGGTGTTGTGTTTTGTCTAATGCTGCTTTGTAGTGCAGAACATTTCATTCCAATGTGTGCTGATTTCCTGTGTATGTAAACCAAAGGAGGTGTATGGTGATGTAAAGAAGGAAGTGGGTGCGAGCCATTGGAGGACAGTCATGTGATCACCGGATGTGATGAAGAGTTTGTGATGTACTGCTGCATGTATGGTCAGGGTAGAGCTTCGTTTGAACAAGGACAGAAGTGCTTCTCTCTGTTGTTCCGCTCATTCCTCAACCTACCAGAAATTCGTGACTCCAGGTCTAAAAGAAACCAGTGGTGCTACACTCCATGGCCTCTCATGCTTGAGTGAGTCAGTATTAAGTATTCAGAGCAGTGTTTCCGGAAACTACAAAACACCAATATTTGTACAATTCAGTGTTCTTGTATACATGTGGAGCTGACATATGGAAAAGCACTGTTTGAATGAGTTGTATGTGGTGTGAACTGCTGCTTCGGCGGCCCATTTCTTCTTCTCTACCTGGAAAAATAGCAGACTTGTGGAGAACAATACCTCAGTCCATTGCACACTCAAAGTGTAGTAATGGGTTTGAAGCTTGGTGTTGATAAGCCCAAAGATTGACATTATTTGACGTAACTTATTCATGCTGTCGACCATAACACGAGCAAACAATGATGTTTCTTCATGTTCAGTAGGGACTCCACACTGCTTCAGATGGAGCCATGTTACATGCATCATGATGTTCAGTAGGGACTCCACACTGCTTCAGCAGCAGCCATGTTTCATGCATCATGATGTTCAGTAGGGACTCCACACTGCTTCAGCAGGAGCCATGTTTCATGCATCATGATGTTCAGTAGGGACTCCACACTGCTTCAGCAGCAGCCATGTTTCATGCATCATGATGTTCAGTAGGGACTCCACACTGCTTCAGCAGCAGCCATGTTTCATGCATCATGATGTTCAGTAGGGACTCCTCATTGCTTCAGCAGCAGTCAGGTGTCATGATGTTCAGTAGGGACTCCACACTACTTCAGCTTCAGCAGCAGCCATGTTTCATGATGTTCAGTAGGGTCTCCACACCGCTTCAACAGCAGCCATGTTTCATGTATCATGATGTTCAGTAGGGACTCCTCATTGCTTAAGCAGCAGTCATGCTTCATGTGTCATGATGTTCAGTATGGACTCCAAACAGCTTCAGCAGCAGCCATGTTTCATGATGTTCAGTAGGGTCTCCACACTGCTTCAGCAGCAGCCAGGTGTCATGATGTTCAGTAGGGTCTCCACACTGCTTCAGCAGCAGCCAGGTGTCATGATGTTCAGTAGGGTCTCCACACTGCTTCAGCAGCAGCCATGTGTCATGATGTTAAGTAGGGACTCCAAACAGCTTCAGCAGCAGCCATGTTTCATGTGTCATAATTTGTCAGTAGGGTCTCCACACTGCTTCAGCAGCAGCCATGTTTGTAGGAGATCCACTGTGACTGGACTCCACCTCTACGCTCACGCCTTCGTTCTGGTTGGGCACCGAGGGGTGCAGGAGAGAGGGGCCTGTGGAGGCATTGGTGCATGGTGGGAGGATCCTTGGTGGTGATCGGGAGTCACTGCTCGCCCCTCCTCCACCCCCAGCCATCATGGAGAACTGGTAGGATCCAGTGGCGGTAGAGTAATAGAGATGGTATGGTGAGGACGTGGACTGGAAGGGTCCATTCTGAGCCTGATGGGGGGTATTGGTAGGGTAAGGAGGAGGGAGGTAGGAGTGGTACCGTCCTGATGGCGTGGTTGCCATTGCTGTTGCCATGGTGATACCAAGGGCACTGTTGGAAACAGGGTTGTGGGATGCGGTGTAAGTGAAGGCTGCTGCTGTGGGAGGGTAGTGCACCCGGGGATCTGAAAAACGGGAGTCTGGCAATGACGGGAGGGAAGTGAACGGTCGTTCCAAGGACATCCTGGGGTCACCGAATGCTGTGAGGTCAGGACCTGAGAGAGGGAAAAGGTTAGGGGTTACTGCCTATTGCAGTCCTGGTGTGTTGTCTAAGTGTTTCTAGTCAACCTACCTGTCAGTCGTGACGACAGGTCACTCAGCGAGGAGCGACTAGGAGACAGAGGATTGGCTGTATGGACGGAGGGCGTGGTAATCTGGCCCAGGTAGGGGTAGGATTGATCATAGGACCAAGATGGAGATGACTGCATCTGTCTGGAGTCTGAACAAAGAAAACCCAGGGACATTCCTGGTAAGTGAGGTGGAATGATGAACATTCAAATATTACTGTTCAAGTACAAGTAACTACTGTAATTACTGCATCAACTTCACAAGTGACAGTGTAACTACTCTAATTACCACGTCAACTTCACAAGTGGTAGTGTAACTACTGTAGTTACTGCATCAACTTCACAAGTAACAATGTAACTACTGTAATTACTGCGTCAACTTCACAAGTGACAGTGTAACTACTCTAGTTACTGCGTCAACTTCACAAGTGACAGTGTAACTACTGTAATTACTGCGTCAACTTCACAAGTGACAGTGTAACTACTGTAATGACTGCGTCAACTTCACAAGTGACAGTGTAACTACTCTAATTACTGCGTCAACTTCACAAGTGACAGTGTAACTACTGTAATTACTGCATCAACTTCACAAGTGACAGTGTAACTACTCTAATTACTGCGTCAACTTCACAAGTGACAGTGTAACTAATGTAATTACTGCATCAACTTCACAAGTGACAGTGTAACTACTCTAATTACTGCGTCAACTTCACAAGTGACAGTGTAACTACTCTAATTACTGCGTCAACTTCACAAGTGACAGTGTAACTACTCAAATTACTGCATCAACTTCACAAGTGACAGTGTAACTACTCAAATTACTGCATCAACTTCACAAGTAACAGTGTAACTACTCTAATTACTGCGTCAACTTCACAAGTGACAGTGTAACTACTCTAATTACTGCGTCAACTTCACAAGTGACAGTGTAACTAGTCTAATTACTGCGTCAACTTCACAAGTAACAGTGTAACTACTCGGATTACTGTGTCAACTGTACAAGTGACAGTTTAACTCCTCCCTTCACAACATGTAAGCAATCTACTCTGATTACAATACCGAAATACTGCACATAAATACACTACTCAGAGTATAGTCATACATTTGTACTAATCAATACAGTACTCAGTTACAATAGTAATAGAGACCACAGGTTGTACAGTAGTACACTCCACAGGTTGTACAGTATTACAGTATTCTGTGACTATACCCCAGAGTTAGTCCGTGAGTATAATAGTAGTAATGGTGGTACCATAAACATTGCAAAGAGAGATGGTGAGAGACACACACATTTTTTCAAGTACTCAATCTGCCCTGGTACCTGCAGTGATGTGGGAGTGGGCGGGGCTGGAGAAGCTGTTGGAGCTGAGTGGTGCAGGCTGCCGGCCACTGGTGGAGGACTGATGATGATGATGGTGGTGGTGATGGTGGTGAGGAGGCGTCACTCTCATGGAGCTCCGCCTCAGCTGCTCCAGCTCCGTCAGCCTCTCAGAGAAGGCCAGCGAACCAGGTTTGACCTCGTCCATCTTCTGCCGATGACCTGGAGTGATCAGTGTGATCAGTTCTCATCGTCAATTCATTGGTTCACGTTCAATGTTTTCTCTCGTCAACACAAGTGTCTCCTTTGTTTGTTTCACAAGTGACAGTGTAACTAGTCTAATTACTGCATCAACTTCACAAGTGACAGTGTAACTACTCTAATTACTGCATCAACTTCACAAGTAACAGTGTAACTACTCAAATTACTGCATCAACTTCACAAGTGACAGTGTAACTAGTCTAATTACTGCATCAACTTCACAAGTGACAGTGTAACTAGTCTAATTACTGCATCAACTTCACAAGTGACAGTGTAACTACTCTAATTACTGCATCAACTTCACAAGTGACAGTGTAACTACTCTAATTACTGCATCAACTTCACAAGTGACAGTGTAACTACTCTAATTACTGCATCAACTTCACAAGTAACAGTGTAACTACTCAAATTACTGCATCAACTTCACAAGTGACAGTGTAACTAGTCTAATTACTGCATCAGCTTCACAAGTGACAGTGTAACTACTCTAATTACTGCATCAACTTCACAAGTGACATTGTAACTACTCTAATTACTGCATCAACTTCACAAGTAACAGTGTAACTACTCTAATTACTGCATCAACTTCACAAGTAACAGTGTAACTACTCAAATTACTGCGTCAACTTCACAAGTGACAGTGTAACTACTCTAATTACTGCATCAACTTCACAAGTAACAGTGTAACTACTCTAATTACTGCATCAACTTCATAAGTGACAGTTTAACTACTCTAATTACTGCATCAACTTCACAAGTAAATACTGCACATAAATACACTACTCAGTGAGTATAGCCATACATTTCTACTAATCAATACAGTACTCAGTTACAATAGTAATAGAGTGTGTGTGTGTGTGTGTGTGTGTGTGTGTGTGTGTGTGTGTGTGTGTGTGTGTGTGTGTGTGTGTGTGTGTGTGTGTGTGTGTGTGTGTGTGTGTGTGTGTGTGTGTGTGTGCGTGTGTGTGTGTCTCTGTGTAGAGTAGTGAGACTGTTTGTAACTGATGGAGAAGCAGAGTAAGGACTCACGACGTGGCTCCCGCGGCCCGTCCACTGTGATCTTGATGGCTCTCTGGTATGTGGCCACCTGGGGGGGGCTGCTGAACACCGTGATGGTCAGAGTGAAGCTTTTCCCTGGAAGAAGAGGAGAGGGAGGAATGTGTCAAAACTTCTGAAAGACAACCTGAAGACTGGCTTCAGGAACCTTGTTTAGCTTTTGGTTCAGGACAGAATTCTTCTGGTTCGTCCACAACGACAGCTCAGAGTTAAAAGAACAGCGACTCAACGATGCACATTGCCATGGAAACACTGAACACTGCGACAAAAAGCATCAAACTGAAGAAAGTCTCCTTCAACACATCATGGATTCATTTTAAACATCAGCAGGGTTGGAAAGGTTACTTGAAAACTGTAGTCAGTTACAATTACAAGTTACTTGTGAAAAAATGTAATCAGTAACTTTCTGTAAGTACTAAAATAAAAAAGTAATGTACCAGAGTACTTTTAGTTACTTTTGGATTACTTCACCAGCGAACATAAAAAATCAAGACAAGAAAGAACAGAATGTGTCGTCTGCTCAGTGTATTGACACGTCTTCTACACAAATGACACTGAACAAGTTTTAACTATCAAAACTCAGTAAACAATTTTTCTCAGTCCAAATAAACATTTGGTGGCCATCAGAAATATATGATTACTCTTGTTGGTAGCTTCTTGCAGCTGACTTCAAAAGAACGAAGGATATTTAATAAAGCGATGATTTTTATTTACTTATTCACTGAAGTCAGAATGTAGGAAACTGGAGTGATTCTCTCTCTCTCTCTCTCTCTCTCTCTCTCTCTCTCTCTCTCTCTCTCTCTCTCTCTCTCTCTCTCTCTCTCTCTCTCTCTCTCTCTCTCTCTCTCTCTCTCTCTCTCTCTCTCTCTCTCTCTCTCTCTCTCTCTCTCTCTCTCTCTCTCTCTCTCTCTCTCTCTCTCTCTCTCTCTCTCTCTCTCTCTCTCTCTCTCTCTCTCTCTCTCGTCCCGTTTCCTCGTTGGTTGTAATGCTTTTTTTTGGACTAAATATGAATGTTTGACAGGCTTGAAAAGCTGTATCTGGCGACATGAATCAGTGATTGATAATAACTGAACAACCCGCTTGACCTGCTACTCAGTCAACAAGCAGACTTAAAAAAAGTAAAAAAAAGTTATGGCACACGTCGCCATGAGGTCCTGTAAACGTATTGAGAATGTCTTCCTACCATCAGCACCAGCACTGGTATTGGTAGGTTACCAGCAGGTTAGGAGCTAATAAAACTAGTAGGTATTGGCAGGTTACCGGCAGGTTATGAGCTAATAAAACTAGTTGGTATTGGCAGGTTACCGGCAGGTTATGAGCTAATAAAACTAGTTGGTATTGGCAGGTTACTGGCAGGTTATGAGCTAATAAAACTAGTTGGTATTGGCAGGTTACCGGCAGGTTTTGAGCTAATAAAACTAGTTGGTATTGGCAGGTTACCGGGCAGGTTATGAGCTCATAAAACTAGTTGATTTGAGATCCAGTAGCACCAGGAGCTGAGATCCAGTAGCACCAGGAGCTGAGATCCAGTAGAACCAGGAGCTGAGATCCAGTAGCACCAGGAGCTGAGATCCAGTAGCACCAGGAGCTGAGATCCAGTAGCACCAGGAGCTGAGATCCATTAGAACCAGGAGCTGAGATCCATTAGAACCATGAGCTGAGATCCAGTAGAACCAGGAGCTGAGATCCAGTAGAACCATGAGCTGAGATCCAGTAGCACCATGAGCTGAGATCCAGTAGAACCAGGAGTTGAGATCCAGTAGCACCAGGACAGAAAGCTTCTGAGTGTCCATGTTATCACTAAGGTCATTAACAATGTTTACTCGGGATTGTCCTCAGTACTGTGGTTCATCCTGAACTAGACTGATTTCCATTCTATTAAAAAAAGTCCTTTCATTGGGTAAAAACTTTGCTATGAATAGGTAAGATGGATACTGCTGGGTAATTATCAAGTGTTGGGGTCTAAATGACTCTTCTTCAGAAGGGGCTTCACCACCGTCATTTTAAAAACAGCAAGGAAAACAACATCTGCAGAGAGTAATTCATGATATTAAGCTCAAACTCAAAGAACACATAGTATGGTTTAAAAAATGGTGTGGAAATTGGGTCTAAAAGCACCAGGATTTTTCACTTCCGATCCGATCCCGACACCTGATCTTGGATATTTGCCAATACCGATACTATTCTGATACCAGAGCTCTGTTTGCTTCAATATTGTTATCATTAGAGTTGATTTTATATGAGGCTGTAATAAACTGCTCTCCACAGTAAAGTATGAAATATAGGAATGTTTGCATGTATTCTCTCAAACAACAACTTGAGGTTAGTAGAAGGTCAGAAAAGGAAGCAGTAAAAAGTATTTTAGCTACATGTGGACAATGTGGGGGTCTGCATGACATCATCATATCATAATAAACTAGTTCTATATTAAAAACCTCACAAAAACTGTTTTAATCCCTGGATAAATTCTTTAGCCAGGCAGCAGCAACAGAATGTTTCCAGCTCTGATGCAGCAAGAATGATTGGGACTATTTTCAGGGAGTTTAGCGTGGAGGAGGATGCAGCTTAACGGAGGTGTGAATCGCCTGCTGACAGCCTGGAGGAGTTACTGTTCAGTGTTTTGATGTCAGAGCTGTTCTCCTGGAGAGCTGGAGATTAAAAACACTGACGTCTGGCGGCAGACCACCGCCTCACTGTACAACAGCTTTGCTAACATCAAATGTGTTGCTTTGCATAGATTGCACATGGCTGCGATGCTTTGTGGTGTTTTGAGTGTAAAATACATCCAAACAGCGACATGCCATGAACAGTCGAATAGCACAACGTGACAATGCGAGCCGGCCAGCGTGTTGCAAACTGTGGAATGGATTTCCTGACTCACTACTCTGCGTCTCGTTGAGACTCGCCTCCATTCAGAAATCCATTCCACAGTTTGCAGCCAGCCAGCAGCAGTGGCTGCACCAGAGATTTGTTTCTGCTGGTGCTATGAGGGAGCTCAATCATTCAGTGATGGTGCTGTTGGGGATCTCTCATTAATTCCTACTGAGCACTGACAATGTGCACACCGCACATGTAAAAAACTCTCGCACATACAGTAAAAGCTCTGCTATTTAAAACAATATTATGTGACCCAATACACAGGATATTTAGCCAAAGTGATAAAGATGAAAGGTTTACCAGCCCGCCACTTAAACACACCACTGAATGGAAACGTCAACAGCAGAATGTCACTGATGGAGCCTCAACAGCAGCACAAAGCAAAACACACTGCAAGTTTTCATTTAGGCCTCAAACACAAAGACACTAAGTCCTGCTGCCAGTCACCAAAACCTCCACTGGAAGAAACATATTTGGTTCAAAGGATCTAATGACATAAATAAACACTGCATCGAGAAGACCAGGAGTCAGAATTCAGCTCTAAACCACCAAATAGGCAATAATGATCACTCACCATGTCGGTTGTTGTGGTTTAGAGTGAAGACATCAATAAATGTGTCCCTTTTTCTTTTTTTGCAAAAATTGCTTAATGTTTTATTACTATATTTAAGTCATGCAGTCACCAGGAATATGTGCTCTCAAAGTAAGTTCATAGGAAGCAGTAAGTTCATAGGTTAATGTGTCTGCTGCACTGATTGGCTGAATCACATTACACTGCTTTTTACTTGAAAATAAATAAATACATACATACATGTTTTATTGGTGTATTTGTTCACCAAACAACAAATGATAATGCTTACACATAGAAAAATCTGAATAAACCACTTAAAAAATACAACATATTGTAGCGACTGCTGTGCAGTGAAGGGGTGGCGGCGCAAAGGACCATAGGAAGTGCCTCTTGTAACTTTGTTTATATGTTGCCTTAGTTACATGTTATAGTTCCGTGTTTTAGTTTTACTGTCGCAGTCAGTTATAGTTTGTGTATTTGTGTGTCTGTTCTTACAGTTAAAGTTTGTGTATCAGTGTGTCTGTTTTACATGTGGTTCATGTGCATTTCATGTGACACCGAGTCACGGGGCGGTTGCGACTGAGCGCACCCCTCTGAGCAGCGCATGTACTATGTGTGGTTCAAATAAAGTAATTCCTGAGCATTCTTGAGTCTCCTAGTCCATGTATGTGCACAGCAGTGCTACATTGGTATCTGGGTGATTCCATCCTGATCCCACTTCTAAGAGCACAACCGTCTTTTTCAAGACGCAGCTGGCTGCAGCACAGAGAGAGCAGCCTGGACAGCCGAAGAGTGGAGGATGCTCGGTCACCTGGATGGGTACAGCGACCTGCGAGCTCACCATGACGGTGACAACGAGGCACCCCACCGCATTCCTGCCCCGGGCTGCCACACCAAGAGCGACAGTGAAGCTGCCCAATTATGATGGAACGAACCCGCTTGAACTGTACCTGAAGCAGGTGTGCATCGTGGCGGCGCACAATGGCTGGGGAGACAAGGACACCGCCATGCATCTTGCCTTCGCCTTGGAAGGACCAGCATAGCAGATACTCCTGGACCTGGCACCGGAGGAAGATCTGGACCTGGGCGAACTGACCTCGGCCCTCGAGTGGCAGTTTGTGCAGTGGCGGTCGGGGACTCACCCCCAAACGGCTCCGCTAGCACGTCCGCCTCGTCACACCCAAGACCCTGGAGGAAGCACTCCAGGAGGCAGAGCGTGCTGAGATTATCCTCTCCTCACCGTGGGTGGGGTCCGGCACTTGACCCTGCATCCAGATGACCGACTATGGCCAGGAAGAACTGGAGGAGGTCTGCTGAGTCCAGTCGCCAAGACCAGCCCGGCACTGGACGTCTTCACCCAGACGGGGTCCGCAGCACTCAAACTTCTGCTGCCACTTCTGCGGCCACATTGCGCGCAACTGCCACGCCCTCACGCCGAGAGCCAGCACTGCCATGCCGGAGGGAAACACAAACGGGATGAGGAGATGAAAGGCTCCCCATCCCAACCTTTCACACCCTTCCAAGGCTGCACGCTGGTGGGGCGTTGTGACTCCACCAGAGGACTTTATTTGAGCTGTGCGCTAGACTCTGTGCGCTGCCAGGCTCTCATGGACACGGGGTCCACCATTTCTCTGGTTCGGCCAGGAATATTGCCGAGCACCACTGGTGAAGGAGTTTACAGACATTTTTGCCACTAAAAATGAGGACTGCACACAGACCGGACTGGTCCAGCACCATATCGACACTGGCTCAGCCCAGCCCATCCGCCTGCGTTCCCATAGACTGACTTTCGCAAATACCAGGCTGCAGCAGACATGATCAGTGACATGGCTGCTGCAGGAGTGATCGAGCCGTCTGACAGCCCATGGGCGGTGCAGGCTGTGCTGGTGAAAAAGAAAAATGGTGACTGGAGGTTCTGCCTGGACTATCGGCACCTCAATAGCATCACAAAGAAGGACTCGTATCCCCTCATCTGTATCAACGATGCCCTGGACTGGATCACTGGGTCCACCTGGTTCAGCTCCCTTGACTTGCGGAGTGGCTACTGGCAGGTGGAGCTGGCCCAGGATGCTAAACCCAAGACTGCGATCAGCATTGGCCAGGAACTATGGCAGTTCTGAGTGATGCCATTTGGACTTTGGAATGTGCCAGTGACATTCGTATGGCTGATGGAGAGAGTCGTATCTGATGTTCCGTGGAGCCACTGCATCGTCTACCTGGACTACCTGTTGGTGCACACAGGCAGGTACAAGGGGCCCTGGCCAATCTGAGGGAGGTTTTCACCGCCATTCACCAGGCCGGCCTGAAACTTAACCCTGCTAAGTGCAGCCTCCTGAAAGGAGAAACGGAATTTCTGGGTCACATGGTCAGCGGTAATGGGGTGGCCACGGACTCAGCCAAGATGTTAGGGTTAGGTGTTAGGTGTAGTTCCACCTCCAGCTCCACCTCCTTCTCCACTCATCCTCATTAAAGCTCTCGACCAGGGGTCTCAAACTCACGGCCCGCAGGACAATGTTTTGTGGCCTCCACCTTGATATGAAAGTATAATAGTAGTGCGTCCTAAAGTACAGCGTTTAATGAACATCCAGACAGCAGTCACCTTTTTTGAGCTCGCCACCCAGTACTCAACTGCTGCTGGTGCAGCAATTACCTGAAGTTTGACAATGTGAAGTCTGTTGAGAAATGCATCAACCAAATCAGAACCAGGGGATTAAAGCACAGGAGGTTCTGTGGTTTTTTCAAGGAAATAGAATTAAATAAAGTTACAACTGCTATAAATGTGTAGTATGCTATGTAAAAATAGAACTCAAGCTGGGCTCACCTTTTATGCCTACTATTAGTGGCACAGGCTTTTATTTTCACACTGAACCAAACAGGAACACCATGACAGGAGAACGCTACACACAAAATCCTCTTCACTCCCAGTTGCCGAATTGCAACTAATAAACTAAACTAAACTAGATTAACTAACTGACTACATGAACTAAGCAACCACACAATCAGTACCAACACTAAAAACCTAATATAAACCCCAATATTTACCAGTGTGGCCCCAGTTTCTTATAAAAACTAATCTGATTACTGTTTACTAGTTACTCCTTTAAAAAGTAATTTAGTTCCTTCACTGATTACTTGTTTCTAAAAGTAACTTAGTTAGATTACAATTTACTTTTTAGTGACTTTCAGCAGCTGCCATCGTCTGACCATAAAAATTACAACTGGTTTTACCAAAAACTCTGCTGATCCCTGCCTCCTGCACCTGCTGGTACATATTTAACCTTTGACCTCCTGCTGGTATGTATTTAACCTTTGACCTACAGACAAGAAACCGTCCTGCTGGACGCGTCAATAGTAATGCTACTGTAGTAATGCTAAAACACTAATCCTACAATAACAATGCCACAATAGTCACGCTACAATAGTAATGCTACAATAGTAATGCTACAATCGGAATGCTACTATAGTGATGCTACAATAGTAAGGCTACAATTATAATGTGACAATAGTAACAGTATAATAATAATAATGCTACAATAGAAATGCTACAATAGTAATGCTACTATAGTGATGCTACAATAGCAATGCTACAATAGTAATCCTACAATAGTAATGCTACAATAGTAATGCTACAATAGTAAGGCTACAATTATAATGTGACAATAGTAACAGTATAATAATAATAATAATACAATAGAAATGCTACAATAGTAATACTACAATAGTAATACTGCAACAGTAACTATGATAGTAATGTTACAATAGTAACACTATAATAGTAATGCTGCAAAAGTAATACTACAATAGTAATGCTACAATAGTAACGTTACAATAGTAATGCTAAATAAAATATTAACACTACAATAGTAACACTAATATATGTTATAATAGTAATGCTACAATAATAACACTACAATGCTATAATGATAATGCTACAATAGTAATGCTACAATAGTAACACTACAATAGTAATGCTGCAATGGTAAGACTATAATGGTAACGCTCCAATAGTAATGCTACACTGGCAATGCTCCAATAGTAATATTACAAGAGTAATGCTACAATAGTAACGCTACAAAGGTAACTATAATAGTAATGCTACAATAGTAACAGTCTAATAATAATGCTGCAATAGCTATGCTACAATAGTAACGTCACAATAGTAACACTATAATAGTATTGGTCCAATAGTAACGCTACAATAGTGTTGCTACCATAGTAGTGCTACAATAGTAACAGTACAATAACAACGCAACTTATAGTGTTATTATAAGTAACACAGTTATTACACTACTAATTATGGTGTTGCAATAGCAACACCATAATAGTAACGCTGCAAAGTAATGCTACAATAGTAACACTATATTAGTAACACGGCAATAGTAATGCTACAATAGTAACAGTACAATTTACTATTGTAGCATTACTATTGTAGCCTTACTGTTGTCGCGTTACTATTGTAGTGAAGCTACAATAGTAATGCTACAATGGTAAGGCTCCAGTAGTAAGGCTACAATAGTGAGGCTACAATAGTAACACTATAGTAGTAACGCTACAATAATAACTCTACAATAGTAATGCTACAGTAGTAACGCTACAATAGTAATGCTACAATAGCGATGCGACAATAGAAAGGCTACAATAGTAGTGCTACAATAGTAACACTACAATAGTAAGGCTACAATTATAATGTGACAATAGTAACAGTATAATAATAATAATGCTACAATAGCAATGCTACAATAGTAATGCTACTATAGTAATGCTACAATAGTAAGGCTACAATTATAATGTGACAATAGTAACAGTATAATAATAATAATAATGCTACAATAGAAATGCTACAATAGTAACACTACAATAGTAATACTGCAACAGTAACTATGATAGTAATGCTACAATAGTAACACTATAATAGTAATGCTGCAAAAGTAATACTACAATAGTAATGCTACAATAGTAACGTTACAATAGTAATGCTAAATAAAATATTAACACTACAATAGTAACACTAATATATGTTATAATAGTAATGCTACAATAATAACACTACAATGCTATAATAATAATGCTACAATAGTAATGCTACAATAGTAACACTACAATAGCAACGCTACAATAGTAACTCTACAATAGTAACTACAATAGTAGTAATATTCTTACTAATATTTTTGCACTGCTCTGTTATTTTATTTTATGTTTCACTTTATTCTATTTTTATTCTATTTTTTGCGTATATGCTTACTTATTTATGTATGTCGGCTCCAGGGTAGACGGCAAAATAAGAATTTCATTCACTGTGAAAGCTGGCTTTTACAGTTGAGATGACAATAAAAACACCTTGAACCTTGAACCTAGTAATGCTACAATAGTAACACTACAATAGTAAGGCTACAATAGTAATGCTACAATAGTAACACTACAATAGTAAGGCTACAATAGTAATGCTACAATAGTAACACTATAATAGTAACACTGCAATGCTGCTTTCTTTGAGAAGAAAGGACCATGTGGTTACCGCTGGAAAAATTTGCCAATGGACTCCAAACCCACTCCTTGGAAGCTGCATCCCTGCAGCTCCCCACCAGGGGGATTCAAAGCCTCCATCACCAGCCGGAAACTCTGATGTGAACCCCGCTCAGGATTGGACGATGCCGGAAGACAACGTCCAGCCTGGGAAGGAACAAGTTCTCTCCAAGACAGATTTGCGTTAGGCAAGACACGAAACTCCGTATGGGGGACACAAAGAGCTGCGTGTTAACCCACGGGAACTCAACTGGAACTGTCTAACCTCGATGGAGGAGCAGAAAAATCAGTGGGATTACTTTTAATTTTTTTTCTTTTCTTCACCAGGACCCACACAGCTGCAAGCCAACTTATTTCCCCTCCAGCCGTGCAATTCCCCATGCCTGCCAACCTGAAGCTTACTTTTGCACTCGTGCAAGAAGCACCAGATCACTCACAGCACGTTTTGCAGACTCCTGTGTTGCTCTACGCAAAATGCAACTCAAGCCTTCCGTTACCCAGAACGCAAAAGAGCTGCATGTAGCCACAAATCAAAGAATTTCCCCCAGCTGCAGGGACACGTTTCACCTCCCGTCCAACCAAGTACCAAGTAAAGAGGTTTTGTCTGGGCAGGAAAGGTAGAATAACATGCTATTGGTATTGCTGTGTGTTTGATTTTGTGCTTGTGAGACTCCGGGATGCTGTTCCCTTCCTCCGTTTCCAAGTAGTTTGTTCCTGCGCGCAGATAGCTCTCTATGTAAACAACCATACGTGCGCACGACCATCCAGGCTAACGTTATCCCACAACTACCAAAGACTGGGTAGGCCTGAACAAGCCAACCCAGCTTCTGTGGATAACTCTCGGGCTATCGTGCTAGCAAAACCTCGCCAGAACTGTCCTCTTCTCTTCTCTCCTCCTTTCTCCTTCACTAACCCGTTGCGCACGTGAGCCCTGTGCACCCACTGCCCACTTGTGCTATTATCTGATCACGATTAGATAGACGCACAGACAAAGCCACATTTAGCACCCGGACCACTAACCACATCTGCACAATCACCAGAGTTCTGGCTGCATGTTTCCACATCCAGTTAGATTTCTGGCACGCAGCACAGCGTCAACACCGTCCGGTCATCACATGACCTCCAACAGCATCTCCCTGTCACCCTGGTAACTCTGCTTTCTGCCAACTGAAACTGGGCTGCCATTTTGGGTCTTTGAAATCACATCAGAGGCGCCATCTTGGATGAAGACCCCAACTCATTCATTACCCCATGGACGTTCAAGGTCATTACACCCATTCCCTCTCATCACACATCTCATGCAACCCACATCTCACACACACACTGTTAGCTGAATTGAATGATTCCTGGTAATTATTGTGTATTTATTGTTGACAATTCACTGGTTTGTAACAGTCTGTGCTCGAATCTCATGCCTTCCCTGTTACTTAAGATTGTTATATTTAAACAGAAATATTAACTCACTTAAATAAACCTTTTTAAAAACAAGACAAATTATTCATTGAGAAATAACCAATTTATTCAAAATATTAAGTTTTCATTAATACATTGTTTTGATACTTTATTAACTTTTAAGTAATTACCATATTTTCCGCACTATAAGGCGCACCTACATCAATTGACATAATTTACAACTTTGTTCATATATAAGGCGCACTGCAGTATAAGGCGTATGCAATAGACCAGTGGTCAGCAACCTTCATAGCTCAAAGCCATTAGGTTACATTTTCCACTGATTCTAACACCCAGAGAGGTGCATGCACTTTATTTTGATAGTCCTACCTGCAGCCTATGCCAGGAGGACACTACACACAAAACCTTATTCACTACTGGTTGACAACTTACAACTACCGGTAATAAACTAAACTACATGAACTAAGCAACAAAAACACAACACAACACAATTATTACCGACACCACAAACCAAATATAACCCCCAATAATTGCATTTAAAACACCACAAACAGAAACTCCCATAATTCATTGCAGCTATCGGCTGCACTGAGGAGCTCAAGATGAATTTGTCGCTGCAAGGCATGATGTCCCATCATGCCTTGCAGCGACAAATTCATGTTTTGTGTTGTTGGAGGTTATTGTGGGTTGTTGTTGGGCTTGGTGTTGTGTTGATTGTGTTTATGTGTTTTTGTCCCCCAGTTTAGGGAGTCATTATTTCATCTAGTTTATTTTGGTTTGTTAGAATGTTGGTGTGCAACCATGAGTGATGAAGGTGTTGTGTGGAGTGTCGTCCGCTCTGAAGATCCGGTTCCGAAGTTAGAGTTGTCAAAATAAAAGCTTCTGGTTGTTCAGCTGTCAAATGTCAGTCTCGAGTAGAGCAATTCTTCCATATATAAGGCGCACCGGGTTATAAGGCGCACTGGCAGCTTTTGAGAAAATGTGAGGTATTTAGGTGCGCCTTATAGGGCGGAAAATACGGTACTCAATTATTTTGAGGTATTAATGAGTAAATGACTGTTTACTTATATTAATCATTTAAATTTTTAATAAATTACTTCCAGTGATCCATTACTTTCAGTAATCTATTACTTACAGTAATTTCACACTAATAACCAACCATGAATCCCAACACTGTTAATGGTAGCTCCACCTCCAGCTCCACCCGTATTTGCTGTGGTCCTTTTCTTGGTGATCAGACATTTCTCACTTTCTGGTCCATCAGATTGATCAGACAGGTTCTTTCATGTTAACAACTCTTGAGCTCAGACTAAAGTTAAACCTGGTGTTCCTCAGGGTTTAGTCCTGGGTCCTCTACTCTTCACTTTCTACCTGGTTCCTGGAGGAAGATCATCAGGAAACACTTCTATTGATACACTAATTTAGTGATCAGTGGAACCAGGTGAAACTGAAGCTTGATTTGAAGACACACCTTTCTCTCTCTGAACTCAGATTAAACAGAATTAAACATATCACTAGGCATGTCTTCACTTATGGTGTGTATCTCCGGTGTGTGTTCATTTGCTTTTTGTTCATCCATTTTATCTTTGCACTGTTTTTAATTCTTGTTAAAGCACTTTGTGTTACTTCACTGTGCTAAAAAGTGCTGTATAAATAAAGATTGATTTGATTTGATTAGAAGAGCAGTCCTTAGTCACAACCACTGTGAGCATGTGTTTTGGGCCTGAGGACCATCAGCCCCACTGAGCAGGTGAAACCAGACAGCACAAACTCCCACTGAAGCTACTGGGAGGGAAGACACAGCAGGCCCTCTGAGCTGATCCATACCTCCACAACATGAGTGTTTCCTCAGGTGAGGTCCACACCATTAAAATCAACTGTCATTCTGAGCACACTTCTTCACCCCATGTAAGATTCAATGCATTCTCACACCCTTGTAAATCCGGCCACAACCAAACTCTCCAGATGTGCTGAACAGATGTGTCTGTACCTCTTCCGCTGCGGCCGACAAAGCGCAGGTCATTGAATCTGGCCACTTGGTTCTTGATGGCCGCCGTGGCATTTCGAAGCTCTGCTGAGTAATTCTCGTCATTTCCAGCCATGACTGTGACCAGGGTTCCATCAGGAACATCGCCCAGGGTCACCACCTAAGACCGAAACACAATTTAAATTCATTCCATTTAGTCATTTGACTGAACCAATCAAACTAGGAGCCCCTGAAATACTAGTTTGATTGGTTCGACTGTGCCATTGTTGGTTGTTGATTTACCCATATTCAATCAAGATGTTCAACTTGGACGATGGACAAACCACACTGACATTCCATGAAGACATGCAACGTTTCCCACTGGTCTTCTATGAGTGAGCAGCTGTGATATTTCAGAAAGAACTTAATGCACCCGACAGAAAACACACCAGTGTAAGAGCTAATGCATTAAGTTCAGTAAATCCATTTGTTGTGTGTTCAGAAGCTAAAAGCTGCTTTTCCACAAATGCATGTTTTTTTTAAAGTGCAGGAAAGTGTCCACAACCACACACATCGATACATGAAACACGTCTTGTGCAGAGCCGTCAGACTTAGTGTGTAAAAAGCTTTGTCATTAATAAAAGCAGGCAGTTTGATGCTGGCGTTTGACTCTAAATTCATGTCTCATGCTTCTCTACACTCTCCAATCAGGTCCAAAGAGGAGGAAATATAATTACAGAAAAGAGTGAAACGATAAAAATCTTGTGAAACCCAATAGAACTGGACTTGTTTTTGACATTACAGAACATGTGGTGAAAACTTCCAGTACTCACAGGCTCATGGTTTGGCTTTTGCAGTTTGAAGTGTGTGTGAGGTATTGATTAGAGGGAAGAATGTTTGTACAGCTCAGACCTTAAATGCGATGGGGAGTGTCTTGTTGCACCTCCAGTGGGTGGGTAGAACCGAGCACAGGAAGTTTGGACTGTCTGTCTTCACCAACTCTCCTGGATGATCGGAGATGACCTGGAACATCACATCATATTCTTGTTTTTTTCTCTTTAAAACATATTTTATTCAACACTGAACAGATAAAAAAACCAAGACACTTCTCATTTAGAATTTGAGGACAGTGACGGGCAACATGATTGAGAAATACAGGTGTTGTACAAGTAAAATGGATTGTTTGTGCAGGTTTTTTTTAAATGTTGCACATTATTCCAACTTTTTATTAATTGAGCTTGTATATTTACTTGCCTTTTATTTTTGATGTTTGTATGAAAAACCTTGTTTGTAAATAAAGGCAAATGCTTAAAAAGAGTGAAGCAGCTTTTTATCTAATCGAAGTACATACATTCGCCTTTACATGACGTTTTCAAGTAAAATCTGTAGGATATGTGCCACATTTCGGCTGGATGTTTAATCACAATCAGTCACTGAGAACAGAAGTTTCTGAAAAGAGTGCAACATTACTTTCCATCTCCGTGTAACATTTACTACACCATTCCATAACCAGTGGAACATCACAGTGATGATGGTCATACCTCCACCATCCCCCGCTCAGCCATACGCAGCTTGCCCACCAGAGCGGCGCCTCCTCCAGCCTCCTTTGCTCCGAGCGGTAAAGCCTCCGCCATCTTGCCCCCCGACGCCAGTGTGCTGGAGGGAGGCGTGTAGCGCCGACCCTGGGCTGGGTCTGAGAGAGAGAGAGAGAGAGAGAGAGAGAGAGAGAGAGAGAGAGAGAGAGAGAGAGAGAGAGAAGAGAGAGAGAGAGAGAGAGAGATCAGCTACAGGATGTCCCCCATAACAGTATTCTCTTCAGAACAAACTTTCCCAGTCTATCTGGAATCACTCCAGTTTCCTACATTCTGACTTCAGTGAATAAGTATAGAAAAACCATCACTTTATTAAATATCCTTCGTTCTTGTGAAGTCAGCTGCAAGAAGCTACCAACAAGAGTAATCACAGATTTCTGATGGCCACCAAATGTTTATTTGGACTGAGAAAAATGTTTTTATCAAAATCACCTCCAAAATGTAATGGAATCTTCCAGGGCCTAACATCTATCTAATATAACCTGTGGTGAAAATTTACATTAAAGCTGAGCTGTAGTTTTGACATAATCTAGACATAGGGACAGACGAACAAATATGTACGCTGATAAAAAAAAAAATTTTTTTCCCTTTCCTGAAAAGCTCAACATGTCCACACGAGCAAGCAGGTTTATTTGCGACTGTGGAAAGGAGCAACTCCCTCTAACAGGAAGAAATCTTTGCAGAAACCAGACGCTGATGATTTTATTATGTCCTTAGTCGGAGTAATATATACAATGGTCATCATTGACCTGGTGTTTGTCGGTAATGTTTTCTGCTTTTATGATTCAACTTTTTTTTTCAACATCTACCTATCTATCTATCTATCTATCAAGTTTACTTCATGTGTTTCTGTTGTGCTGATGGTGAACGGCTGGATTGAAGGTGACTCCCAGCTTTCATGATCTCATTGGAATCCTTAATCGTGGAGAAATCCTCATTCTGTTAGATTCCTCCAGCTTGACACTACTTCCTCCCTGATAGGAACATGAAACAATGTTTAATAAATGGTACCGGAACTGAGAGAGGTGTCAAAATAAAAGAATGGGTTAAAGAGTGCGTGACATCAGTAAAATAATCAATCTAGTGTCTGCTGCATGGTCACATAAAAAAAAAAAAAATATATTAAATATGACAAATATGGAAATAAATATGAAATATAAACTGAGATTATGGGACAAATAGAGGAATACAGCACTTGAAGTTAAAACCAATGGAAAGATGAAATATGAATCAGTTTGCTGCTTCTGCTATTAAGAATGAGTTTGACTTGTACTGAGCAAATTATTTTAATTAGATGAAATGACATTTTAAACAACTTATATATATTCAGAATACAATTGGAAGATTAAGAAGCAGATCTTCCCCTATAACTGCATTTGTACTTGTACTGCTGACACTGATGTACCTATATTCATCCTTGATCTTTCACATGCCTTAATTTTCTTTAATATTTTTAATAGTCATATGTGTTGCTACTTACTTAAAAAAAAAATCACATTTGTCTATCCCATAAAAACCTGTTTGGGAACATGTACTCGCAGCATTTAACTGCACATTATACTGTGCAGAATAAACAGTGTGTGAGATAAATAAAGGACTAAGCTTGACTTTTTGTGAAGTATTGTCAGATTAGTAGAACAATAGTTCTTGACATTCTGAATGTTTGAACATTTTCTTTTCGAATTCTGCATAAATCGTATTTTTACGTTTAACTGACAGAATTTAATAATTCAGCATTTTAAAATTCTCAGTAATATCTCAAAACCCTGAGCTGACAGTGTGTGTGTGTGTGTGTGTGTGTGGGGGGGGGGGGGGGGGGTCTGTGTGTGTGTGTGTGTGTGTGTGTGTGTGTGTGTGTGTGTGTGTGTGTGTGTGTGTGTGTGTGTGTGTGTGTGTGTGTGTGTGTGTGTGTGTGTTAGTTATGATAATGATTTGGATGAAATTAAAAATGCAGAAGGCAGCGCTGGAGGGTGACTGAATATCAGTGCGTCTTGATGACTAAGGAATTTAACAGCAGGTGAATTAAAGCAGGAGAAGTAAAGACCCTCCGTCCGCAGCGCGTGATGCTGGCGAGGCAGAGGAAGAAGACAAAGTACCGTATTTGGCGTCCCACAGAAATACCATCGGAGCGTCCCGGTGCTTCCACACGGTCTCAACTCTCCGCTGCGGCGCTCCGGATTCCGTCTCAACCTCTCCACTTCCGTCTTGCTCCGCCTCAGCACCACATTCCACGGTGTCTCTCCGTGCGTGAAAACTGGCTGTGCGTAAGAACTGTGCGTGAAAACTGTCTGTGCGTAAAATCTGTGCGTGAAAACTGTCTGCGTAAAAATTGTCCGTGCGCAAAAACCGTCCCGCGAAACTCTGCGTGAGAAGTGTGCGCACCTGTGGTGGGACGGCGCTCCTGGGTTTGACCGAGAGACAGAAGTGTCCCCCAGTGAGGTGAGAGCGGGACGGACCGTGAGCGCTGCGCTCTCCGTGCCAGATGCTCTCTGCTCCGCCGTCACGCACAACAACCCCGCACACACACACACACACTTTGACCGGCACAACCCCGCGGCCGCGCGTCACCGGGCGGCAGCTCATGGTAGGCTTCAGGAAGAGTGACGTCACACGAGCTACGACCAATCAAAGTGGCGTCCGTCAAAGTCCGGACCTCAAAAAGTGTCAAATAAAGCAGAACGGGTGAGAACGTTCCTGATGGAATGAACATGACGGATCGATTGTGAGCTACGGGCCTTCAGGTCTCTGTTCCTTCAGGCAGAATGGAGAACAGAATCAGGCCTTCAGGCAGAGCGGAGAACAGAATCAGGCCTTCAGGTCTCTGTACCTTCAGGCAGAATGGAGAACAGAATCAGGCCTTCAGGCAGAGCGGAGAACAGAATCAGGCCTTCAGGTCTCTGTACCTTCAGGCAGAATGGAGAACAGAATCAGGCCTTCAGGCAGAGCGGAGAACAGAATCAGGCCTTCAGGTCTCTGTTCCTTCAGGCAGAGCAGAGAACAGAATCTGGCCTTCATGTCTCTGTTCCTTCAGGCAGAGCGGAGAACAGAATCAGGCCTTCAGGTCTCTGTTCCTTCAGGCAGAGCGGAGAACAGAATCAGGCCTTCAGGTCTCTGTTCCTTCAGGCAGAGCAGAGAACAGAATCTGGCCTTCAGGTCTCTGTTCCTTCAGGGAGAGCAGAGAACAGAATCTGGCCTTCATGTCTCTGTTCCTTCAGGCAGAGCAGAGAACAGAATCTGGCCTTCAGGTCTCTGTTCCTTCAGGCAGAGCGGAGAACAGAATCAGGCCTTCAGGTCTCTGTTCCTTCAGGCAGAGCAGAGAACAGAATCTGGCCTTCAGGTCTCTGTTCCTTCAGGGAGAGCAGAGAACAGAATCTGGCCTTCAGGCAGAGCGGAGAACAGAATCAGGCCTTCAGGTCTCTGTTCCTTCAGGCAGAGCGGAGAACAGAATCAGGCCTTCAGGTCTCTGTTCCTTCAGGCAGAGCAGAGAACAGAATTAGGCCTTCAGGTCTCTGTTCCTTCAGGCAGAACGGAGAACAGAATCTGGCCTTCGGGTCTCTGTTCCTTCAGGCAGAACGGAGAACAGAATCTGGCCTTCAGGTCTCCGTTCCTTCAGGCAGAACGGAGAACAGAATCAGGCCTTCAGGCAGAGCGGAGAACAGAATCAGGCCTTCAGGCAGAACGGAGAACAGAATCTGGCCTTCAGGTCTCTGTTCCTTCAGGCAGAACGGAGAACAGAATCTGGCCTTCAGGTCTCTGTTCCTTCAGGCAGAACGGAGAACATAATCTGGCCTTCAGTCCCTGTACCTTCAGGCAGAGCGGAGACAGAGCAGCTACAAGAATCATTCTTTTAATTTAGACATTGAAGATTCCACTGGACATCTGGACACTCACAACGGCGAAATACCTGTGAGTGCGTGTGTGAGCCTGAGTGTGTTCATGTGCGTGTATGTTCTAGCCGACAGGGGGCAGTAGAGGACATCAACCTGCAGCAGCTTCCCGCCTCAGGACCGCACAAAAGACCGGCTCAACCTCCTATCAAGATCAAATAGTAGAATACAATAGAAATGGATATATGATATGATATGATAAATAATAACAAATAAAAATAAATAATATATAATAATAATATACACAGATCAACTCAAACTCTGAAACAGATCTGATCCAAACACCAAATATGTTATGGTTATTTAAAAAGCACTTAACTTAACCAATGATAAACACACATGTAGATACACACACATGTATATATAGATACACACACATATATATATATATATTAGTGCTGTCAAAAATAACGGATTACTTTAATTAATTTATGCGTTTTTTAACGTAATTAACGTATTTTGTGTACTTCAGTTTTTTTTATAGTTTTTTTACTCCCTTACCTGAGCAGCCTAACGTGCAGCGTCTGTGTGTAGCACTGAGACTACAGAGCAGCATAATACCTAGTGGATTAATATTAAGGCAGGTAGTTTGACTTTAAAAAAGTTTCCTGAAGACTGATTGAGAAAGTGAAAGTAATTAATTTTACTTTGTAAAGAGGAATATAACGACAACAGAAGTAATTCTGCAGCAAGACAGCAGGTTGCCATGTTGGCTCACCAGGATATAAGAAACTACTAAACCTGGCGGAAATACTTACAGGTAAAATACTATTTTTTCCTCTTTCTCTCATCCCCTGGTTCTCCTGTATTCTCTCTCTCTCTCCCTCTCTCCCTCTGAGTGTGTGTGTGTGTGTGTGAGTGCTCGCTCTCTGTTTCTCTCTCTCTCTCTCTGTGTTTCTCTCTCTGTGTGCGTTTTTCTCTGTCTCTCTCTCTCAATGGGTGTTACTGTCTTTCTCTCTCAGTGTGTATTAAAGTATATTATTGCCACTTTGTTCATGTAATAAGTTTACAACTGTGTTTGTGGAAATATTCAAAATCTCACAGTGGTGGAGCTGCACTCTATCAAAACCTAGACTTATGTTAGATGTTTGTTCATTTGTGTTACTATTATTTTGCTGATCTTGGAGAGAAACAGTTTCATGCAAAGCTAAAGGGATGTTATAAAAAACATTACATCAATTTAAATATAGTCTGCATGTGTTGAGTTGATATAAATTCTGTGGTTTAAAAAAAATCAATTCCACGCTTCAGTCTTCAGTAAAAAAAAACATTATTAATCGCAATTACAGAAATTTGTGCAATTTTTATTTTTTTAATTGACAGCACTAGTTTTTTTTCCATAAATGTATGTATCAATTAATAGTAAAATTGGGCCACCACCAGCTAAAATGGAAAAAGCTAATACCAAATTATCACTCTCGTTTGTAAAAAGGTTATTTAAAGGACCCATATTGTGTATATTTCATGTTTCACAGTCCCTCCTCTGCTCTAATAATGTGGGTGATCCAGTATAAACACTCACAACTAGTGAAATTCTAGTTATTTCTTGGACTGAGCTGACGTCACCTCTCATGATGGTGGTTCTCAGCTTCTCCCCCTCCTCCACCCTCACGGAGACTGCGGCCCAGCCCACAGCCGCCTCCTCCACCCCCTGGGTGACGTAGCCAGCAGCTCAGCTGGTAGTTGTAGTAATGTACTGACACATCTCGGCCCTCAGTCTTTATTGTGGGAATAGCAGCAGGTTTCAAGAGGAGCTTCTGAGGAAGTCCAGTTTCAAAGTACCGTAGTTCTGGAAGCTTCTTTGGTGAAGAGTCGCTCACAAACAAACATTGTTTGTGGAAAAGAACAACAAGTCCAGCCACATTGGCCGCTGTGCTTCTTCTTCCACAAGACAAATAGTGAGGAACCATACTGGTACCTGAAAACACATTTTCTCCAGTGGACATGAAGGTGAAAACAGTTGTGGAACAACAAAAACCATACTTGTACCTGAAAACACATTTTCTCCAGCGGAAAATGAAGGTGAAAACACATTTTCTCCAGTGGACATGAAGGTGAAAACACATTTTCTCCAGTGGACATGAAGGTGAAAACACATTTTCTCCAGTGGACATGAAGGTGAAAACACATTTTCTCCAGCGGACATGAAGGTGAAAACACATTTTCTCCAGTGGACATGAAGGTGAAAACACATTTTCTCCAGCGGACATGAAGGTGAAAACACATTTTCTCCAGTGGACATGAAGGTGAAAACACATTTTCTCCAGTGGACATGAAGGTGAAAACACATTTTCTCCAGTGGACATGAAGGGGAAAACAGATGTGGAACAACAAAAACAGCAGTTCAATGTGAAGCAGCAGAGACAGAGAGCAGAGAAGAGGCTCCTTGGCACATTGGTGGGCGTGTCTTGTTTTGGTTTCTCCTCATGTCAATCTTCCTGGAGGCGGGGCTTCTCCAGCTCTGTGACGTCATCAAATAGAATCAAGGTGTTGAGCTCCCCCACCAGGTAGAACAGAGAAAGATCACTGTGAACTCAAGCTGGAGGGATTCAATGAAAAAACACTTTGGGGATGTTTATGAACCCCAAATAGAACTTTTATGATGTTTAAAGACCAGAAAGTCCATTTAGTAGAATATGAGTCCTTTAAGTTAGTTAATATTTAATTACCTCGTCGGTGAAACTCCTCGTTGTCCGCTACTTTGAATTTTTCCCTTCTGTCAAGATTCAGATCGTCACCAGAACATTTTAAAAACTCAGTCAACTTCAACTGAAACAACATATTTTTCATTATTTTGATTTTCTAATCCCGAAGTTTCATATCTTTTTATGGTTCACAAAAATGTTGACTGAGCAGGAAGGGGAAGAGAAACAGGGACAGGATTTGATTTATTATGGTAAAAATACATGTCATGCATTAATAATGTTATTTACAAAATGCATATGGATAAAAAGTGACGAATACAATAAATATGGTGTGGTAGTATGTCGTAGTATGTTGCAGTAGAGTGTGGCAGCTTCAATCTTAATACTATCAAATTTATTTCAGACCAACACAGCAAAAAGCTGTGTTCATTATACACATTATTATTGTTATTATTATTATTATCATTATTATTATTAAATGTTTATTTGAGGACGCTTAGCCTAAAATGCACACCATGGGTGTTAATTCAACTCTGGGCTTTTTGCTGTGGAGAACAATCTTAGAATATAGATTACTATTCCTTCAGATTGAAGAGTAAAAAGAGATACACCTTCCCTGAGTTTCATTGAGATATCTTGATTTTTAAAGAAACTACTAGTTGTTTTTATATAAAAAGTTATCTTGGTTGAAGTCATACATCACCCACGCGTATACATTTCCATTAAACCTTAATCCTTAATGTCAAGCCCTGCCACACCCGTGAAGCATGTTTTAAACACATTACATACACCCACAGCGGGGGTGACGGATCAGGCGGAATGGGGAGAACTTTCCGGTGGGGAAGGCTACAGAGCAGTGGTGCCCTACCACCCTCTTTTGGGACCCCGCCTTGCCCATCCATGCACCCAATGTTAATGCACCACACAGCAATAAAAAAAAAGGAAGGGATAGTGCCCAGCACTTTTCATGTTTGGGATGGCTCAAGGCCCCCTTACCCCAGGGAGGGGTCTGGACGGGGTCCCAACACCTACCTGGCTCGGACTCAGTACTCGGACTCGGACTCATGGTGGGGCTGGCTGCTGCATAGTGGGGTGTGTTGCACAGTTCTTGTGGTGCAGGGGCTGAATGGGTTGTGGGGGTGGGGGGGTGAACTGGTGTCATGTTAGACTAGGGCAGGGGTGGGCAATCCTGGTCCTGGAGGGCTGCAGTCCTGCAGGTTCTAGATGTTTCCCTGAGGGTGGGGGATTGTCCTCTGGCTTTGCGCCTGCAGGATGAGCTTCAGGGGCCTGGCCGCAGTGGCTGCTGTGCCTCCTGGTCTCCGGGATCCACACCAGGAGGTGTATAAGCCCTCCTAACCAGACCAGGAGGTGGAGAAACCCTCCTAACCAGACCAAGAGGTATAGAAACCCTCCTAACCAGACCAGGAGGTGTAGAAGCCCTCCTAACCAGACCAGGAGGTGAAGAAACTCCCCTAACCAGACCAAGAGGTATAGAAACTCCCCTAACCATAGGAGGAGGTGTAGAATCCCTCCTAACCAGACGAAGAGGTATAGAAATGTACACCCTAACCCTCATTTATTAAGCTGGTGAGTGGTACACCCTGCAAAGCTGCACGGCCGAGTCTGGGATCATGGGATGAAGCCAGGTTTCAGTCATGATCATCACACCACAGTTCTAAGTACTAAGTTGTTCTTCGCTATTCTTAGCCCCAGTTTGCTCCAGTTCGCTGGAGCTCCCGGTGGCGTGCAGATGTCCGCTGAGATGTCACAGCTCTGCTGGAATTGCCACGTAACTAGGGAACTTAGTTTGTCCGATATTGATCATTTCTTGTCGTGTATAAGAGCTTTACACAGCAAAGCTCTCCAGAAGACAGAAAACAGCACGAGACCAACGAACACAGGAGAGCAATGAGCTGCTGTGCCCCTACACGCTGCCATCTTGGATGAAAGAATGTCCAGAAAAACAGTACTACAGTAGTTTAGTAGATATTATTGTACAGTACACAGTGAGTACAGTAGTAGAGTACTCAGTAGGTACAGTAGTACAGTGCTCACTGAGTACAGTACTACAGCAGTTTCAAGTATGTGGGAAATGTCTTCCGACACAGCATGTAGAGTTTTGGCAGAGTGGAGAGGCAGCACTCCAGACTGATCAGGGGTCAGAGGTCATGACTCCAGACTCTGCTCAGGGGGCACGATCCAGACTCTGGTCAGGGGTCAGAGGTCACGACTCCAGACTGGTCAGGGGTCACGACTACAGACTCTGGTAGGGGTCTGGATTCATAAGGGGGCGTCTGGTCACACGTGACCGGGGGAAACACAGGTGTGCTGAAGTCTTATGTCATTTGTGTTCAATAATAAAAGCATGGCATTTTCCAAACCTGGTGTAGCGGTTTCATGGTCGTCATGCTTTGTGTTTATTGTTGACAGGCTGTCCGGCTCGAATTGATTATCTTTAATAAGCATTGTTTTGAGAAATACCGATAAAATAGGTGCATCACAGGTCTCACAGCCTTGTCCATGAACAGAATGAACTGAAAGCCAACTGACAGGAGCCAATGCCAAAGGCCACGCTGTTATCATTAGTCATTAGCATAACCATTACCATGAGCAACTAGCATTAGCCATTTAATTTCAATGCAGCAAAGCCATACAGCATCTTCTGAAGCCATATACCACAAGATGACTCAATACAAAACGTCAGCAACTGTTGGATAGAGCACACCCTAGCAAGTGTGGCAACTAAAGGACCTTTTTTCTGTTTTTGCCAGTTATTTTATGGGAACTTCGCTTTAGCCAAATTACTGGTAGCAGACTAACTCTGCAGGGGCTGGCCGTGTTGCGTTAAAGTGCCCACCAAAAATTGAAAACTTAGAAATCATAATAAAAGAAAAAAAAAGAAAACAGTGGAAAACTTAATATCATACAGGGCCACAAACAATAATAATGAACCAAATGTACAACAAATATACAACATGGTACAAATGTAATCACCACTAAACAACTGTTACACTGGCTTGGTGTGTACTTTGCATGCTGACCCAGGTTAGGGTGTTACAAGGGACTACTTTTACCGTTTGTATTGCAGAACTAAAAGATTACCAGCAGGAGGTGGAAAGTGAAACCATGAACATGGTCCTAGAAAACAGCATCATACCACCCCAGCAAAGACAAACAAAGGTTGCAGATATTTCAAAGTATTGACCGGTAATCTCATGAACATTGGGCTGTCTTGTGCAGGAGAACTGTGAGGATGAATCAGGCCAACATTTGATCGCAGTTCAGAAAGTGTCAGAGAATTGAGATATAACTATGTGCTGGAACCCTACTCTTGTGGAGATGTAAAGAGTAACAAAACCCCACCCCTCCTGTGGTATAACAGCCAATGCTGTTCATGGCTGAGTGGCCATGCTTGGCTATGTCCAATGCTGTTAGTCCAGGGAAAACACTGCCTGAGATGTGGACCAGGTGCAGTGACCCCAACAGACCAGAGGAGACAGCAGAGTCTGTTTTTCTGTATCTGTCTACAGGAAACACTTGTGTTGTTGTGTATGTAGGCCACTGGATACTCAATGTTGTGTTGGTTGGGATGTGCACTATGGACATTGTTTTAGTGGGATAATGTACAGTAAATATATATAATGTGTGATCTTGTGTTCTGAGTATAAACACGGTATTCTAAAACAATTTGCCACACACTCATGTAAGTACTGTCTGCAGTAACACTGAGTAAACCAAGTGTTTATGATGAATGGAGGAATGCTTTCCAATGATCAGCGTTCAGCTGGTTGGTATAAATGTTGACTCAGACGAAGGTTTGTGAGTGTGAGGTGTGCTGTCAGAAAGTGTGTGTGTGTGTGTGTGTGTGTGTGTGTGTGTGTGTGTGTGTGTGTGTGTGTGTGTGTGTGTGTGTGTGTGTGTGTGTGTGTGTGTGTGTGTGTGTGTGTGTGTGTGTGTGTGTGTGTGTGTGTGTGTGTGTGTGTGTGTGTGTGTTAACAATGGAGAAACACTAACCAACTGGATGGAAAACCTGGGAGAACTTTCTGTCCTGTCTGCAATGAAATATTTTGTAGCTTGAGTACAGAAATCTTCTTAGACTCGATCTCTGTGTTTGAAAATGCTAAAATTATCCCTCAATCTCAGGCCAACCATGAAGAGGACGCTAAATGGACTTCACTTCTTTAGCACCTTTCTGCTGTGTGAGCAGGCCCAAAGTTCATCACATTCACCCATTCACTCACACATTCACACGCCAATGGAGGCTACAGCCGTGCAAGGTGCTGCAATCCCACTGGGAGCAGTCTGGGGTTCAGCGTCTTGCTCGAGGACACTTCCACCTTCCGATTGGGAGACGACTACTCTACCAACCAGCCATGCCACCTGGTCAAGTAAGTTGCTCAGCCTCTGAACAACAAGCAGGACGACTGAGGTGGTGCGGTAATGGATGTGCTGACACAACACACAAACACAACAAAACATTTAGAAGTAAAACCAAGTGTTCTTACCAAAGATCCCACTGGCTGTTCGACCTTTCCTCATCAGGTACATGGTCCATGAAAGACCAGAGCTGCTCAACGCCCCTGGATTCATCCTCTGTCTGGAGTGGAAACTACCACTGGCCAAAACTCCCAGCAGAGCTGCAAAAGAACTTCACTGGCCAAAAGATCTGCACGGCCAGCAGAACCACCAAATGATGTTAAGGAAAAACAAGAACCAAAGAGGAAAAAGAAGTTTTCCTCTTTGAATGCTTTGAGAAATCATTAGAATCACGAGTCAATCCTGCACCCTGCTTTTATATCCCTCACCCCCGTCACACTACCCCCCCCCCAACTCTACATATTAGTCAAGGCAGAAGAAAGTGAGGAGAGGGAAGTGAGGACAAGGAGAGGAGGAGGAGGAGGAGGAGGAAAGAGCCAGTCAAGCTGAATTCATTCCTCCTGTAAAGCGTAGCCACGGGGGACACAGCTCCACTTTGCCCTCCGGCGCTGTAAAGCTGCTAATTTCATTTAGCAGCTCACATCATTTCATCCCTGTTAACGTTTCCGCACTGTTAACGGTTCTTCCATTTGAACATTTCCTCCATTTTAACGTTTCCTCCCCCGTTCTCCAATCATGTTCTCCCACCATGTTCTTCTGCCATGTTCTCCCACCATGTTCTCCCTTCAGCTCTCCCACCATGTTCTTCTGCCATGTTCTCCCACCATGTTCTCCCTTCAGCTCTCCCACCATGTTCTTCTGCCATGTTCTCCCACCATGTTCTCCCTTCATCTCTCCCACCATGTTCTTCTGCCATGTTCTCCCACCATGTTCTCCCTTCATCTCTCCCACCATGTTCTTCTGCCATGTTCTCCCACCATGTTCTCCCTTCAGCTCTCCCACCATGTTCTTCTTCCATTTTCTACCACCATGTTCTCCCTTCAGCTCTCCCACCATGTTCTCCCTTCAGCTCTCCCACCATGTTCTCTCGCCATGTTCTTTTGCATGTTCTCCCGACATGTTCTCCCACCATGTTCTCCCTACATGTTCTCCCACCATATTCTCCCTACATATCTCCATGATCTCCATTATGACAACCATCTGTTATGACCAGCTGTTACCTGCTGTTACGACTAGCTGTTGTTATCCGCTGTAACAACCACATGTTGCCTTCTGTTACAACCACCTGTTGTTACCTGCTTTTACGACCAGCTGTTGTTACCTGCTGTCAAAACAAATTGTTGTTGCCTGCTGTTATGACCAGCTGTTACGACCAGCTGTTGTTACCGGCTGTTACCTCCTGTTTCAACCAGCTGTTGTGGCACAGCAGGATCAATCCCCCTCCCACCCCCGGCTGCCACCCCAAGAGCAGGATTTATGGAGTAGAGGGCCGTTTGATTGAACCAGAGAACATTTCTACACTTTCATATGAAACAAACCTTTGAAGGTTGATGCCAAACAATGGTTTTTCATGAAGAAATGAGAAGAATGATGGTATATATCCCTCCATGGATGAAGGGATCAGGATCTGGATGTGTATCCAGATCTGGACCTGGAACACTAAGACCACAAGAAGAACATGCAAACCCCACACAGAACAGCTCATTTCACCGGAGCAACAGACGCAGGATGGAAGGACAATGCTGTGACGTTAAATACGTTCATAACACCTTTATTATCAGTGTTTATCGTTTGGACTGATGAACTTGTGTGATGTTATGGATTCACTCTGTGTGTTACAACATGAATTAGTGAAGAGTCCTGAACGACACCCAGGGAGGAACCAGCAGAAATAATCCATCCACTTCAACTCCTCTCTACATTGGTATTAAAGCACTCCTCAATTGATCACCAGTTGTACTTAACAACACACACACACACACACAGCTCATCTATAATTCATGGGGTGTACTGTGCGGATGCCGTAAACGCCCGCTTAAAAGTAATTAATTGATTTTCTGACATATCAGTTAGCAGCATCAGCAGCAAGTCTCACACACACACACACACACACACACACACACACACACACACACACACACACACACACACACACACACACACACACACACACACACACACACACACACACACACACACACACACCTGAGAACAAATCCTAATACCTATATACACTATATACACTCCCACTTCTTGTTCCACCAGAACAATTCATCGTGATTACAACACATGTTGAGGGTGTAGCTTCACTAGTAATTATACACACCTTCAGTTCTCACATACTCAGAGTCCAGATTAAGTTGTAAGGAAGGGCAATCTCTTCACTGCATCCGTATGAAAGAGCCAAACTATTTCTCACAGAAATGATTGAAAATGTAGCTTCTGGTTCCTGAACAAAGATCAAGTTATTATAAAATGTATAGCATCAATAAAACTCAAAAGCTGCAGCAGGAGAAATTGTTTAAATTGTTATATATAAAACAAACATAACTATTTTGGTTGAGTACCAAGAGCCAGGTCTGTCACAGAAAGTCAGTTTCTCATTGATTCTCTATGTTTTATATCTTTTAATTAAACCTTTATTGAACCAGAAAGAACAACACATTAACTCTCCTATTACCTTCAAATATGACTCCACCTTTGACAATCTTGACATTTTAACACGTTTACCTCCAGAAAATGATTTATAGCAATTTTTTTTAATCATGCACTTTGTTTGTTTCATACATACAGTAAAATCAAATCAAATCAAAGCCAATTAAATTTCAATTCAATCCAATCCAGCTTTATATATATATATATATAGCACCAAATACAACACAGTCATTCCTAGGCAGAAAGAAAAGAGAAACACCCAACAGATCCACATGAGCAGCAGGTTTGTTTACGACTGTGGAAAGAAAAACTCTCTTTAACAGGAAGAACGTTTGTAGAAACCAGAGTCAGAGGAGAGGAGATAGGACAGACAGAGAGATAGACTGGGTGGGGAGATACATATAACACCCTTGTTAGTGCTACATATATTTTTTTTACAGTAATCACACTGATCCAAATATTTTCCAACTGTTATGAGATTAAACCAGCCTGAGCAGCTCTATCTAGACAGTAACAGGATTTTCTCGCAAGAGTATAAATTAACAGGTAGGCAAAAAAAAAAAAAAGAGGAAGTAAAACGACACAAAACAAAGAACAAAAACATGATTTTGATCATTAAAGAACAATAGCAGAAAATAAGAAAAATCAGCAGCAAATCTCATCGATGAGGAGTGGAAGTGTGTGTTTGTGTGTGTGAGGGTTGTCCACTGGGTGTGGTTGGAACTGTTGTGGGGGGCCTGCAATACCACTGGGCCAGATGCCGCCAGTCCAGCACCCGGCACCCCCTGGACCCGGGGAGGCCCCGACAAACCACCCCGGAGAGCCACGCCCCAACCCGGAAGGCACCAGAGGGAGAGTGCAGAGAGGACCCCCCCCCCAGCTCAGAGGGGCCCACAGGAGAAGGATAAAAGGCGCAGAGCCCCAAACCAGACGGGACCGAGAAGGCCCCAGCCCCCCCAGACCAGACCCCCCCCCAGACGAGGAAGAGCAGAGACCCAGCCGGGCCCGGCCGGAGGACAGCCACCCTCCAACGCCCAGGAGTCTCAATTCACCCCCCTCCCCACCGACCCACACACTCACACTCACAGACACAGACACATACATATACATACATAGTGGAGGGTGATCAGAGGATGATCTGGGTGGAGGATGATCAGGGTGGAGCATGATCAGGGTGGAGGGTGATCAAGGTGGATGATGATCAGTGTGGAGAGTGGTCAGGGTGGAGGGTGATCAGTGTGGAGGGTGGTCAGGGTGGAGGATGGTCTGGGTGGAGAGTGGTCAGGGTGGAGGATGATCAGGGTGGAGCATGATCAGGGTGGAGGAGGGTGATCAGTGTGGAGGAGGGTGATCAGGCTGGAGGAGGGTGATCAGTGTGGAGGATGATCAGTGTGGAGGATGATCAGGGTGGAGGATGATCAGTGTGGAGGGTGATCAGTGTGGAGGATGATCAGGGTGGAGGATGATCAGGGTGGAGGGTGATCAGTGTGGAGGATGATCAGTGTGGAGGGCGATCAGTGTGGAGGGCGATCAGTGTGGAGGAGGGTGATCAGGGTGGAGGGTGATCGGTGTGGAGGATGATCAGTGTGGAGGATGATCAGTGTGGAGGGTGATCAGTGTGGAGGATGATCAGTGTGGAGGATGATCAGTGTGGAGGAGGGTGATCAGTGTGGAGGAGGGTGATCAGTGTGGAGGAGGGTGATCAGGGTGGAGGAGGGTGATCAGTGTGGAGGATGATCAGTGTGGAGGAGGGTGATCAGTGTGGAGGATGATCAGTGTGGAGGGTGATCAGTGTGGAGGGTGATCAGTGTGGAGGATGATCAGTGTGGAGGATGATCAGGGTGGAGGGTGATCAGTGTGGAGGATGATCAGGGTGGAGGGTGATCAGTGTGGAGGATGATCAGTGTGGAGGGCGATCAGTGTGGAGGGCGATCAGTGTGGAGGAGGGTGATCAGGGTGGAGGGTGATTGGTGTGGAGGATGATCAGTGTGGAGGAGGGTGATCAGGGTGGAGGGTGATCGGTGTGGAGGATGATCAGTGTGGAGGATGATCAGTGTGGAGGATGATCAGGGTGGAGGATGATCAGGGTGGAGGGTGATCAGTGTGGAGGAGGGTGATCAGGGTGTATGTGGGGTTATTATCCATTCCATTCTGCTTGCTCATGCCAATGCCTTTGTGTTCATGTCAAGGTCTACATCGATTAGTGATATAGGGCGATAGATACCCAGCACATGTGAGATCATCAGCTCTCAAAGAAGTTGATGTAGGGCGAGCTCCATCATGGCAAACTCTCCAGTGGAGGTAAAAACAAACACTTTAAAGAGGCCTTAAGTTTCACTACGGGCCTTCCATATTGAGCCTACATGTTGGAGAGCGCAGCAGGCGACAGATCAAAATGGTCCCAAATCCCGTGAAGCCAGCAGAACACTGCAGGCAGATCAGGAAGCACTGCAGAACGGTTCTCCATCAGCTGCCTCACGTCCTCGTCCACACTGTCTCCAACCTTCAGGACACAGATTGGGCTCGCCAGCCATCTGCGTACCCACAGATGAACCAGTGAATTCATGGTCCTCGAAGCGATGGACAAAGGAATGAATGAATGAATGAGGGCACTGGCTTTATGGAAGTACTGGTACCTTTACCGGTACAGGTACTGATACAGACATGGGTACTGGTACAGACACTGGCACGACTTCCTGTACAGTTCACCAGGAGCGTAGCAGCAACCAGTGCCCCTGCTGGAGAGAAACATCATGACACTGAGCTCCTTTTGGCTCTGCCCCGGTTCCTCGCTACACTTCCCTCCTGACTTTAAGCTTCTCTGAAGGTTTGAGAAACCGCTGAGGACGAGCAGCAGTGGAACAATCGAAGTTCCTGATCATCAACAGCTTTCCACTTTTCCCTGCTGTGCGCGTCCCGACCACACCGGCTTGGCACTAATGGCTGAGACGAGAGTTCAGTCTGGAGGGACGCTTGTCCTCCTGAGGAGACGCAGGTTCCTCCAGTCCTGTGGTTAACCAGGAAGTCCCCTCACCACCTCCTCCCCCTCTGCCTCTCTCCGTCCCCATCTGTCCCCATGTAGTTAACGGGGAAGTCACCCCACCCCCTCCTCCCCCTCTGCCTCCCTCCATCCCCGTTTGTCCCCATTGTGGTTAACAAGTACATGCAAAGTGTGTGGCGGTACCCATTAGCGCCCTCTCACTCTGCATTGTAAACTTCGTGAAGCTGCTGATTTATTCATCCTCTCGTTCGGGACACGTGTCTCCTCCTGTGGTCACAATGGAGCCGTCTGATTGGCTGCTGGCTCCTCCTTTAACCACTGCTGCTGATCTCCTGGGTTACTGAACATGTAGGTTTCTGCATGTAAACACACACACACACACACACACAGACACACACACACACACACACACACACACACACACACTATTTGCTGCCATCATTTGTTCAAATGTCTAAAACTCCTCCTGTGTTTGTTGAAGTTCGTGTCATTCTTGTTTGATAATCAGTTTATGTTGATATCTGAACGTGCAGCTCAGGTTGGCTAGGTTTGATAGTGTCTGGACTGATGTGATAACTGTAGTAATGTAGTTAAAATTGTAGTAAGTAGCATGCATGTCATTGTATATCTCCACCTGAAGACAACAAAAGGAGGTGGTGTGGATTTCAGGATGAAGAGGCCTCCATTCACCAGTGTTCACACAGAAAGGGCACATTGCCATGGTGCACACCTATGAATTAGAATCAGAATCAGAAAAAATAAATTATATTTATCCCAGACGGGCAAATAAGTGGGCAAAGAGCGATACATAAAAGGCATCAGAGAGAATAAATAAGTTAATCTTAAAGGAAAGCAGATTTGTAATATTGCACAGGTCAGAGAGGTTAATTGCACACAAACAATTTTGCAGTAAAATTATTGCACTAAGAAATAAAGAAAATTCCGTTATTGGGGTTTCCCTTGGAATTCAGGAGGAGAACAGCACTGAGGACAAAAGTTCCTGTCCTTCTCTGGGTCTTGCAGGCTGGACAGCAGAGCCTGCGACCTGATGGGAGCAGCTCAAATGCCTATAGGACAGAGCATGTGTCGTATCACTAAGGATGCAGCGTGAGAGGCTGCATGTCTGCACTGCAACAAATTTCACAGTAAAATAACAGTAAAATACTTGCAGCAGGGATGCCCGTATTTTACTGTTTTTTTAATGATACAACTACTGTAATTTATTTTAACAGTATATTACCATATTTTGAATTATGGTATGTAACCATAAAATAACCGTGCAGTTGTGTTATTTTGCAGCGCATCTACCATAACTTATTTAACAGTATAACAAGGTTTTTTGAATGACAGTACGTGACGGTAGGATAACTGGGTTGTTGTCACTTTACAACACATCTACCGTCATTTATTAAACAGTAAAATACAGTTTTTTGGGATACAGAACATGACGGTTGGATAACAGGGTTATTGTTATTTAACAGTGCATCTACCATAATTTATTTAGTGGTGTAATGCCGTTTTTTGAACTACAGTACGTGACGTAGGCTATCTGGGTAATTGTAATTTTACAGCACATTTAATGTAACTTATTTAACAGTATATTATTGTATCTGGATTCCAGTACGTGACAGTAGAACTGCGAGTTCTGCTATATTTGCATTCGTATAAATCCCCTAAAATGTTTACACAAAGAATGCAGGGCATATCAAATATGCAGAATAATGACTGTTTATCTGTCTGTGCTCACCTGAAGAAAAGTAGCAGGAAGAGTTGGAGGACACGGAGGAGGAGATTATAGAGTGGACAAAACAACGAGTGCTCCCTCTGACGCCGTTTACAGGAACTAAGAAGCAGAACAGAGCAGAGCCCTCACTCCGCTATTTCCCAGAACCGACAGTACAGAGCTCTCACTTTGAACATATTCAATTGATAGTAATAAACTGCCTCAGCTGTGTTTCCCTCAGTTTCTATACTTGCTGGCTCAATGAAGAGACATAATCATAACATAATTGTTTTTGTTTGTCAAATAATAAAAAATAAATAAATAAACTAACAAATATAAGGTATAATACAAAAGAATCAGACTATAATAGAATTTTTGAACATATTAAGGGAAGTTATAGAGCGGACTGAGACGGGAAGAGTATTCCAGTCAATGGGGGCTTTATATTTAAATGAGAATTCACCAGTTAATTTTTTTGGTCTTGGGACGATAAAGAATGTTCGAGATGCGTGTCTCATATTAATGGTAGATCTGAAAGTAATTAAATATTGTTTCAAGTAATCAGGATAATTAAAATGTATGCATTTAAAAATGTATAAATACATAGCAAATGCAAACTGTGTGTAATTTCAGGCACACTAGTAATAGTTTCAGAAAGGTTTTGTGTTCAAACAACCCAGGAGGTGGCACTTCAATGTTCAAAGGCAGGATATTCTCTGTTCTGATGAAGGTGCTTCTGGAAACAGGAATTTTAATGAATAAACAGTTGAAAATGACAAAGGTGATATAACAGCACCAGCCTACTGTATATTAAACAGGTGATTAAGATAATGTCAAGGCAGACTGGATGACTGAGGAGGACCTCCTACTTGATATTGGCCAAATCAAAGCAACAATTGCCACGCCTCAACGTGCTAAATGGTGCGAAAGAAATCACATAAAAACTATATTCAATGACAGACAAATCACACTCAAACCGAGAATCCAATTGTGAGGAACTTCAGTGTCACGGACATTAGGTTACCCTATCCCTAAATTATGGAGGTGGACGAAAGTGACAGGAAACACAGAGTTGTCATCAAAATTCTGTGAAAAGTGTGCAGATGCAGAAAGGCTATTTACTTGAGCTTGCAATGATGAGTATCTTTTAAATTCCAAAATAAAATATTTCACAAAGGTTTTGATTTAGCTCCTTGAATTATTTTGGAATTGAAAAGAAAATCCCTTTTTGCACACACGAGTCCGTTTCACCAAGGACTGAATTTGGACTTTTCCACTTCCAGCACCATAAATTAGTGATAAGAAGACCTGACGTTTTCTGTGACACCGAAGTTACACACGATTGAATCCTTTTATGAGCATGCGCTGTTGAGTGTGGTTTTGTCTGTCTCATTGTAAATAGTGTGCATATTGTAGAGCTTAACATAATATGGTGTCCTTTACATCAGTAGTTGATACCTTTGAATTAATTCCAGGGTTTGGGGGGCCACATCTGGATACTGGAGGTTGGAGATGTAGAAAACTGCAAACAGTGCAGCCAATCCAGACACAAAGGTTGGCCGAATGCCCTCGCAGACCACATGCTCCCTGGTGCTGATCATCCACTGGCTGTTTGTCCTGGGCTCATTTCCTATCAAATATGGAGGATCCAGTGCCACACACACACACACACACACACACACACGCACACACACACACACACTGACCAGAGGAGGAAAACTGTTTTCAAGACTAGCTTCCATTATGTTGAGCCAAAGTCCGATTACCTGGACCAGAACGACTAAGGCAAAGGGTGTTTTGCACAATATATCTCTATCAAAGAGACTGTTGCATCTCATCAGCAGTCTAATGTTTTGGAACACCAATGTCAACTCAGAGCAGCTGCTCAGATATGTGTGGGATGGCACAAACATTGAAAACATGATGCTTGAAGTCAAAAGGCTCCTCCTTAGGCTTGATTCTCTATCAGGATGCTTTTGAGGTTGTAAATCCACTTGGGTCATGAAGAAATTAACACAAATCCTTTCAGTATATTCCACCATTGCCAATATTCTGCCCAACAACAAGTCAAACATTGACCAAATGCAACTGGTGTTGCTATGTAAAGAGCAGGATTCAAGTATTTTGGCCCAGACTCAGTGTTTGGCTCTCTGATAAAAGATCTAAAAGATCTTGAGACACGTGGCATCACCATGCCTGATGGTAAGACCTACAAATGAACTGTGTGTGCCATTGCAGGTGATAAAGTAAGGTCACACAGTATTGGAGGCTTTACTGAGAATTTCAGCAAGAGCTGATGATGGAGTGATACCAACAGCACCTGGAGAAAGACAAGATGCTTTCAATTAATGAATTCACCTCACATATTCACCTCACACACTGCCCTAACACTCCCCTCACACTCCCCTCACACACTCCCCTCACACATTCACCTCACACATTCACCTCACACACTCCCCTCACACACTCCCCTCACACATTCACATCACACATTCACATCACACACTCCACTCACACATTCACCTCACACACTCCACTCACACATTCACCTCACACACTCCCCTAACACATTCACCTGACACACCCTCCTCACACATTCACCTGACACACTCTCCTCACACACTCCCCTCAGACACTCACCTGATACACTCCCCTCACACACTCCCCTCACACACTCCACTCACACATTCACCTCACAAATAAATCGTAAAAATCACTTTCTAATCGACTCAGACGTTCCGGACAAACTCAGAGAGAGAGACAGAGAGAAACAAAGTCAGGGAGGGGGAAAGAGGGAGAAAGAGGAGAGAAAGAGCAGAGAGGGACAGAGATAGAGGAGGAGTTAGAGAGAAAGAGAGAGATGTTGAAAGAGGAACAAAGTGAGAAAGAGAAAGTGAGTGAGGAGATAGAGCAGAGAGAGAGGGAAGGGATAAAACAGAGAGAGGGATGTGGAGAGAGAAAGATCATGAAAGAGAAGGAGCAGAGAGGGAGGGAGAGAGAGATATTTAGAGAGAAAGAGAGATATATTGAAAGAGAGAAAAGAGGGATTGATAGAGAGAGAAAGTTAGGAAAGAGAATGAGCAGAGAGAGAGAGACAGAGAGAGAGATAAAAGAGAGAGTATAGGAGTATAGAGAGAGAAGGATGAAGAGAGAGCAGAGATAAGTGTGTGTGTGTGTGTGTGTGTGTGTGTGTGTGTGTGTGTGTGTGTGTGTGTGTGTGTGTGTGTGTGTGTGTGTGTGTGTGTGTGTGTGTGTGTGTGATACAGCGACAGCAGAGAGAAAAGCCTGAGGCTGTGTTTAGTGCAGTGTGAATGGCTGAACAGACTGTTAACTCTCTCTGACACACACACACACACACACACACACACACACACACACACACACACACACACACACACACACACACACACACACACACACACACACACACACACACACACACACACACACACACACACACACACACACACACACACACACAGATTAGCTCCAGTGAAAGGATGAACGTTTCCACTCACAGTGTGAATGATTGAATAGTTTCTCTCCAACTCTTCATTTCTTGTGTCAGAAAATCAATTTGAACTTTACTTCTTGAATAATTCAGACAAGAAGAGCAAACACACAATTTTCTTTTACAACACACACACTTCTCTTTAGAACAGACACACACTTATATTTAGAACACAAACACCTATTCAGAACACACACACACACACACACACACACACACACACACACACACACACACACACACACACACACACACACACACACACACACACACACACACACACACACACACACACACACACACACACACACACACACACACACACACACACACACTTCCACTCCTCATCAATGAGATTTGCTGCTCTGTCTGCTATTTTTCTGCCATTATTTGTTCAATTATCAAAATCATGTTATTTTGTTGTTGCTTCCTTGTTCATTTATATTCCTGCTTGAAAATCATGTTACTGTCTAGATAGAGCTGTGGGACAAGGGACGCAATAGTTAGACATTATTTCTGATTTGGATTTCAAAAACCAGTGCTGCTATTGTCATTGCCTTGTTGTTTTGTTTTATCATTGCAGCTGTAAACAAAACAATATTGTTGATTCTGATGAATACACATTAATTAGTGACAGAATGAAATATATTATGTGTGGTCAATATTGACAGCTGTTTGGGGGATTATTTTATGAGGCCAAACTCTTTCTACTTTACTGTAGGCCTATACTGAAAGGCTGAATACACTGTAGCCTACCTAATCAATGTAGCCTGATGGATGAACAAATCAAATGAAAACCTTATGAATGAATATGATATCTTGTAGGCCAGGCCTATTCAACTGGTGGCCCACGGGCCAACTCCGGCCCGCGGATGACATCAAACCGGCCCGCAGATCAGTTCTGTTTACTTTTCTTGTTAAAAAAAAGAAAGACATTTTAAATACATTACAGTCATTCCAATTTGCTTTTATAGAGAAAATAGAAAAGCCCAACATATCGACATGAGCAAGCAGGTGTGTTTGTGACTGATGAAAGGAAAAACTCCCCCAACAGGGAGAAACTTTGTAGAAACCAGAGTCAGAGTCAGAGTCAGAGTCAGAGTCAGAGGAGAGGAGAGGAGAGGAGAGGAGAGGAGAGGAGAGGAGAGGAAAGACTTGGTGGGGAGAAACATACAATACCCTTGTTAGTGCTACATACATTTTTTTTCTTCTTTTTAATAATACAGTAATCACAGTGATATAAATATTTTCCAACTGCCACGAGATTAAACCAGCCTGAACAACAACAGAGCAAAAACCAAAATAATCACAACAATTATAACAAAACCAAAAAGTGATCCCAATCCTACTACAAAGTTCTGAAAAACCCAAACTAAAGGTTAGATCTGGATCAAAACCAAGATTGGATTACGTGATCTAATCCGATTAAGTAATCTGTTTTTTTCTTTTGAAAAACCCATTTTCAAGATTTGATCCAATCCGTTATCCAAAATCCAGGCGGATTGCTTTTTAAAAACCGGGTCCTGGTGGTTCTACTGGATCTCTGCTCCTGGTTCTACTGGATCTCTGCTCCTGGTGCTACTGGATCTCAGGGCTGCCTTTGATACAGTAGATCACCACATCTTGTTAAATTGACTTCAAACCCTGGTAGAACTCTCTGGCACTGTTCTTAACCGGTTCACCTCCTATCTCTCAGATCCTCCTTGGAGTTCCCCTAGGTTAAATTTTAGGTCCAACACTTATTTAAACTATCACTGTGGTGTGCACCTGAGGGGGAGGTTCTCCCAAACAGAATGGAGTGGGTGTGTCGGTGACGTAGTGTGGTGTTGGTAGTGGGGAGGGGTTATTAGGGGAAGTGTGGTGACACAAGGGGGTTGGTTTGACAAGGGAAATAAAAGAAATTGCTGTTGGAGGAAATAAAAGAAAGCAACTCGACTCCTTCGTCCGTCTCATCTTTCTCCGCCTCCACATTGGTGACCCTGACATACGAACATGTCGACCGAAGCCAGCAGCAGTACAATCCCCGCGTATGATATATGCCGTGGCGGTCAAATTACCTTTTGGCCACATCATCCGGATCCGTGGTTCCAGCACATCGAGGCTCAGTTCCACCTCCGGCGAGTCACGGCCGACGACACAAATTATTCCCACGTCGTCGCATCTCTGGACTCTTCCACCACCCGCCGAGTGACGGGGCTACTTCGGGACCCGCCGGGACAAGTGAAGTACGCCGCCCTCAAGACTCTGCTCCTGCGGCTGTTCCAGATTTCCGACGCCGAGCGAGCCGAGCGTCTCCTGTCTGCCAACGGCTTGGGAGACAGTAAACCCACGGAGCTGATGGAGAACATGTTGGCGCTGCGGAGATCGGGGGACACGGAGTTCCTGTTCATCCACCTGTTTCTACGTCAACTCCCAGCTCCAGTACGCACGGCGCCATCGAGTTCTCCACTCGTGCACAGGAAGGGTTATCAGGGGCTGGAAGAGGCAGACAAGCTCCTGCTGGCGTCACGGCAGTACAGAGTGCATGCAGTCCTGCCAGAGCCACCGGAACACCGGCCAGAGGAGGAAGCGCAGTTTGTGGTCGGGACGATTATGGATCAGAGCAAGAATGACAGCCAGCTGTGTTTTTTCCACCGGCGGTTCGGGAGCAGAGCCAAGCGCTGCACGCCGCCCTGCTCCTTCTCTGTGCAGGGAAACGCCAGACCCGGCCCTCGTTAGCAGCCATGAGCGCCGGGGACATCGGAACACTGCTCTTTATTAAAGACACTGTATCCGGGAGGCGTTTCCTCGTGGATACCGGCGCCCAGCGGAGCATCATCCCCGCCTCCTTCACCGACGTTGTGAGCAGCGGAAAGGGGCCGCCTCTGGATGGTCTGAAAGGTGCAGCACAAACGTTCCAACGCTTGATGGACTCCGTGTTAAGGGGCTTACCTTTCCTCTTCATCTATCTGGATGACATCCTGGTGGCCAGCGCCTCGCCCGCGGAGCACCTGCTACACCTGCGACAGCTTATTGAAAGACTGCAGGAGCATGGACTGATCGTGAACCCAGCTAAGTGTTGTTTTGGACTCTCAGAGATTGAATTTCTGGGCCACCATGTGTCAGCACTGGGAGTGGTGCCCTTACCGGCTAAGGTGAAAGCAATCACTGCTTTTCCGCGCCCAAAGACCATCAGGGCACTGCAGGAGTTCCTGGGCATGGTGAATTTTTACAACCGCTTCATCAGACATGCAGCTCTGCTGATGCGGCCACTGTATGAAGCACTAGGAAAGGCCAAGCAGGACGTGAACTGGTCCGCAGAGAGGATCCTGGCTTTCCAAAAGGCCAAGGCTGCGCTCTCCAACACCGCCATGCTGGCCCACCCATCTCCCACGGCACCGGTAGCGCTCACCACCGATGTGAACAATGGGGGGCTGCAGCCTGGCAGCCTCTGGCGTTTTTCAGTAAACAACTGGTCGACAACGAGAGGAAGTACAGCACGTTGGACAGAGAACTTTTGGCTCTTTTCCTCTCCGTCCGCCATTTTAGGTTCCTGTTGGAAGGTCGGCGGTTTACTGCCTTTGTGGACCACAAGCCCCTCACCTTCGCCATGTCCAAGACCTCGGAGCCATGGTCTGGGCGGCAGCAGCGCCACCTTTCTGCCATTTCAGAGTTCACCACAGACATTCAGCGTGTGGCTGGAAAAAGTAATGCTAAGGCCTGGGAATGCAGCTGCACCGGACAACGGCGTTCAACCCACAGGCCAATGGACTTTGTGAGCGTTTCCATCGCACGATGAAGGCCGCTCTCCGAGCCACACTCACAGACAGCAACTGGGTCGACTGACGGCCGTGGGTCATGTTGGGCCTTCGTTCGGCTCCGAAGGAAGATCTCCAGTCATCGTCTGCGGAGCTGGTGTTGGGTCAACCACTATGGGTCCCCGGAGAGTTCCTGCCAGAGCCATTGGAACCCTGGGTGGTCGCAGCGGGTCCTCCAAAATGAGGGCAAAGGCGAAGGGATAAAAGTTTCAGCCCTTAGATTTGGGACACCCCTCTCCCTCTGCTCAGCCCCGCCCCTCTCCCTCTGCTCAGCCCCACCCCCTCCCTCTGCTCAGCCCCGCCCCTCTCCCTCTGCTCAGCTCCGCCCCTCTCCCTCTGCTCAGCCCCGCCCCTCTCACTGTTTTGATGTCATAATACGGCGCCGTTATATCAGCAGAGCTGAACCACGGATGTTTGTTGATTCTCCAGCAGGAGCGTCATCCTGCCGTCACAAATTCAAGGTGTTGCAGCAGCTTGGCTGCTTTGTTTCACATCAAGGGGAAGAAATAGACGGAGACATGGATTACTTCAGTTTCTGTATTTGGACTTCAGAAATATTTCCTCATTCACCATGTGAAGGCGGTGGAGCTTCCTTGTTTGCTCTGGTCCCTGTTTTCAAAACACCCATACTAGAAGACTTTAGAACTCTACAGTGTAATAATAAAATGTTATAAACAGTCTCTAACAAACAAAGACACACGGAAGCTACATATGGCAGACGGCAGCGCTACTGCCATTCTTACTAGTATAAAACACAACAGGTTTATAGAACTTTAGAAGCATATATATGTGAAATGCGATTCCTTCAGCGCCATGTCCTCCTACCCCTCTGTTTAAAGTGTGCATCTGTAAACCCTTCATTTCAAGGGGTGAATAGCCCTTCCCCTCACCCCTCCGCCTCTGCACAGTAGTGACATGGGACACCCCTCAGAGTCTCGTGAACGCGCATTTCAGAGGGGTAGGGGTAAGATGAAGGGCTAAGGGGGAGAAATGAGACGCAGCCTTAAACTACCACTGTATGCAAATATTTAAACCACCACCGTATTAAAATACATAAACCACCACCTTATTAAAACAACTTAAACTAATACCTTTTTAAAATACTTAAACTACCACTGAATTAAAACATTTAATCTACAACCTTATTAAAACACTTAATGTATCACTCTATTAAAACAACTTAAACTACCTGTCATGAATAGCAGACAGGACCCAAGTGCAGGACTCTGGAGGCAGGCTGAGTTCAATCAAGTCTTTTATTGACGATGGCTATACAGACTGACGCGTTGCAGGTCGCTCCTCGACCTGAGGAGCACAGCAGACATGAAGTCCGAAACACTGGACCGGACGGACGAGACATCGATGACAAACCAACCAACAATGAACAAACACAGACAGGACATATATAGGGCAGGGTGATTGCAGAAAGTGGCCACAGGTGTGGTGCTGGACAGCCCAGACCTATGGCCCGCCCACTCTTAAAGGGAGATCCCAGCCTACCTCCTGACAGTACCCCCCCACCCCCTCCACAACCGGCTCCAGACGGCCCAGGAATCTCAGGATGCTATCTGTGGAAGTCCCTGATCATGTCTGGGTCCAAAATGTCCCTAGCAGTTACCCAGGCACGTTCCTCAAGGCCATACCCCTCCCAGTCAACCAGGTATTTAAACCCCCGGCCACGCCGGCGAGCTGCCAGGAGCCGCCTGACAGAAAAAGCCTCCTCACCCTCTACAATACGGGGAGGAGGAGGGGCTCTTGAGGAGGGAACCAGAGGGCAAACCTGGGCAGGTTTAACCTTTGAGACGTGAAAGGTGGCGTGGACACGAAGTGAGCGGGGCAAACGAAGGCGGACTGCAGAGGGGCCAACCAACTTGACTATTGGATAAAGTCTAATAAACCTTGAAGACAGCTTCTTTGCGTCTGAGCGGATAGGCAGGTCCCGGGTGGAGAGCCACACACGCTGACCCACCATGTAAGTAGGTGCGGGAACCCGGCGCCGGTCTGCAAGCCGCTTGCGCTCTGCAGAACACTGCAAGAGCTTGGTTCTGGCCTTAAGCCAAGCCTGCTTGCACCGCCGCACCATCGCCAGAGCTGACGGGACACGAACCTCCGACTCCAGGGCAGGGAACAGATGAGGTTGGTACCCATACACACACTCAAAGGGAGACAGCCCAGTGGACGAACAGGGCAGGGAATTGTGCGCGTACTCTACCCAGACTAACTGCCTGTACCAAGAAGCCGGACTGTCAGAGACCAGACACCGAAGGATGGACTCCAGCTCCTGGTTCACCCTCTCTGTCTGGCCGTTAGACTCTGGGTGGTACCCGGACGAAAGGCTCACCGTCGTTCCCAACAGCTTGCAAAACTCCCTCCAAAACCGAGACATGAACTGAGGCCCCCTGTCAGAGACACTGTCCCGCGGGAACCCATGAAGACGGAACACGTGTGAACATGACCTCTGCCAGCTCCTTGGCTGATGGGAGTTTTACTAAGGGCACAAAGTGGGCCATCCTAGAAAACCGGTCCACTACGGTGAGGATGGTGGTAAACCCTTCTGCGTCTGGGAGGCCAGTGACAAAGTCAATGGACAGGTCTGCCCATGGTCAGGTGGGTACCGGGAGCGGCTGCAACAGACCAGAGGGGCGAGACCGAGAGGTCTTGTTACACGCACAAACAGGGCAAGCCCGGACATACTCACAGACTTCCCTGTTCATTCCTGGCCACCAGAAGTGCTGTTTCACCACAAACAGGGTGTGCTGAGTTCCTGGGTGACAAGACAGAAGGTTAGTGTGGGCCCACTGAATCACACCAGACCGTACCGGGGGGACACAAACAGGCGGTTGGGAGGACAACCTGGCGGCACCGTCACCCCCTCCAGAGCCCGCCGAACCTGCTCCTCAATCTCCCACGTCACCGCCCCCACCACACAGGTCGGAGGTAAAATTGGCGTGGGGGAACGAGGAGACCAGACTTTTGCAAGGTCATGCAGCACCGAGTCCATTAACCTCTGAAAAGTCTGTGCTGCCCCTTTAAGGCCAAAAGGCATGCGCAGGAACTCAAAAAGCCCGAACGGGGTAATCGCTGCAGTCTTAGGCACATCATCTGCACACAGGAACCTGGTGATAACCGCGCACCAGGTCCACTTTAGAAAACACAGATGTGCCAAATGCACAGAAAAGTCTTGAATATGCGGAACGGGATAGCGATCGTGCACAGTGATATTGTTAAGGCGGTGAAAATCTCCACATGGCCGCCATGACTCGTCTGCCTTCGGCACCATGTGAAGCGGCGAGGCCCACGGGCTGTTAGAGTGCCTCATGATGCCCAAACGCTGCATATTGGCAAACTCCTCTTTAGCTATAGCTAGCTTCTCCGCGTCTAAGCGACGTGCGCGCGCAAAAACCGGCGGGCCCATGGTAGCAATGAAATGCTCAAGGCCGTGCTTCGTCACCGTGGTGGAAAATACAAGCTTGGTCAAAGACGGATACTCCCCCAACAAACGCTGAAACACATTCTCTGATGCTAAAAAATTAGCGCGGGTTAACGGCCCAGGTCCCCCGGTCTCACACGGAAAGGTAGCAAATGACACTGCATCGATCAACCGGCGGTTCGCGACATCAACCAGCAAATCATGAGCAAAGAGAAAATCAGCACCGATAATGGGAACAGTAATGGAGGCGATCACAAAGTCCCACTTAAACTGGCGTCCGTGGAAACAAACAGTCGCTGGCCTACTGCCAAAAGATGAGATGGGGGAACCGTTTGCCACGCTCAACGGAGGTCCTGTGTCCCGGGCTGAGAAATCCGTGCCGGATGGAGGGAGGAGGCTCAGCTGCGAGCCGGAGTCCACCAGAAAATGCTTCCCTGACACCGAGTCCTTGACGAAAAGCAGCTCACATCGTCTACCAGCACCCACAGCTGCTACTGAGTGCTGGCGCTGGCGTTTCCCGGCGCCTCCAACGAGCAAGGAGGGACGCAGCGTCGCGCCTTGGCGCCAAACCGCTGATGAAAGAAGCACATGCTGGTCCCGCGTCGTCTCCGGGCGGCGACTCCGGCCAGCGCCACCGGGTCTGCGTCCTCCGTCACCAGCTGGGGGGGCTCCGCTCCCACACCTTGCACCGCAAATCTCCTTGTCGCCAGCAGAACTCGATCAGCCTCCTCGGCTAAACCACGGAAGTCGCCTTCGGCCAAGCAGCGGGAGTTAGCCAAAGCTGCGCGCGCTGGTGGCGGGAAGTGGGGGAAAAGGAATCCCCCCTCGTCCTCGCCCAACAGCGACAGCATGTCGTCCATCAAGTCCACGGCTGAGCCGTCCCCTAACCCGGGCAGGAGAGGAGTTTATCCGCCCTCTCGGGGGCAGAAAGGCAGAACCTCCACAGTAGGAGCTGCTTCAGCGTGGTGAATTTCCCGAGCCGCGGGGGAGCGCCAGGAGCTGGATTACTCGCCTGGTGGACTGCTGGTCCAAGGCTGCGACGGTCAAGTCGTACCTCTGCTCATCCTCAGTGATTCCTCGCAGTCGGAAGAGCGCCTCGACATGCACAAACCACGAAGCCGGGTCATTTTGCCAGAAGTCGGGAAGCCTCAGAGCCGCGGTGAAAACCTCCGTCCGGCGCGGCTGAGGAGACGAGGACGAATCAACGTCGCAGTCTTCTACTTCCTCGAATATGTCCATAATGGGGTCACCAATGTGGCAGGACGAAGGATGAGGCAGAGCTGAATCTTGGAACACGTCTTTATTTCAGCGAACACCGAACTAGACTGGAACAGCCCACCAAAGCCCGGGCGCGGGAGAACTCAAACCCCGCCCCTTTACCCATAGTTCTCTGGGTGAGAGGCCTGGATCCCAGCAACCGCCACAATATAAATAATTATAAAAACAAAACTATGAGACAGGTTCGTATTACCCTAATGATGATGTGTTGTTGCAATAGTAATCCTGCAGTATTGTATAGTTCAATTAAATTCAACTTTATTTATATAGCACCAAATACAACATAGCCATTCCGAGGTGCTTTTAATAGAGAAAATAGAAAAGCCCATCATATTCACATGAGCAAGCAGGTTTATAATGTTGTATACAATTGGTTGGACTAAATTTCCATTACAAAGCAACCCTTACTTGCAATGAATTGGAAATATTTTAGAAATATACACTGAACTACATGGATTTACAGAACAGCGCTATGGACGTGACATGTAAGATTGTAGTTACATTATTTTATTAGGTTGTGATCTCAAGAGGGCTGAACATGAGTTAGGGTCAGGGTTAGCCACAGACTGTGGTGTCCCAGCCACACTTGAAAAAGGAAAACAACGAGTCGCAGCTTCTGGCGGAAGAGAATGCTGGAGGAGTCACAAAGTGACAAGCTGTATATAGCAAACACAGACCTGCTATCGTAACCACAATCACCACAAGAAAGAAGGAACAGATCACCTGATGACGTCAGTAGATATAGACTCTCCGGGTCATCCAGGTGTCACAGGTGACTTTGTTGATAGAATTACTTGACCTGCCTTTGGTGGTCTGGAAGGATGAAAGAAGGCGACACACACTCTTCTGGACATGATAAATACTAGATAAAGTTAAACTGTGCTTTCCAGTTGATCACAAATTCCTCTCAAAAACTAATAATAAAATAATAAGGACAACAATATTTTGGTTTCATTTGTTTCTCACTATTTCCTCACATCCTGTCACCTCTTCAGTTTTTTCTCTGATAGAAGAAGGAAAATCACAAACAGCCTCCCACACTGAGTGCTCTGCTCTTATTATGGCTTCCAACTGTCCAAACACACACACACACACACACACACACACACACACACACACACACACACACACACACACACACACACACACACACACACACACACACACACACACACACACACACACACACACACACACACACACACACACACACACACACACACACACACACACACACACACAGGTCTGGAAGTCATGGGAGCTCAGCAGGAGGTGCTGGCCGGAGAAGAGCAGGGAGAGACACAGTGAGACTGTCCACCGTCCACGCCACTACACCGTTTCATGTGAACAAATCATTTTGAATGATGAGGAGATGCCAGGTCTTCTCCTCCTCCTCTGTACTCGCAAAACATACTAATAATTGGATTTTCCATCACCAGAAACATCCACAATTTAAAAGGGATCACATCATAATTTTGTTCACAAGATTTTGTGGAAGGACTAGAATCAAATGTTTAGTTGAGATTAATTTATTAAATGACTCAAAGATTTTGTGGGATAGAATGTAAAGTAATTCTAAGATATATCCACAAATCACTTTATTACACACGTTATTCATTTAATTTCCTCTTTCATTTGATTCATTGATCCTTTGGACTTGTGACTCTCTTATTTTTATCCTGGACTCATCTTTCCTGTCTGGGTCACTGAACCAGCAGTACCCTGTCCCCCTGAGACACCGTGGGTCCAGACCAGCAGAACCCTGTCCCCCTGAGACACCGTGGGTCCAGACCAGCAGAACCCTGTCCCCCTGAGACACCGTGGGTCCAGACCAGCAGTACCCTGTCCCCCTGAGACATTGTGGGTCCAGACCTGCAGAACCCTGTCCCCCTGAGACACCGTGGGTCCAGACCAGCAGTACCCTGTCCCCCTGAGACACCGTGGGTCCAGACCAGCAGTACCCTGTCCCCCCGAGACATTGTGGATCCAGACCAGCACCGTCCTGTCCCCCTGAGACACCTTGAGTCCAGACCAGCAGTACCCTGTCCCCCTGAGACATTGTGGGTTGGATGAAGACACAGCACAGGATTAAGACACAGGGTAGCATGAAGACACAGGATGGGATGAAGATACAGGGTAGAATGAAGACACAGGGTAGAATGAAGACACAGGGTAGGATGCAGACACAGGGTAATATGAAGACACAGGGTAGAATGAAGATACAGGGTAGGATGCAGACACAGGGTAGAATGAAGACACAGGGTAGGATGCAGACACAGGGTAGAATGAAGACACAGGGTAGAATGAAGATACAGGGTAGGATGCAGACACAGGGTAGAATGAAGACACAGGGTAGGATGAAGACACAGGGTAGAATGGAGACACAGGGTAGGATGCAGACACAGGGTAGGATGCAGACACAGGGTAGGATGCAGACACAGGGTAGAATGAAGACACAGGGTAGAATGAAGACACAGGGTAGAATGAAGATACAGGGTAGAATGAAGACACAGGGTAGGATGCAGACACAGGGTAGGATGAAGACACAGGGTAGGATGAAGATACAGGGTAGAATGAAGACACAGGGTAGAATGAAGATACAGGGTAGAATGAAGACACAGGGTAGGATGCAGACACAGGGTAGGATGAAGACACAGGGTAGGATGAAGATACAGGGTAGGATGCAGACACAGGGTAGGATGAAGACACAGGGTAGGATGAAGATACAGGGTAGGATGCAGACACAGGGTAGGATGAAGACACAGGGTAGGATGAAGACACAGGGTAGGATGAAGATACAGGGTAGGATGCAGACACAGGGTTAGGAGCTGAGTGTAGTAACAACATGGTTCTCATCCTTCCGGTGCTTTCTCTCGTGCTCGACCTGGTTTGACCTGGGAAGCTGCAGCTGAAGACCAAGTGGTATCTGGGAAGGGTCAGAGGTCAGCAGCTCTGCTGCCCCCTGCTGAGCTCTCCCAGGAAACAGCACAGCATTGCTCCATCTTTGAAGGTTCACCCAGAGAACACGTCACCAGATGGATGGAATGCAGTATTTGATCATGGTTAGATTAGACCATCTCCAGAGACTCTCCAATGCATCTTCCTTTAATAGACCAGCTCTGTGAAGCGGAGCTCGGAGCCACAACCATCCAAACAGGAAGCAGTATTGGAACCAACGGTCTGACCCGGTCAGGAGCGGAACTGCAAGCCTCGGAGCACTGGACACCCGGAGGACCTGAAGGCATCTCAACGTCCTGGTCCTGGGCCTAAACAGGAAGTATGTCATCACGGCAACAGGCCATGACGCCAGATCACCAAGACGCCTCGCCACCATGCCAAAAGACACAACAGGACATTGAGATGAAAGAATGGTGAGACAATAGGAATCCATGATGACAAGATACTGACGCGACAGGACACTGATGTGACAGGATGCTGAGACAAAAGGACACTGATACAACAGGATGCTGAGACAAAAGAATGCTGAGACAACAGGACGCTGAGACAACAGGATGCTTAGACAACAGGATGCTGAGACAAAAGGACACTGAAACAACATAATGCTGAGACAACAGGACGCTGAGACAACAGAATGCTGAGACAACAGGACACTGAGACAACAGGATGCTGAGACCACAGGACACTGAAACAACATAATGCTGAGACAACAGGACGCTGAGACAACAGGACACTGAGACAACAGGATGCTGAGACAACAGGACACTGAGACAACAGGATGCTGAGACCACAGGACACTGAAACAACAGGACGCTGAGACAACAGGACGCTGAGACAACAGGACACTGAGACAACAGGACGCTGAGACAACAGGACACTGAGACAACAGAATGCTGCGACAACAGAATGCTGAGACAACAGGACACAAGGACAACAGGACACTGAGACAACAGAATGCTGAGACAACAGGACACTGAGACAACAGGACACTGAGACAACAGAATGCTGCGACAACAGAATGCTGAGACAACAGGACACAAGGACAACAGGACACTGAAACAACAGAATGCTGAGACAACAGGACGCTGAGACAACAGGACACTGAGACAACAGGACACTGAGACAACAGAATGCTGTGACAACAGAATGCTGAGACAACAGGACACAAGGACAACAGGACACTGAAACAACAGAATGCTGAGACAACAGGACGCTGAGACAACAGGACGCTGAGACAACAGGACACTGAGACTACAGAATGCTGCGACAACAGAATGCTGAGACAACAGGACACAAGGACAACAGGACACTGAGACAACAGAATGCTGAAACAACAGGACGCTGAGACAAAAGGATGCTGATACAACAGGATGCTGAGACAACAGGATGCTGAGACAACAGGACGCTGAGACAACAGGATGCTGAGACAAAAGGACATAGACAACAGAATGCTGAGACAACCGGACGCTGAGACAAAGGACACTGTGATGACACAACACTGAGGCAACAGGACGCTGAGACAACAGAATGCTGAGAAACAGGACACAGGGACAACAGGATGCTGAAACAACAGGACGCTGAGACAACAGAATGCTGAGAAACAGGACACAGGGACAACAGGACACTGAGACTACAGGACGCTGAGATGACAGGACACTGCGATGACAAGACACTGATACAGCAGGAGGATGAGACAACAAGACGCTGAGACAACAGGATGCTGAGACAACAGGACACTGAAACAACATAATGCTGAGACAACAGGACGCTGAGACAACAGAATGCTTAGACAACAGGATGCTGAGACAGCAGGATGCTGAGACAACAGGACACAGACAACAGAATGCTGAGACAACAGGACGCTGAGACAAAGGACACTGTGATGACACAACACTGAGGCGACAGGATGCTGAGACAACAGGATGCTGAGAAACAGGACACAGGGACAACAGGACACTGAGACAGCAGGATGCTGAAACAACAGGACGCTGAGACAACAGAATGCTGAGACAACAGAATGCTGAGAAACAGGACACAGAGACAACAGGACACTGAGACTACAGGACGCTGAGATGACAGGACACTGCGATGACAAGACACTGACACAGCAGGAGGATGAGACAACAAGACGCTGACACTACAGCACACTGACACAACAGGACACTGAGACAGCAGGACACTGAGACAAAAGGACGCTGAAGTGACAGAACACTGACACAACAGGAAGCTTAGACGACAGGACGCAGAGACGATAGGACAGCGAGACGACAGAACGCAGACACAATAGGATGCTGACATGACAGAATGTTGAGACAGCAGGATGTTGAGATGACAGAATGCCGAGACGGAAGACACTAAGACCAAAGAACGCTGAGACAACCGGATGCTGAGATGACAGGACACTGAGACAACAGGACAAAGAGACAACAGGACAAAGAGACAACAGGATGCTGAGACAACAGGATGCTGAGACAACAGGACAAAGAGACAACAGGACAAAGAGACAACAGGACAAAGAGACAACAGGACAAAGAGAATACAGAACCCTGACACTACAGGACACTGAGATGACAGACCGTCATTTTGGTTATGTGTTGATGCAGTGGTAGTTATATGTTGGTACAGTGTTGGTGCAGTGATAGTTATGTGTTGGTGCAGGGGGAGCTATATGTTTGTGCAGTGTTGGTTATGTGTTGATGCAGGAGTAGTTATGTGTTGGTGCCGGGCAGCTATATGTTGGTGCAGTGGTAGTTATTTATTTGTAGAGTGGTAGTTATGTGGAGGGTTAGAACGCAGATGACAGTGAGCCGAGAAAACAGGAAGCTGAGATGACAGGACACAGGACATTGAGATGACGAGATACTGAGATGATGGGACACTGAGATGACGGGACACTGAGATGATGGGACACAGGACACTGAGATGAGGGGACACTGAGATAAGGGGACACTGAGATGACGGGACACTGAGATGACGGGACACAGGACACTGAGATGACGAAACACTAAGATGACGGGACACTGAGATGACGGGACACTGAGATGACGGGCCACAGGACACTGAGATGAGGGGACACTGAGATAAGGGGACACTGAGATGACGGGACACTGAGATGACGGGACACAGGACACTGAGATGACGAAACACTAAGATGACGGGACACTGAGATGACGGGACACTGAGATGATGGGACACAGGACACTGAGATGAGGGGACACTGAGATGACGGGACACTGAGATGATGTGACACAGGACACTGAGATGATGAGACACTGAGATGATGGGACACTGAGATGAGAATACACTGAAATGAGGGGACACTGAGATGAGCGGACACTGAGATGAGCGGACACTGAGATGACGGGACACTGAGATGAGGGGACACTGAGATGATGGGACACTGAGATGATGGGACACTGAGATGAGGGGACACAGGACACTGAGATGAGGGGACACTGAGATAAGGGGACACTGAGATGACGGGACACTGAGATGACGGGACACAGGACACAGATGAGGGGACACTGAGATAAGGGAACACTGAGATGACGGGACACTGAGATGAGGGGACACAGGACACTGAGATGACGGGACACTGAGATGAGGGGACACTGAGATGAGGGGACACTGAGATGACGGGACACTGAGATGACGGGACACAGGATACTGAGATGACGAAACACTAAGATGACGGGACACTGAGATGACGGGACACTGAGATGACGGGACACAGGACACTGAGATGACGAAACACTAAGATGACGGGACACTGAGATGACGGGACACTGAGATGACGGGACACTGAGATGATGGGACACAGGACACTGAGATGAGGGGACACTGAGATGAGGGGACACTGAGATGACGGGACACTGAGATGACGTGACACAGGACACTGAGATGACAAGACACTGAGATGATGGGACACTGAGATGAGCGGACACTGAGATGACAGGACACTGAGATGACGAGACACTGAGATGAGGGGACACTGAGATGAGGGGACACTGAGATGACGGGACACTGAGATGACGAGACACTGAGATGAGGGGACACTGAGATGAGGGGACACTGAGATGACGGGACACTGAGATGAGGGGACACTGAGATGACGGGACACTGAGATGAGGGGACACTGAGATGAGGGGACACTGAGATGACGGGACACTGAGATGACGTGACACAGGACACTGAGATGACGAGACACTGAGATGATGGGACACTGAGATGATGGGACACACGAGATGAGGGGACACTGAGATGACGGGACACTGAGATGACAGGACACTGAGATGACGAGACACTGAGATGAGGGGACACTGAGATGAGGGGACACTGAGATGACGGGACACTGAGATGAGGGGACACTGAGATGAGGGGACACTGAGATGAGGGGACACTGAGATGACGGGAAACTGAGATGACGGGACACTGAGATGAGGGGACACTGAGATGAGGGGACACTGAGATGAGGGGACACTGAGATGACGGGACACTGAGATGATGGGACACTGAGATGAGGGGACACTGAGATAACGGGACACTGAGATGATGGGACACAGGACACTGAGATGAGGGGACACTGAGATTAGCGGACACTGAGATGACGGGACACTGAGATGACGTGACACAGGACACTGAGATGACAAGACACTGAGATGATGGGACACTGAGATGAGAATACACTGAAATGAGGGGACACTGAGATGAGCGGACACTGAGATGAGCGGACACTGAGATGACAGGACACTGAGATGACGAGACACTGAGATGAGGGGACACTGAGATGAGGGGACACTGAGATGACGGGACACTGAGATGAGGGGACACTGAGATGACGGGACACTGAGATGAGGGGACACTGAGATGAGGGGACACTGAGATGACGGGACACTGAGATGACGTGACACAGGACACTGAGATGACGAGACACTGAGATGATGGGACACTGAGATGATGGGACACACGAGATGAGGGGACACTGAGATGACGGGACACTGAGATGACAGGACACTGAGATGACGAGACACTGAGATGAGGGGACACTGAGATGAGGGGACACTGAGATGACGGGACACTGAGATGAGGGGACACTGAGATGAGGGGACACTGAGATGAGGGGACACTGAGATGACGGGAAACTGAGATGACGGGACACTGAGATGAGGGGACACTGAGATGAGGGGACACTGAGATGAGGGGACACTGAGATGACGGGACACTGAGATGATGGGACACTGAGATGAGGGGACACTGAGATAACGGGACACTGAGATGATGGGACACGACAAGACAAAGACATGCCTTGACTCCCAGAAGGACAACACCACCTGCACACAAGTCGTCACCCACGTTACACCTTCACACTAACTCCAACCTCACATGGCTGTTCACTGATACACACTACTAAACTCTTTCTCCCCTCTCCATGTATTGGCTGCACTGCCTCACTTAAAAACTGCATACCAATGACACACACACACACACACACACACACACACACACACACACACACACACACACACACACACACACACACACACACACACACACACACACACACACACACACACACACACACACACACACACACACACACACACACACACACACACACACACACACACACACACTAATGAGGGGGTGACTGCCGGGCGGCGCTGAACCTCCCTGTCAGGCAAACAGAGCAAAAGAAACGTGATAATTGGTCCCAGGAGGGCTTCAGGAGTCTGGTTCTCTTTCTCTCCACTGTCCTAATGATTCTGTTTGTTTATTTCCTCTTTTTTTTTAGGAACGTCCACTCTGTTTTTCCTCCCCACAGATTTTACTGTAAACATCTCAGGCTGCAAAGTTGCTGAGAACTGAAACTGAGCAGCAGTAACATGGCTGAAACTATGGAGCTACATCAGGTCCATATGTCATTAACAATCTCCGTCACCTCTGGAGCTACATCAGGTCCATATCTCATCAAGGACCTCCATCACCTCTGGAGCTACATCAGGTCCATATGTCATTAACAATCTCCGTCACCGCTGGAGCTACATCAGGTCCATATGTCATTAACAATCTCCGTCACCTCTGGACCTACATCAGGTCCATGTGTCATTAACAACCTCCATCACCTCTGGACATACATCAAGTCACATCAGTTCATATCTTTCCACAGGAGTTGAATCCACAAGTTGCCACAGGCCACTACTTTCTTTAGAACAGACAGGTCAGTGCTGCTCTGCTCTTCTACATCACACATTCTAATATGTGCATATTTATTCATATTTGATGGAACGCTAGATGAAAATCAATGAGGTAATCAAACTGTCACTATCTGATCAGTTCTGCATATCAACCAGCACTCACATCATCAAAAACACATCCATCCACGCCACTGCCACTGATGCGCTGTAATTAGTTTGAGCAAACATATTGACCACACACACACACACACACACACACACACACACACACACACACACACACACACACACACACACACACACACACACACACACACACACACACACACACACACACACACACACACACAGTAATGTAACAGAACAAAGTTCAATGGTCACATGGCCAGAAACTGAGGAGTGCGGAGAACCACAGAACCCAGAGAAAAGAAAAGGTAGAAAGTGTAAGGAAGTTTTAATGGCTCAACCTGTTTATGAAATAAGACATATTTCAACACATCCCTTAAAACAATGCAGTCTTTGATAACCAAGCTGTTGTGTCACTTTATAGACGAAATAGAGCAGGATTTTACAACATAGCCCACAGGCTGTATGGCCTCGCCTCTGCCTCTTTGTGTGTATTCTGATTGACAGGAGGTACCCTGACCAACATCCTCCTCCTCCTGTCATGATGTTGAGCACTCTGATTGGAGGATGACTGCTGATTGGCTAAGCTCCGCCCACCAGCTGGGACTATTTAACCAGCTCCAGTCGACTGATGCAGGAGAAGTCTGCTCAGTCTGTGATCTTTTGAACTCGGCACACCTCCACTCTTTGAGTAGAGTAGAGGAGAGAGCTTTATTCCTCCACAGGGGGAAACACAAACTTACAACAGCTCAAGGTCAAAGGTGCAGAACTTATAAAACTAAGGAATTACAATATGGAAACATATGTACATATCTAACAAGAGCAAAAAGAGCACAAAAAATAGAATATGTAAAAACAAAAATAAAAAATAAAACAATCCAGTAAAAAGAAAGAAATCCTCTAAAAAGAGAGTAAATTGCCAGGATTGCTGTACACACAGTGTAGATAGGTCAAAAGAGCTGTACTCAGTGCAGGTGTAAGGTCCATGTAGGACATTTACAGAGTTGTTAAACATCCTAACAGCTGTTGGGATGAAGGTCTTCCGATAGCGTTCTGTTTTACACTGCGGGTGTCGGAGCCTGAAGGAGCTGCTGAGCTCCTCCACTGTCGGGTGCAGTGGGTGGAGTGTGTTGTCCATGATGGAGGACATTGTGGTTAACGTCCTCCTCTGTCCCACCTCCTCCATGATGGAGGACGTTGTGGTTAACGTCCTCCTCTGTCCCACCTCCTCCATGATGGAGGACGTTGTGGTTAACGTCCTCCTCTGTCCCACCTCCTCCATGATGGAGGACGTTCTGGTTAACGTCCTCCTCTGTCCCACCTCCTCCATGATGGAGGACGTTCTGGTTAACGTCCTCCTCTGTCCCACCTCCTCCATGATGGAGGACGTTCTGGTTAACGTCCTCCTCTGTCCCACCTCCTCCATGATGGAGGACGTTCTGGTTAACGTCCTCCTCTGTCCCACCTCCTCCATGATGGAGGACGTTCTGGTTAACGTCCTCCTCTGTCCCACCTCCTCCATGATGGAGGACATTCTGGTTAACGTCCTCCTCTGTCCCACCTCCTCCATGATGGAGGACATTCTGGTTAACATCCTCCTCCGTCCCACCTCCTCCACCGAGTCCAGCGAGCAGCCCAGGACAGAGCTGGCCCTCCTGACCAGCCTGTTCAGTCTCTTCCTGTCCCGCTCCCCAACAGGCCACAGCGTAATGGATGGCAGAGGACAACAGTCATAGAACCACCACAGAGTCATAGAAAGTCCGGAGTAGAGGTCTGCACACCCCGAAGGACCTCAGTCTCCTCAGGAGGTGGAGGCGACTCTGGTCCTTCTTGTCCAGGTCGGTGTGAGTAGTCCAGTTCAGTTTATTGTAGAGGTGAACACCCAGGTACTTGAAGTGGTCCACCAGCACCATGTCCGAGCCCTGGATGCTCACCGGTTGGTGTGGTGGGGTCTTTGCATCTTAGTTCAACTTTGGTCAACCTGAACCATCGTCCCGCAGTTTGGTGATGGTACGAGCTGTTACTGAATTAGGCATTTTGTTGGTTTCCCTTTTGCCAGTCTCTTGTTTAGTGAATTTGTGTTAGTTGAACTGTCTGTTTTCATCCCTGGGTGCTGCTGCTGGTCAAAAAGTTTGTCTGTGTCTCTTTTAGTTAATAGCCTTCAAGTGAAGAAGCTGCTTTTTTTGTTTTATATATACAGTTTATATATATAGAAAATACAAGTCCCCTCTCGCCCTCCACGAGCAGTCACCTGTTTTTATATTCCAAGCTCGGGTCCTCTACCAGAGGCCTGGGAGCTTGAGGGTCCTGGTCCTCTACCAGAGGCCTGGGAGCTTGAGGGTCCTGCGCAGTATCTATGCTGTTCCAAGTACTGCACTTTTCTGGACTGAGATGTCCGAGGTTGTTCCAGGGATCTGCTGTAGCCACTCCTCCAGTTCGGGGGTTACTGCCCCGAGGGCACTACTGTCACCTTCACCTTCCAAGCCCTCTCCAGCTCCTCTCTGAGCCCTGACACAATAAAATAGTACGGACGGATTAAAGATAAAACCAATCACCGCCATGTCAACTAAAAGCTTGTCTGAACAGCCGTGTTTTCAGCTGATTCTTAATAGAATCAACAGATCAGCTATACGCAGCGACAAAGGAAGGTCGTTCCACAATCTAGGAGCAGCAGCTTCAAAGGACAAGTCTCCTCTGGCTTTGAAGTGGGTCCGTGGGACAGTGAGGAAGTTTTGGTCTGAGAACCTAAGGGAGCGACCGGGGGAGTCCCAGGGGCACAACAAGTCAGACATATTTAGGACCCTGACCTTGTAACGCTCTAAAAGTCAGAACTAAAATCTTGAAATCAATTTGAAATTTGATGGGGAGCCAGTGCAGAGAATCTAAAATAGGAGTAAAGAGAGAGATCTTCTGCTAGATCCTGTTAAAAGCCACGCTGCAGCATTTTGGACCATTTGAAGTCGGTTCAAAGCAGATTTGTTAAAACAAGTAAAAAGGGAGTTACAATAATCTATACGAGACGAGATAAAAGCATAAATTACCACTTCTAGATCAGAGTTGGATAAAATTGGCCTTAGCTTGGCGATGCTTCTCAAGTGGAAAAAACAGTTTTTGACCAAATGTCTCGAATGGCTGTCGAGGGACAGAGACTGGTCAAACCAAACGCCAAGATTTCTGCTGCTCGACTGAACCGAGGAGCCCAGAGAACCAAGGTGGTTGGCAATCAAAGGGATTTTTTGCTCTGGAGCAATAATCAAAGTCTCATTCTTTTTAGGATAGAGCTGAAGGCAGTTTTCACAGAGCCACAACTTGTGACGGATACAAGACGCTGTACGCCAGTTCGGGGAGCATGCGGTGCTTCGAGTGCGGGGACGTTGGACACAAGCGTCTGGCGTGTCCGCACAGAGAGCTAGTAGTGGTGGCTCTGCAGGTGCCGCACCACGGGCTGGGGGCCCCGGGTGCTGGAAGTCCCAGTGAGCCACAGTCGGAGCGGCCAAGTGCCGGTGCCCCAACCCCAGCATCAGCGCTGATGCAGCTCAAGAGCTGCATGTAGAGGGTGAGCAGGAGGTGGAGGAGGCTGTAAGCAGCCCTCTGCAATCAGAGAAAAGTAACAAGAGAAAGTTCCAGGATGACAGAGAAACAAATACAGAAAAAAAAACCAGTTGCACACTGTAGAAGATAAGGGACTGATAGAGACTGGAACACACACTGAGTAAACTGACAGCACCAGCACACACACACACCACACTGACAGCCCCAGCACACACACACATACACACACACACCCCAAATTGACACCAGTGACCTGACAGACAAACACCTGGACGACGTCATGGAAAACAACGACTCCCTCTCCCAGTTCTCTGACTATCCCACTCAGGACGACTTCATACACATTACAAGAAATAAATGGCTTTCTGTTCGAGACTTACAGACAACAATCAGTGAATGTTCACGACTTTTTCTCAGACATAGGCCAATTCATCAATTCAGTTCTAAAAATTAAACAAACAGCACTGAGGAACTCAGCAAACAGAAATGATTTCGGTTGAAAAAAAACTACTGACAAAACTGAGAAAAGAAAGGAGAGGGAAGACTCCTTCCTGAAAAAACAAAATAAAATGACATGGCTTTTATTGTGAAGGTGGTTTTCTCTTATTGGTGGTGGTTCACTGTTGTACTCGTCTTCTTCTCTCTTCTCATGGAGACTCTCAGAGTAGCTACTCTCAATATGTACGGAGGGAGAGACAAAGAAAGGTGAGCACTAATATCAGAGCTGTGCAAAGACAAGAAAAGTGATGTCCTCTTCCTCCAGGAGACGCACAGCTCTCTTGGTAATGAAAGAGACTGGCTCCTGGGCTGGAGACGGGAAACCGTCTTCAGTCATGGCACTAGTTTCAGTGCAGTAGTCAGTGTTGTTCTCACCCCACCTGTGTCCTGCAGACATTTCATCCTGTGAGGTGGAGCAGGGCAGGGCTCAGCTGGTGCAGACATTTCATCCTGTGAGGTGGAGCAGGGCAGGGCTCAGGTGGTGCAGACATTTCATCCTGCGAGGTGGAGCAGGGCAGGGCTCAGCTGGTGCAGACATTTCATCCTGCGAGGTGGAGCAGGGCAGGGCTCAGGTGGTGCAGACATTTCATCCTGCGAGGTGGAGCAGGGCAGGGCTCAGCTGGTGCAGACATTTCATCCTGCGAGGTGGAGCAGGGCAGGGCTCAGGTGGTGCAGACATTTCATCCTGTGAGGTGGAGCAGGGCAGGGCTCAGGTGGTGCAGACATTTCATCCTGTGAGATGGAGCAGGGCAGGACTCAGGTGGTGCAGACATTTCATCCTGTGAGGTGGAGCAGGGCTCAAGTGGTGCAGACATTTCATCCTGCGAGGTGGAGCAGGGCTCAGGTGGTGCAGACATTTCATCCTGCGAGGTGGAGCAGGGCTCAAGTGGTGCAGACATTTCATCCTGCGAGGTGGAGCAGGGCTCAGGTGGTGCAGACATTTCATCCTGCGAGCTGGAGCAGGGCTCAGGTGGTGCAGACATTTCATCCTGTGAAGTGGAGCAGGGCTCAAGTGGTGCAGACATTTCATCCTGCGAGGTGGAGCAGGGCTCAGGTGGTGCAGACATTTCATCCTGTGAGGTGGAGCAGGGCTCAGGTGGTGCAGATATTTCATCCTGCGAGGTGGAGCAGGGCAGGGCTCAGGTGGTGCAGACATTTCATCCTGCGAGGTGGAGCAGGGCTCAAGTGGTGCAGACATTTCATCCTGTGAGGTGGAGCAGGGCAGGGCTCAGGTGGTGCAGACATTTCATCCTGTGAGGTGGAGCAGGGCTCAAGTGGTGCAGACATTTCATCCTGCGAGGTGGAGCAGGGCTCAGGTGGTGCAGACATTTCATCCTGTGAGGTGGAGCAGGGCTCAGGTGGTGCAGATATTTCATCCTGCGAGGTGGAGCAGGGCAGGGCTCAGGTGGTGCAGACATTTCATCCTGCGAGGTGGAGCAGGGCTCAAGTGGTGCAGACATTTCATCCTGTGAGGTGGAGCAGGGCAGGGCTCAGGTGGTGCAGACATTTCATCCTGTGAGGTGGAGCAGGGCTCAAGTGGTGCAGACATTTCATCCTGCGAGGTGGAGCAGGGCTCAGGTGGTGCAGACATTTCATCCTGTGAGGTGGAGCAGGGCTCAGGTGGTGCAGATATTTCATCCTGCGAGGTGGAGCAGGGCAGGACTCAGGTGGTGCAGACATTTCATCCTGCGAGGTGGAGCAGGGCTCAGGTGGAGCAGACATTTCATCCTGCGAGGTGGAGCAGGGCTCAAGTGGTGCAGACATTTCATCCTGCGAGGTGGAGCAGGGCTCAGGTGGTGCAGACATTTCATCCTGCGAGCTGGAGCAGGGCTCAGGTGGTGCAGACATTTCATCCTGTGAAGTGGAGCAGGGCTCAAGTGGTGCAGACATTTCATCCTGCGAGGTGGAGCAGGGCTCAGGTGGTGCAGACATTTCATCCTGCGAGGTGGAGCAGGGCTCAAGTGGTGCAGACATTTCATCCTGTGAGGTGGAGCAGGGCTCAAGTGGTGCAGACATTTCATCCTGCGAGGTGGAGCAGGGCTCAGGTGGTGCAGACATTTCATCCTGTGAGGTGGAGCAGGGCTCAGGTGGTGCAGATATTTCATCCTGCGAGGTGGAGCAGGGCAGGGCTCAGGTGGTGCAGACATTTCATCCTGCGAGGTGGAGCAGGGCTCAAGTGGTGCAGACATTTCATCCTGTGAGGTGGAGCAGGGCAGGGCTCAGGTGGTGCAGACATTTCATCCTGTGAGGTGGAGCAGGGCTCAAGTGGTGCAGACATTTCATCCTGCGAGGTGGAGCAGGGCTCAGGTGGTGCAGACATTTCATCCTGTGAGGTGGAGCAGGGCTCAGGTGGTGCAGATATTTCATCCTGCGAGGTGGAGCAGGGCTCAGGTGGTGCAGACATTTCATCCTGCGAGGTGGAGCAGGGCAGGGCTCAAGTGGTGCAGACATTTCATCCTGCGAGGTGGAGCAGGGCTCAGGTGGTGCAGACATTTCATCCTGTGAGGTGGAGCAGGGCTCAGGTGGTGCAGACATTTCATCCTGCGAGGTGGAGCAGGGCTCAGGTGGTGCAGACATTTCATCCTGTGAGGTGGAGCAGGGCTCAGGTGGTGCAGACATTTCATCCTGCGAGGTGGAGCAGGGCAGGGCTCAGGTGGTGCAGACATTTCATCCTGCGAGGTGGAGCAGGGCTCAGGTGGTGCAGACATTTCATCCTGCGAGGTGGAGCAGGGCTCAAGTGGTGCAGACATTTCATCCTGCGAGGTGGAGCAGGGCTCAAGTGGTGCAGACATTTCATCCTGTGAGGTGGAGCAGGGCTCAGGTGGTGCAGACATTTCATCCTGTGAGGTGGAGCAGGGCTCAGGTGGTGCAGACATTTCATCCTGCGAGGTGGAGCAGGGCTCAGGTGGTGCAGACATTTCATCCTGCGAGGTGGAGCAGGGCAGGGCTCAAGTGGTGCAGACATTTCATCCTGCGAGGTGGAGCAGGGCAGGGCTCAAGTGGTGCAGGCAAAATTAAGAGGAACCAAGTTCACATTCATTAACGTCAATACCCATAACACCGGGGCCAACTGTGTTCGACTCTTTCATGCACAAAACACTAAACTAAAACAACTTAACAGCAGTTCTTTTCTAATCATAGGAGGAGACTGGAACTGCACCACCCATCCAGACTCTGACAGGAACACACAGGAACCACACCCACCATCAGCATCCGCCCTTTCCACCTTCCTAACTGAGAAGGACCTGCTAGACACGTAGAGGACCTTCACCCCTCAGTCAGGCAGTACACCTGGGTAAAGGCCACAGACAGCAGGGTCAGTGCAGCCAGACTGGACAGGATTTCCATAAATAAGGTAAATAATAACCGACTGGTCCAGTCCACCATCACACCAATTGGATTAACTGACCACAACCTGGTCCTCACAGATCTATCGCTATTAACACAAAAACCCTCACAGCCATATTGGACTTTTAACATTCAGCTCCTTAATGAGGTATTCTGTCGCTCCTTTTCAAATTTCTGGGCTCAGTGGAAACTACAGAAACCAGACTTTGAGGATCTGGCTAAATGGTGGGAGGTAAGGAAAACTCAAGTCAAGATCTTCTGTCAGCAGTTTTCCACATACACATCAGGGAGATAGAAACACTCTATAGAACAATTAGAAAAAGAAATCAGTGGATTGTAGAAGGAGAAGATCAGTAGGTCAGGCAGCAGCAGGGAGTGGAAGGGAAGATAATAAAGCTTTGGGAAGTTTCCTACACAGATTCCTACACATGAATCACATCACTTCCATCCAAGAAATGGACACAGCAACTAGTTACTTCTTCAAACTAGAAAGAAAAGACTAAAACTAACAATGTAGTGATGCACCTTAAACATCCTAATGGTTCCACAACAACCAGGCCATCAGAAATAAACACACTAGCAGTAGAGTTCTACACTGACCTGTTTAGAGCTGATCGCTGTGACCCTGACTGCATGGCAGAGATCCTGGAGGGGCTTCCACGGCTGTAGGGTGCTGACTCAGCCTTGCTGGACTCCACCATCACCCTGGAGGAGATGACTGCAGCTGTCTGGCAGCTGAGCTCAGGTCGTTCACCAGGAATTGATGGACTCACCTCTGAGTTCTACAAGTGGTTCTGGGTTCTACTTGCACATGACCTGCTCGATGTATTCACCTGGTGTCTGGAGTCTGAGAATCTACCACTGAGCTGCACACGGGTTGTCCTGACTCTACTCCCCAAAAAAGGAGACCTGGGCTTATTAAAGAACTGGAGGCCCATATCACTCCTCTGTACGGATGACAAAATACTGGCCAAATGCTTCACCTACAGACTCATGGACGCATGGACACAGTCATTGAAGAAGGACAAACATACTGCATCTTGGACCAGACAATTATGGACAATCTGTTATTAATCAGATACATTATTGTAGCTACACCGCAATTTCGTTGTACCATGTACAATGACAATAAAGCTTCTAATCTAATCTAATCTAATTTTATTGACATTTCCAAAATACATGAGCTGAATGTTGGGCTGTTTACTGTTGACCAGGAAAAGGCCTTTGACAGAGTTGGCCATCCCTACCTTTTTAAAACGTTGCATGCTTTTGGTTTTGGTGAAAGCTTTACTTCATGGATACACCTGTTATATTGTAAGGCAGCAATCTTGTTAAAATCTGGGGGAAGACTGAACTGTCCAGTTCCATTCAGAGGGGAATCAGACAGGGATGTCCATAATCTGGAATGCTCTGTGCTCTCGCCATGGAACTTCTCCTCAAACAATGCAGGAGCAGTCTGTCAGGTCTAACCCTCTAAATCAGGGGTCGGGAACCCTGGTCCTCAAGAGCCGTAGTCCTGCACAACTTGCATGTCTCCCTGCTTCAATACAGCTGATTGCAATGAGCAGCTCGTCATCTGGCTTTGTGCTGAACACGGTGATGAACCATCAGGATGTTCAGTGGAAAACATGCAGGACTACGGCTCTGGAGGACCAGGGTTCCCTACTCCTGCTCTAAATATTGAACACCAACAAGAAAATCTGCCTATCAGCTGATGATGTGACAATTTTCACAAGAGATTCTGATGACATCCAGGCTCTTAGAAAAAAACTGCAACTATATGAACTTGCCTACTCAGTCAAAGTAAACTGGTCCAAGTGTGAGCGCCTCCTGCTGGGGCAGTGGACTGACCAGTAATCCAGTAAATAAATTAATTTGAGAGAAGATAAGATTGGACCTTATTAACCTCACATGGACAATTTCAGTATTCATAGTAGCTCAACATTGTACAAATACTTGGATAGTTTTGATAGTTACACACAAGAGAATAGACTTTGTATATATGAATAGATAATTAGATAAATATATGTGTAATATTATTACACATAGAATAATAATAAATATATATATATATATATGTATATATATAAACTAGACTATAAACTAGTCTGACTGTTTTATACATGATAAAAGCCAAACTAATATGAGGGACAGAGCCTTTCCCTTTGAATTCAAAATATAATAATTTAAACTATTGATGCATCCTAAAAATGTTACCTCACCCTCTCCTCCTGCGAACTATCATCCTCCCCTCAACAGACTCCACTGTTGTTTGTGGTACAAAGGGAATGCCAGCTGCCTGATAAGAAGGTTCAGGACAGAACGTGGTTCTCTACAGATTGATGCGAGGGATCACAGGAAATGCCACAGACGAGGAGTATGAGGTGGAAATATGACCTCCCTACAAGATGAGGATGTTTAGTTTTCTTTGACCCTGGACGACACAGGAAAGGAGAAGGTTGGCACGGTGAGCCAACTAGAGATGCCTTTTTATGTGTTGATATGAAACGGAAGATGAACAGAAAATACTTTAAATAAAAAGTAATATTAAAATAAATTTAAAAACATTATTCAATTATTTTATAAATGGGGAATGGCAATAGAGGCATATTATAGTGCAATGCAGAACATAATGAGAGTTAAAAGAAAATCTGCCAAGGATTAATTTGATTATAATATTCAGTCAGTTTTGCTCTGGTGGTCCATCATTAATAAAATTGTATTGAACTGTCTAAACTGGTGTGGTGATGATGCAGATGAAAGTTTATGCATTTTATGAGTTTATCCTTATGTTGTCTGTTTTATGACTTTTTGTTGTTTTCATGTTAATTTAATTTAATTTAATTTTAACTTAACCTCCCGCAGAGTTAGTGTTACACTTTTCACCAGGGTTGGTCAAACGGCTTATGGGGAGGTGGGGGAATTTTCCGGTTATATGAAATGAGCACAATACTCCTGACAGATTTTTTGCCCTCACAGCTCCGATGGCGGGTGGTTTTCAAATTTTACTTTTGTTTTTCCTGCATGCTCTACTGCTCTTGCAATGAAGAAATGCTTGCTGACCTTATTACTTTATTTTATTCTCATTCATTCTTTATCAGCCAAGGCAGGGGGAAATGTTGGAGAAATCTTGTTTGACTCATAAGGAATGATTATTAATTTTGTAGTCTCTTAAACTTCTTCAAATCGCTCTCAGTCTGACTCCTGGATAAGCCGGGGTGAGTGAGTTCTGTTTTGTGTGAAAGATCCTCTTGTGTGCAAGGGACGGTGTTGGATATCGGTGTTGGATATAGGTTCAGTAAGGTGACACAGTGCGGTAAAAGTGAATATGAGGTGAATATAAGCGGACCTCCACAATCCTGACTCAACTGCAACTCCCACCAACCAGCCTGACCAAACCTCGCTAACACTTTAGCACTGATTGATGCACACAGAAAAACACAGGGATGTTGTGCTGATAACCTCTCCTCTAGGCCGACAGAAGAGCGCTCCTTTAACAACACAGAGGACGACTGCCACAACACACACACACACACACACACACACACACACACACACACACACACACACACACACACACACACACACACACACACACACACACACACACACACACACACACACACACACACACACACACACACACACACACACACACACACACACACACACACACACACTGTGGGTGAAGAAGACAGCCCAGCGAGACAGCTGCATGACCACGGGAGAACCCAGAGTGAGGGTTGTCCCAGGTCCAACCACCGGTCTCCTTTTAATCCTGAAAACCTTGGACAGGTTGCATCTAATTACTTCTACACCTGGTTTTTGGACAAGCTTTGAGACAAATATGTGTGATTGACCTTTCTTTCCCCTTACTACTGTTTGACCCTATTGACTATTATGAACTCTTGACAAGATCTGGACGCACCCGCAGACAGACATTCTGTAGGTCTGTTTATTTGCATTCACACGTTAAACAAAGCACCCAACTTCACATGTGGCTCTGGGTCCCAAGTACTCCACTCGCCATTCGATTAGTGGCATCATTTGGACAGATCATTTCTACCACTCACATTAGTCTGGACAGTCAAGCACGCAAAACACGCTGCTGTAAACTCACACAACAGAGAAACTTGTGACATCCCTGTAGAAACCTCCATTTCAGGCCCTGACTCCCCTGACCTCTTTCACTCAACACACTACTTTGATACTGATCATGACTTAGACTCAGATCAAGAAGTTCATGTGTAAATAATCTCGTAACCTCTTCTTTTGCTCTGTCCATCTTGAGAGTGTTGCCGCAGAGCTGGATTCCGACCAGCCAGCTGACTTCCTGGAGGTCTTCATGACCGAGGAGCTGCTCCATCATATAGTGGATCAGACCAACCTGTATGCAAGGCAGTATTTTCAAGCACACCCTGACAGTCTGCCACATAGCAGAGACAATGCATGGAAACCAGTGTCGGTTCCAGAACTGAAAACTTTATTTGGACTCAGTTTTCTTACTGGCTATATCAAAAAGCCAAACCTTGAACTGTACTGGAGTGTGGATGAGGTGGATGCCACACCCTATTTCAGTCAGACCATGCCACGGAACAGATTTCAGATTATGTGGAGGTTCCTTCATTATAACAATAATGCATGACAGGATGCGGCTGACAAAATGTATAAAGTCCAGCCAGTGTTAGATTACATTGTAAATAAGTTCAAGGAGATATATCAACCAGGGCAAAACATATGCATTGATGAGTGAATGATGCAGTGGTGGGGTCGACTCTCCTTCCGACTGTAGAACCCACTAAAGCTTGTGAAGTATGGCATCAAGTCATACATCCTGTGTGACTCTGCCACAGGGTACTGCTTCAATATGCAGCCTTATGCCGGAACAGCTAGTACTCTGCCAGATACAGTGATCACTCTCCTTGATCATCTCCCGGGCCATGGTTATACACTGTTAATGGGCAACTTCTACAAATCGATTGAGCTCTGTGAACGTTTACTGGGAGCACAAACCAATGTCTGTGGAACACTGAGGAAAATAGGGGGGAACCCAAGAGCGTCCCAGAAGTGATAAAGACTGGGTTAGGGTTAGGGACTACCCTAACCTGGGGGTGGGGGGGAAGACTTGTGCGGCACAATGAGAGGGTGATGGTAGTCGTGTGGCAGGACAAACGTCTAGTGAAAATGGTGACAACCTGTCACCATGACAGGATGCAGAGGGTTGACATATGGCAGAAGGGACACAGAGACAAGGTTCTTCAGTTACAGCCAGAGTGTGTCGTTGCAGATAAAATGTCCATGAATGCGGCTAATACATTAGACCAAAACATTGTCTACTTCCCCTTCATCCGAAGGTCGCTGAACTGGTCCAAGACGTTTGTGGCCTATCTGTTCCAACTATGCATGTTTAATGCATACATTCTCCACAGATCCAGAAACCCAGGTGAGTGTAAAACCCTCCTGGAGTTCATGCGCAGGGCAGTGAAGTCCTGGACCACAAAACGCCATGTGGGGGAGAAAGAGAAGGTGGCGGAGGAGGAGGCGGATGTGGAAGATATGGAAGCTGAGTTGGGTGGGGACGTGGTGGAAGCCCGATGCACTACAAGGGCCCCATACAACACTGACCCAGACAGCAGGCTAGACGGACAGATGGGCAAACACAAACTGGACCAGCTGATGCCCACAAGTTGCAAGTCCACACCAGCAAGGAGGTGCAGGGTCTGCACCTGCAGGGGCCAGTGCAGCGAGACCAAAATGTGGTGCACACCTTATTGTGTCCCTTTTCACCCAGGGGAGTGTTTCACAGCTTACCACACCAAGCTGAACTATTGTGTGTAGTGGTGAAAACACACACACACACACACACACACACAGCATACATGCTGTGCTAAAGTAATTTTTCGTGAAGCGTTCAAAGTACAGTATTTGTAAATTGTTACATTGTGCATCAAAGGTCCTTTCTCAGTGTTGTTTTTGTTGTTGTATAGAAGGGAAACACTGTTCAGATGTTGGAGGTGTCGGTAAAGCAAAAAATATTAATGTCAAAGTCACTGTTCTGCTTGACATGTTTCTTTTCACAAAAAGCTCGTTTTCTCAGTGTTTTGGTCAAAAACTGTTATTTTTGGGCCAAACCAGCCTATGTTCTACAGTCATTTTGTAAATAATGGAAAAGTGAAGAAACAAACTTTCTTTTCCTTATAAAAGAAGATAATCTACTTTCTTTCTTGGTACCTTCAATGTTTACATAGTCATAGAACACAATAGTCTGTGGGTCTTGAAAGATTGGTCAAAATGCTCTAAAACAGCTGTCAGTATGGGGCTCGCTGCTCAGATTGATTCAATCTAGAAAATCATGTTACTGTCTAGATAGAGCTGCTCAGGCTGGTTTAATCTAGAAAATCACGTTACTGTCTTTAGATTGAGTGCTGCTGGTCTGGACCCACGGTGTCTCAGGGGGACAGGATACTGCTGGTCTGGACCCACGGTGTCTCAGGGGGACAGGGTACTGCTGGTCTGGACCCACGGTGTCTCAGGGGGACAGGGTACTGCTGGTCTGGACCCACGGTGTCTCAAGGGGACAGGGTACTGCTGGTTCAGTGATCCAGACAGGAAAGATGAGTCCAGGATAAAAATAAGAGATTCACAAGTCCAAAGGATCAATGAATCAAATGAAAGAGGAAATTAAATGAATAACGTGTGTAATAAAGTGATTTGTGGATATATCTTAGAATTACTTTACATTCTATCCCACAAAATCTTTGAGTCATTTAATAAATGAATCTCAACTAAACATTTGATTCTAGTCCTTCCACAAAATCTTGTGAACAAAATGACTTATGACTCATAATTCACATGATATTTATATTTCTAAGTATTGTGGAGTGATGTAATAATCATTACAGGCTCCATGAAAGATTGGTCCTCCAGTTTTAAATAAATGACACACAGGCTCTGGTCTCTTGGACGGGATATTGACCACTCTGAAGGCAAATTCAAACCTTAAGTAGAGAAATATTATTACAGATTGTACATTGTCTGCAATGTTCAATATGAAAGGCAAATTCAATCCAGTGTGTGTGTGTGTGTGTGTGTGTGTGTGTGTGTGTGTGTGTGTGTGTGTGTGTGTGTGTGTGTGTGTGTGAGACACAGTGAGAGGTGATGCGGTCATCTTGACACACGAGAGGTTTTCCATTAGCACACACACACACACACACACACACACACACACACACACACACACACACACACACACACACACACACACACACACACACACACACACACACACACACACACACACACACACACACACACACACACACACACACACACACACACACACACACACCCTGGTGCTTCACCATTCCCACAAAGCCACAATGCATCATGGGAACCATTAAGGAAACCGGAGAATACCGCAGTGGGCAAAGGACACAAACATAGAGTGGAGCAAGCGGGGGGGGGGGGGGGGGGGGGGGGATAGAGATGGATGGTGGAGGGAAAGAGGGAGAGGGGGAGAGAGGGAGCAAGTGAGGGAGAAAAACAAGGTGAAGTTTCAGGCCAGGTCACATTCTTCTCCATGGCTTGGTTCTCCTTTCCATTGGAACAAAATAAAAGCCTGCTAAGAAGTGGGACCCATTCCCATGATGCACCTGCACCAACACATAACTACCACTGTACCAACACATAACCAACACTGCACTAATACATAACTAACCCTATCCGTCACATAACTACCACTGTACCAACACATAACCAACACTGCACTAATACACAACTAACCCTATCCGTCACATAACTACCACTGCACTGTTGGGATTTATGGTTGGTTATTAGCGTTAAAATTAATTTAAGTAAGAGATTACTGAAAGTAATAAATCACTGGAAGTAATTTATGAAAAAGTCAAATTATTAATGAAAGTAAATGGTTATTTGGTCATTAACAACTCCTAGAGTAATTGAGTAATTACTTAAAAGTGAATAAATGATCAAAAATAATATATTAATGAAGAATTATAAATTTGAATAAATTGTTTATTTATCAAATAATAATGAAATTGGGGCACCACCAGCTAAACTGGAAATAGCTAATACCAAAATATCAGTCTCGTTTGTAAAAAGGTTATTTAAGTTAGTTAATATTCCTGTGTCAATATAACAATCTTAAATAACAAGGAAGGTGTGAGATTCAAGCACAGACTGTTATAAACCAGTGAATTTTCAACAATTCGTGGGGGACCTGACGGTAAAGTAAAGCTCCAGGACCTGATGGTAAAGCTCCAGGACCTGACGGTAAAGCTCCAGGACCTGACGGATACACCACTGAATTCTACAAAGAATGTTGGCCTTTACTTTCACCAATTTATTTTAGAACAGTTGAGGAGATTAAATAATCTTCAACTCTCCCTCCACACATGAACTGTGCAAATATCAGTCTTCTTCTTAAACCAGATAAAGATCCTACACTACCATCTAGCTATCGCCCAATATCACTAATCAATGTACATCTTCAAATAATCAGTAAAACATTAGCAAGCAGAATAGAAAAAAATTACACACCCACATAATACACCCTGATCAAAGTGGTTCATTAAAGGACGACACTCCACTAACAACACAGACAGATTAATTAATCTTATAGACCACTCCACTAACAACACAGACAGATTAATTAATCTTATAGACCACTCCACTAACAACACAGACAGATTAATTAATCTTATAGACCACTCCACTAACAACACACACAGATTAATTAATCTTATAGACTACTCCACTAACAACACACACAGATTAATTAATCTTATAGACCACTCCACTAACAACACACACAGATTAATTAATCTTATAGACCACTCCACTAAAAACACAGACAGATTAATTAATCTTATTGACCACTCCACTAACAACACAGACAGTTTAATTCATCTTATAGACCACTCCACTAACAACACACACAGATTAATTAATCTTATAGACCACTCCACTAACAACACACACAGATTAATTAATCTTATAGACCACTCCACTAAAAACACAGACAGATTAATTAATCTTATTGACCACTCCACTAACAACACAGACAGTTTAATTCATCTTATAGACCACTCCACTAACAACACACACAGATTAATTAATCTTATAGACCACTCCACTAACAACACACACAGATTAATTAATCTTATAGACTGCTCCACTAACAATACACAGATGAATTAATTTTATAGACCACTCCACTGAGGGGATTAATTAAACACACAGATTAATTAATCGTATAGACCACTCCACTGGGTTGGGGGGGAGGGGGGAGGGGGGAGGGGGGGGGGCAGCCCCCAGGGGGTTAGGGTTAGGTAACCCTGACAGACAGACAAACATTGCTCATATGGTGATTGCTTGGTCATTTTGTTCATTTACTGCCGTCAAGTGAGGCCACACTTAATTTTAACTGCGCTTTTATTAGTGTCTTTACGGTAAAACACAAGACAGCGTAGGGCCCAACGCTGGAAGGAAACCCTTCAAAATAAAAGCCCTGAATGCAACGACAGACAGACAGACAGACAGATAGATAGTCTGTTTACAATTTGTTATGAAACAAGTATTCATCGGTTTACAATTTCACTTCAGTGCAATCCTAGGCATACTCCTTTGTTACTACAAGAAACATGAAAGAATATGTAGAAATTTGGAGCAAAGTACTCTTAAACTTGAATCTCTTGGTCAAAAATAATGGTCTCTCAGCTGTTTTCAAAATGCAATAAAACAGAATATTTCATAGATTTATGCCCACTTCAAGGCAATACTAGACATACCCCTTTATGACTACAAGCAATATCAAAGAATATTGCTTTCGGAATTTGGAGAAAAGTACTCTTAAAGTTACAGTAAATTTACGAAAATAATGTTATCTTGCCTGCTTTCAAAATGCGATAAAACCGAATCCTTCATAGGTTTACATCTAATTTCACTTCAGTTCAATACTAGACATACTCCTTTATCACTACAAGCAATATCAAAGAATATTACTGAAGGAATTTGGAGAAAACTACTGTTAAACTTGGAGCAAATTAACGGATGAGACCATTATTTTTGACCAACAGATCCAAGTTAAACACTACTTTTCTCAAAATTTCTACAGTAATTGTCTTTAATATTGCTTGTAGGAATAAAGGAGGAGTATGTCTAGTATTGTCCTGAAGTGGAATTGGGGGTAAACCTATGAATACTTGTTTCATAACAAATTGTAAAAAGACTATCCATCTATCTATCTGAATCTGTCTGTCTGTAGTTGCTTTCAGGGCTTTTATTTTGAAGGATTTCCTTCCAGCGTTGCGGCTGAATGCTGTCTTGTGTTTTATAGTAAAGGCGCTAATAAAAGCGCAGTTAAATCTGTGTGCCGGATCATTTAACAACAGTGTTAATTTCCAGTTCACAAATGGTGCATTTATGTAAAACAAAATGTAGATGTTATTTTTCAATGTTATGTAAAACTATTGTACTACACAGGTTGGTCTTCCAAAAGTAATAAAGTGGTGAAACATTAAAAAAAGTTTGAAAATGTATTTTTTTTATGAAATGAGGATGAATAATCCTAATTTAACCATTACCTGTGAGAGGTAAGGAACACCATAGCACTAAATGTTGATAGAATAGTTAGTAATGGAGTTAGTGACTAAATATTAACAATGCTTATTTGGATTTTTGGGGTTTTGGACATCTTTTGGATAATTAAACATGCACCGGGTCAAATTGACCCAGGAATGTCATTGCTGTTCCTGAAAAATGAACAAAACAGGAGGATTAATCTAGAAAATCGTGATAGAGCTGGTCAGCTTGGTTTAATCTCATAACAGCTGGAAAATATTTAGACCAGTGTGATAGCTGTAAATAATATATGTAGCACTAACAAGGGTACTATATGTTGTCCCCCAACCACCACCCACCTCTCTCTCTCTCTCTCTCTCTCTCTCTCTCTATCTATCTTGTCTCTCCTCTCTCTCTCTGACATCATGTCCAGCAGTCATGCCAACTTCTAATAAAGCAGCAACATGGGGAGACTCTTAGTCTCTTGCTGTTACGAGAGTAAAAACTGCTCTGACATCAGAAGCTGTCAATCACATCATATTGTCTGCCCAAGCTGCTCAACAAGGGACAAGGGTTAAGAAAAAAAAAAAGAGAGTAAAAGGGCTTCTTTGCCATGCCCCTGTGCTCGCTGTTCCAGATCTGGCTCATCCATTTAAGGTGGAGACTGATGCGAGTGCTGTAGGAGTGGGTGCTGTGCTCCTGCAGGAAGACAATCAAGGAGTTGATCACCCCATGAGTTATTTCTCTCGCAGATTTAACACACATCAGGTGAGATATTCTACCATCGAGAGAGAAACTCTGCCACTTTTGTTTGCACTGCAGCATATGAAGTACAAGTTGGGTCCATTCTGTTGTGGTTTACACCGGTCATAACCCCCTGGTATTTCAATCTCATATGTTTAACCACAACCAACAGTTAATGCGGTGGGCTCTTCTCGTGCAGGACTTCAACCTTGAAATTCACCACAATAAGGGGACTGAAAACGTGGTTGCTGATGCTCTGTCAAGATTATAGTGGCTACGCCCTATGTATTAATGTGAACATTTCAGAACCTTACAGTTTGCATTTCAACGGGGGGGGGGGGTTATGACCCTTAGCCGGTGCCTCCTTTTCTCCTGTCTTTAATGCGTGTTTTGGCCTGCAAATTGATGTTCAAGTGCTTTCCTCTGACTGGCTGGAGATGTCAGTGCCCTGCCTACGATTACATTGGTATGCAGATTGGTCTGCACAGGTGCCTTCCTGGGATTGGCTTGGGGGGGCTTTTCCACCGGAAAGAACCAAGGGCTAGTTCAGAGCCAGGGCCAGAGTTGGCACAAGTTCTTCATCTTTGCACCTCCCAAACCGGTTCTTAACAGGGGCTGAACTGGGGCTACGCTGGCTCCACTTCTTTCCTGGGCAAGAGTGGAGCCAGGCTGGAGCCAGACGTGTCATCAGGTGGGGGCGGAGTTATCGCCAAAGTGATCGCTACTTGCAAGGTGGAAGAGACGCGAACCGGCTTTCTGAAAACTACAATGAACACGGAGCCCGAAGTGGTTATCGAGAAAAATGTTTTAAATAATACATTGGAACGATGTAATCAGTCGCTCCCTGAAATCAATAATAGAATGGTATGATCGTAGCGCACCGACTCTCGAGATGCAGAGCTCCTCAGCTGTGTGAGATGTAGAATTTAGAAACAGTTTTCCATCGTTTTCATGCTTTTCATCATAACATCATTCAAACTCACTTCACTTTCATGTCTTGTTTCGCATTATGACCACAGGCTGCAGCTACTGGGCAATGCAGCCTCACTGCATTGTGCTCTGCTCCGAGACGCGCCACTATTTTTTAACACAGAACTTTATAATGAAGCGATGCTTTTGGTTCATCAGCAACTCAAAACCAAACTACATAGTACTAGTCATGTTCACACATGACTGTGTCGCCTCCCACAAGGACAACATCATCCTGAAGTTCGCAGATGACACCGCTGTGATTGGACGCATCACAGGGGATGATGAAGCGGCTTACAGGAGGGAGGTGCTGGTCTAGTGGCTTGGTGTGAGGACAACAACCTCTCCCTTAACACTGACAAGACAAAGGAGATGATAGTGGACAGGAGGAAGGAGAGGAGAGCTCATCATCCACTGTCTATCCGGGGGCTTGAGGTGGAGAGGGTGAGCAGCTTCAAATACCTGGGTGTCCACATCAGCGAGGACCTCACCTGGACATTCAACACCACACAGGTGGTCAAGAGGGCCCAACAACGGCTGTACTTCCTGAGGAGGCTGAAGAAATTGGGCATGTCTCCCAGGATACTCAGGAACTTCTACAGCTGTGTGGTTGAGACACCTTAACCAGCTGCATCACAGCCTGGTACGGCAACACTACTGTGGTGGACCGCAGTCGCCTGCAGAGAGGATCAGCAGAACACCACTGCCCTCTCTGCAGAGCATCTACCAGCACAGGGTCCACAGTACAGCTGCCTCCGTACTTAAAGACCCCACCCATCCACAACACAGACTGTTCCCGCCTCTGCCCTCAGGCCGGAGGTTCAGAAGCTTGAAAAGCAAAACCAACGGACTGAAAAACTCTTTCTTCCCCGTTGCCATCAGACTCTTGAACAGCTGCTGACATGTTTACTTTGCACATCTCACTTCACACTATTTTTGCACTGCTCTGTTGCTTTACTTTATTTTCTATATTGTATTCTCTTGTGCATATACTTATTTATATAGGTCGGCTTCAGCGTGAACGGCAAAATAAGAATTTCATTCTCCGTGAAACCTGGCTTTTACTGGCGATATGACAAATAAAACACCTTGAACCTTGAACCTTGAACTGTAAATGAAAGCTGATTTTTTTTTAACCATAAAATGAGCATTTTAATGGCTTCGTGTGAAAGAGAACTTTAATCAGTGTGTGTTTAGCTAGGTTTCCATTATAAACAGCTGTAGAGCTGCTTCTATCATTCTACACCTCCATTCCTCCTGATGTTGAAGCATTTGATTCAGACACGTCCAGAAATAAGTGAAAGGAGCAGAAATTCACTATGTAATGCCCACATGGTTATTTTCTCTCTCTGGCCACTAGGGGCTCCGGACTGGAACAGGTCGGATGTGAAAAAACCCCATTAGAGCGACGAAGAGACTCAATGTTTTCTGTCTCTTTCATCTGCATCCCAAGTTCAGGCCAGACTAGACGGAGCGACCCGGACCAAACAGATGAATACAGTCCGTCTCCTCGTTCTTCTGTACGAGCGCTGTCAGTGCTGATGGGTGAGATCAGTGACGTATCACGTCTTGGAGTGACGTAATGACGTGGCTCTCGCTTGACTCTGTTAACGGTGGAAAAAGAACCGGTTCTTTGGTGATGCTCATTGAAGAACTGACTCTGGCACCGGCCCTGAACTAGTTCCTGGTTCTTTCTGCTGGAAAAGACCTATTAGTGTCCTGAGGACCCAGAAGACTATAAAAGCCAGAAGATGCATCACTCTGGGCGCCTGTTTTTGTGTGCACGTGGTGCTTTGTGACACAGCTCGCCTTGCTTAGGGATTACTTGTTAACTGAAATTCTGTGCTGTAATCCCTCTTTGTCATGTTTGTTGGTGATTCCTGAGCTTACTGTAACTTTTCCTTAATTAGACCCTGGAACTGCTCTTTGGGAGTCAATTGGATTTCTTTTGGTTTTGTTACCTTTGTGCCAGAAAGAAAGTGTTTGGCTGTGACTCCTTTAGTTTGAACTTTTGGCTTCTGTTTACTGTTCCCCTCTTTTTATTTGCAAAAATTAACCTTAATTGACTGTGTTTAAAGATAATTATATCCATCTCATGTTACACCCAGATCCCTTGCTGGCCAGATCGTAACAAGGACCAACCAAAGGGTCATTGTCATGGCAGACCATCTTCAATGGAGGAGGGTCGGGGGGGATGAAGTCATGGGTAAGAATGGTTTCTCAGTACCCCGGGATTATTCAGCACGAGCACTAAGATAGGGTCTAGAAGTGTCTGGAAGTGAGCAGGTCCAGAGCTCCACAATCTCTGGGCCTCTATTAGATGGTACCCCTCACTGTGGATGAAGAAGTGACTCTGAGCACACAATGGTTTACCACAGGCAGCTAACAATATGAAGCAGCCCTGGAGAGCAATGTGGATCCTCCCTGTCTCCTAAAGATTTCTGCTCATGTTTCACTTCTGCAGAAGGTGATATTATCATATAGCAATCATTTCTCCTCCTCTCCATGGAGCCTTTCCCTTAAACAACCCCCATAACAATGACCATACAGCTCCAACCTTCAAAGTGGATTCCACACCATGGTAGAGTTGTTGGCAGTTTCAACAGAAGGCAACAGCTTTACTTTATAGTTAAGAGATATATTTGAATCAGTTTTACAAAATAAAACCTGAGCTCACCAACAGGTACTAAAGTGGAGCTTCTCTTTACTAATGACTATTTTCCAGCTGCAACTGAAATATGACCAGTTGTAAAAAAGATGCAGAATTGGATTTCCAGGTTGCTTCATTGACGAGGGCTTACTGTAAGTTGTAATTGTATAAAAGATGTTTGGAGACTGAAGGACTCCCTGTCCTTCACGTTGTGTCATCGTTCTTCCACACAAACACACACCTTGCTTTTGTGTGTGTGCTTCTGATCTCTTTACAGTGATATGACATCCTCTGACTGGGACTTTAAGTGTATTGTCTGCACAAAGACTGAGGGGAAGCAGTGCAGAGTTTTCAGGAAGCAGGCTCTCACTCTAACAATCTATCACTAATCAGTGGCAAGATGTTTTCTAACACAGAAAGTGGCCTTAATGCACAATCAGTCTGCTGCAGGCACATTACCAAGGAACTAGAGATAGAAGACTGGCAGGGAGAGGACATCACTATTGCAAAGTACTATTTCAATTAAAACATACATTTATTCTCTCCACTGGGCTGGCAGCTCAGTTGAATAGATCACAAAATGGATCCTTCTGCACTTACATCTGACTTATCATCAACAAGCCCGTATTGTTCTTCAAAATGTGTTCATTATGATCATCATGTCCATTGTGGACATGATAATCAATGGCATATATATTTGTTTATCTGTCTATATGTCTGTTGCCAAGATTATGTCAAAACTACTGCTCAGACTTTGTGTAAACTTTCACCACAGGTAGATATTTCTCTCTCTCTCTCTCTCTCTCTCTCTCTCTCTCTCTCTCTCTCTCTCTCTCTCTCTCTCTCTCTCTCCTTCTCTCTCTCTCTCTCTCTCTCTCTCTCTCTCTCTCTCTCTCTCTCTCTCTCTCTCTCTCTCTCTCTCTCTCTCTCTCTCTCTCTCTCTCTCTCTCTCTCTCTCTCTCTCTCTCTCTCTCTCTCTCTCTCTCTCTCCTCTCTCTCTCTCTCTCTCTCTCTCTCTCTCTCTCGTGAAACTGATGCGCACACACAGTAGTGAGACTTGATACTTCCTGGCTCTCATATCACTGTGATGATCCTCTATAATTAGACCTGAAAGAGCAAACCTTTGCTCAGACTCTTTAATCTCAACAGGACTGATTATCAAGTCAGGACATAGTCAGCAGGAAGGAACAGAGATTTGTTTTAGATCTTTCGCTACATTTCTACCTTTTTAAAGCATTTACACTGTGACACAATGAAACCGTGACATCATGACACTATAACACTGTGACACTGACACAATGACACCGTGACATCATGACACTATAACACTGTGACACTGACACAATGACACCGTGACATCATGACACTATAACACTGTGACACTGACACAATGAAACCGTGACATCATGACACTATAACACTGTGACACTGACACAATGAAACCGTGACATCATGACACTATAACACTGTGACACTGACACAATGAAACCGTGACATCATGACACTATAACACTGTGACACTGACACAATGACACCGTGACACTGTGACACTGTGATACCATGACACTATGACACCATGACACTATACCATTATGACACCATGACACTATAACATTTTGACACCATGACACTATGACACCATGACACTATAACATTATGACACCAGGAAACCATGAGACCATGAAACCAAGACATCCATGGCACTTGACACCAAGACATTACGACACTATGACAGCATGACACCATGACAGCATCACACCAGTAAAGCATGACACCATGACGCCATATCACCAAGAGACCAAGAAACTCATGACCAAATGACACTAAGACACCATGACACCAAGACACCATGCAACCAAGAAACCATGACATTATGAGATAGTGTAAACAAGAAATCCATGACACCATGATAATCTGACATTATGATACATTATGACACTGTATCACCATGACACTATAACATTATGACACCATGACACTATGACACCATGATATTGTGCCACCATTATACCAGGAAAACATGACACCATGAAACCATGACATTATGACACCAGGAAACCATGACAATTAGAATATGATATTATGACACCATGGCATTATGGCACTATGACACCATGAGACTATGGCACCATGAGACTATGACATCATGACATGGCACTTTGACACCATTGTTATGACTGAGAGCCGGTGCGTGGAGTCCTGAAACCCAGAAGCAGACCAGGTGCAATTTGTAGTGATTTTATTGAGAATGCAAGACCTGGGAGACGAGGGAACGGAGACTCTGGGATGCAGAGTGCGCAGGCGGGAGGACTTCAGCAGGGAGGTGCAGTGCACCGGGAGGAGGTGTGCTGAGGAGGCACGGGGTGAGGAGTCAGGAGCGCACGAGGAGCGCAGCAGGGCAAGGAGGCTGGCCGAGGACGCTGGAAGCGGAAAGCCGTGGAGTGCCTTCACAGAGCAGGTTGCTTGTAAGAGAGACACAGTGTTCTGGCACCGGACCTCCTCACTGCAGGGCTGAAGAGGTGGAGCAATCAATTAGTTCATTACCTGCAGGAGTGTCAGTGAGGCAGCATCTGGTGTTGGAGCGAGGTGTGGATCCTCACAGCCATGACAGCATGATTTTATGACATTTTTACATCATGAAACCCTGAAGCCGTGACGCAGTGACACCGTGACACCATGACACTATGACACCATGACACTATGATACCATGACACCATGACACCATGACACCATGACACCATGACACATGATACTATGACATCATGACACTATGACACTATGACACCATGACACTATGACACTATGATACCATGACACTATGACACTATGACACTATGACACCATGACACCATGACACTATGACACTATGACACCATGACACCATGACACATGATACTATGACATCATGACACTATGACACTATGACACTATGACACCATGACACTATGACACTATGATACCATGACACTATGACACTATGACACTATGATACCATGACACTATGACACTATGACACCATGACACCATGACACCATGACATTATGACACCATGACACCATGACACTATGACACTATGATACCATGACACTATGACACTATGACACTATGACACCATGACACTATGACACTATGACACTATGACACATGATACTATGACACCATGACACTATGACATCATGACACTACGACACCATGACACCATGACACTATGACACTATGACACCATGACACCATGACACTATGACACCATGACACTATGACACCATGACACCATGACACTATGACACTATGACACCATGACATCATGACACTATGACACTATGACACCATGACACCATGACACCTTGACACCATGACACCATGACACTATGACACTATGACACTATGATACCATGACACTATGACACTATGACACCATGACACTATGACATCATGACACTATGACACTATGACACTATGACACTGTGACACCATGACACTATGACCAGTGACGTGGCCATCAGGGTAGGGTAGGCAGCACCTACTACAATCAGACTTGCAATGTATATCAGCCGTGCAGGGATTTGCATACGATATTATGCTTCTTCATTTTTGGCAACTGCATATAGCAGAGGCTTTTAATTTGGTAACCAAACAGAAACACCATGGCAGGACCAGATGACACACAAAATCCTTTTCACTCCTTGTTGGCAACTTAAACTTTATTAAACTAAGCTAAACTAGATCAACTAATTAACTACAAACCTAATATACCCAATAAAGGCATCTAAATCACAACAAACACAAACTACCATAATGCATTGCAGCGATCATATCTGTGATCGTTACATAATTGTAATCAGGAGTGAGAAGACCTTTGTGTTTTATGTCGTTCTGCCATTGTTCCTGTTTGTGCCTATCAATATAAGAGCCTCTGTCAACTGCTGTTGGCTGACATGTGTTTATCTATATTATTCAACATCGTAATCAATCAATCAATCAATCAATCAATCAATCAATCAATCAATCAATCAATCAACTTTATTTATATATCACTTTTTTATGCAACAAAGTAATACCAAGTGCTTTAACATGATTTAAAAACAGTGCAAAGATAAAATAGATAATAAAAAAGCAAATAAACACACACACAAACACATGCAGACACACACACACACATCAATGAAGACATGCCTGGTGACATGAAGACATGGAGGACACTGAGGACTAAGGTGATATGAAGACATGGAGGACACTGAGGACTAAGGTGATAGGAAGACATGGCAGGACACTGAGGACCAAGGTGATATGAAGATATGGAGGACACTGAGGACTAAGGTGATATGAAGACATGGAGGACACTGAGGACTAAGGTGATATGAAGACATGGCAGGACACTGAGGACTAAGGTGATATGAAGACATGGAGGACACCGAGGACTAAGGTGATATGAAGACATGGCAGGACACTGAGGACTAAGGTGATATGAAGACATGGAGGACACTGAGGACTAAGGTGATATGAAGACATGGAGGACACTGAGGACTAAGGTGATATGAAGACATGGAGGACACCGAGGACTAAGGTGATATGAAGACATGGCAGGACACTGAGGACTAAGGTGATATGAAGACATGGAGGACACTGAGGACTAAGGTGATATGAAGACATGGCAGGACACTGAGGACTAAGGTGATATGAAGACATGGCAGGACACCGAGGACTAAGGTGATATGAAGACATGGCAGGACACCGAGGACTGAGGTGAGGAAAGGGACACATTTTGGGCCGTCCACACTGGAGGCAGTACAGCCTCTTAACCACAGGGGGCACCGCCCCACAGACCCCCCCAGTGGGCAGACCAGTGAATCCCACCACATACGTAGGGGACCAGCCAGGTGCCGGGGCAGGAGACCCAGGGGACGGTACCACCAGCAGGGAACCAGGCCACCACCAGTGTAGCGCCCCCTAGAGGAACCACTGGAGATAAAAGATTCGATCAAGATTAGATAAATAAATTGATAAAATACATATCTGCATATGCACATAAATATATAAAAACATACACATACCTGTATATAAAATCAGTTAAAAGCCTGATTAAAAAGGTGAGTTTTTTGCCCTTTTTTAAAAACCTCATCAGACTCTGCAGCCCTGAGGTTCCCCAGCAGGATGTTCCACAAACGGGGGCCGGAGGACCTGAACCAGCCTTCCTGGGGGTCTTGGTCCTTGTTTGAGGGACAATTAAAAGACCGGCGCCGGAGGATCTCAGGGCTCGTGAGGGTTGATATGATAAAAGCAGTTTAGATAAATACGAGGGTTCAAAACTGTTTAGACACTTTAAAACTAATAAAATTCTAATAAAAGAATCTTGAAATGGATCCAGAAGCGAATAGGGAGCCTATGGGTGATTTTAAAACAGGCGTGATGTGGGCTCGCCCTCTGGTCCTCGTCAGCACTCGTAACTCAGGGGGTGTGGTCATCACGGTATCTCAGGAGGTGTGGTCATCACAACAACTCAGGGGGTGTGGTCATCACGGTGACTCAGGAGGTGTGGTCATCACGGTATCTCAGGAGGTGTGGTCATCACAACAACTCAGGGGGTGTGGTCATCACGGTAACTCAGGAGGTGTGGTCATCACAACAACTCAGGGGGTGTGGTCATCACGGTAACTCAGGGGGTGTGGTCATCACAGTAACTCAGGAGGTGTGGTCATCACAACAACTCAGGGGGTGTGGTCATCACGGTAACTCAGGAGGTGTGGTCATCACAGTAACTCAGGAGGTGTGGTCATCACAGTAACTCAGGGGGTGTGGTCATCACGGTCACTCAGGGGGTGTGGTCATCACAGTAACTCAGGGGGTGTGGTCATCACGGTAACTCAGGGGGTGTGTTCATCACAGTAACTCAGGGGGTGTGGTCATCACGGTTACTCAGGGGGTGTGGTCATCACAATAACTCAGGGGGTGTGGTCATCACGGTAACTCAGGGGGTGTGGTCATCACAGTAACTCAGGGGGTGTGGTCATCATGGTAATTCAGGGGGTGTGGTCATCACGGTTACTCAGGGGGTGAGGTCATCACAGTAACTCAGGGGTTGTGGTCATCACGGTAATTCAGGGGGTGTGGTCATCACGGTTACTCAGGGGGTGTCTACCCTGACTGCACGTCACTGACTATGACACTGACACTAAGATACTATTACACCAATGCATTAACATTATGACACTATTACACAATGACACCATGAAACTATGACAACATGAAAATATGACCCCATGACAATATGACACCATCACACAGTGACACTATGATACAATGACACCCTGACAACGTCACACTATGACAACATGACACTATGACACTGACATTTTGACAACATACACAGACCGTAGACTATGGACTATAGAGCAGGGGTCGACAACCTTTAACACTCAAAGAGCAATGTGATCCCATTTCCCACTGAACTTGACACTTTGGGCAACAGGAACAACATGGCAGGAGGACACGACACATAAAAGCCCTCTTCACTCCTGGTTGCCAACTTACATATATATATATGTACATATATTATATTACATATTATAAACTAAACTAAATGAGATTAAATGACTAACTACATGAACTATGCAACAAAAATACAACACAATCATTACCAATATTACAAACCTAATATAACCCACAATAATTAAATCTAAATCACAACAAACACACACTCCCATAATGCATTGCAGCTATCAGCTCCTTTATCGCTACATATTAATAAAATGGCAGATATATGCGGGAGATCTGTGATTTTTAGAACCGTGTGGTTTCAATGTGATTCCGTTGTTGTGTAACTCCCTGTTATTTGCCGCCACTCTCACAATAAACCCTCCCATTATTGTCGGCACTCCACAGCACTGCGGTCTTCCTGTGACACAGATACAGGAAGCTCACGGCTTCAGACGCCTGTTGAGCCATGGCCACGCGGAGCTGCGGTTCCAGCTCTCGTGACCCGTGGCCACAATTCCACGTTCTTCGCGCCAATATTGTTACGTCGTTGCATTTGACCACACTCTGTAATGGGACCACACAACACAATTGTTTCCGGGTGCACTTTGCATTACCGTACCGCCCCGCTCAGGGAGGAAGTGCAATGGGGCCGAGGCTCAAGGAGCCACAGTGGAGGGACCAAAGAGCCACATGGGGCTCCAGAGCCGCAGGTCGCCGACCCCTGCTATAGACTAAAGACTAAAGATTACAGACCACAGACCACAAAATAATGGAAAAACAGACAAAAGAGTGCAGACTACAAACTATAGACTATAGACTTCAGATGACAGACTACAGACTGAAGACTGCAGACTAAAGACTAAAGACCACATAATGCTGATGACAAACTAAAGACTACAGGCTACAGACTGGAGACTGGAGACTTCAGACTATGGACTACAGACTACAGACTATTGACTATAGACTATAGACTACAGACTACAGACTACAGACCACTGACTACAAACTAAAGAAAACAGACAAAAGACCATAGACCAAGAATGCAGACTACAGACTATAGAATACAGGCTACACACGACAGACTACAGAACACAGACTGCAGAATGCAGACTACAAACTAAAGACACTATACCAAAGACCACAGACTGCATTCTACAGAAAGCAGACTATTGACTACAGACTATAGACCACATATTACAAATTACAGACTGGAAGACCACAGCTTGAAGATCACAGACTACAGAATGCAGACCACAGACCAGAGACAAAAAATTACAGATTGCGGACAATAGACTACAGACCATAACCACAGAATACAGAATGCAGGTCACAGATTACAGAATGCAGGCTGCAGATGGCAGACAATAGACTACAGACTATGACCACAGCCTGCAGGCCACATACTACAGACTAGCATTTGTAATCTGAAGTCTGTTGTCTATGATCAATAGAGTACAGACTACTACAGACTATAGCAGGCAGACTACAGTCTGGAGACCACAGACTACAGACTGCAGACTACAAACTACAGAGTGCTGCAATAGCATGTCAGCAGGTGAAAATATTCTGCTTCCCTTGTTGGTAGTAAAGAAACATAAGACACATTTACGGAGATCAAAATGAACATTATCTAGCTGTTCTGTACGACTAAAAAGGATCCGGCCGTGAAAATCAAATACAGATGAAAAGCCTCTTTATTTTTTATGAAGAGCAATACATCATTTACCCTCCCTTCTTCAAAGCAGTAAAGTTAAACTTTTAGTTTTAAAGGGCAGCCTCAGAAGGCCTAGAATGTGTAGTTCTGACTGAACTCCCCATCGAGGCATACCTCCATGTGTGTTGACATGTTGTTTGGACACACGAGTGACCATGTGAGTGTTACCTCTTCCTGCTTACTACTGTTTTGGCATCTGGCTCTGTTTGTTGTTTTGCTTTCCACCATTCGGTTCCGCTGGGCCGCCTCTCCTCCAGCATGTCATCAGCACACGTCTGCCCACAGCTAACGGGAGGCCTCATGGGTCTGCAGTGTGTGTGTGTGTGTGTGTGTGTGTGTGTGTGTGTGTGTGTGTGTGTGTGTGTGTGTGTGTGTGTGTGTGTGTGTGTGTGTGTGTGTGTGTGTGTGTGTCCTTAAGAGTGAACAAGTGTGTGTCAGCACAAGTTTGGTTCATATTTAATTCTGCATGTACTCTGGGAAGAACAGTTCCCAAGGGTCATAACACACACACACACACACACACACACACACACACACACACACACACACACACACACACACACACACACACACACACACACACACACACACACACACACACACACACACACACACACACACACACACACACAAACTCGACTGGTCATGAACTAAAACCAGGGAGCATCAAGAGAGAAGACGTGTGTGTGTGTGCGTGTGTGTGTGTGTGTGTGTGTGTGTGTGTGTGTGTGTGTGTGTGTGTGTGTGTGTGTGTGTGTGTGTGTGTGTGTGTGTGTGTGTGTGTGTGTGTGTGTGTGTGTGTGTGTGTGTGTGTGTGTGTGTACTGCACCATAAAATAGGAGACAATGAGACTTGTTATCATCACATTTATTCTCTTATCAGTCAGGACAATTTAATACCATGTAGTAGATTGACTATATTCTAATAAACAGTTTTTAAAGGGTTTTCTTCTCTAATGTAGACATAAACTCACTTCAATTCACTTTGAATTTGGAATCAATAGGACTATTTGCAGGGTTTCTTCCCCACTCATTGTGAAAGAACAACATTTTACAAACCCTGGGCATATATCTAGCTGTGTGGTCATGAAGGAAGAGCAGAAGAAGACGAGCAGATTGACAGTCAAACCCAATCAAGGCTTTCAAACTGTATGTTTGTGTGTGTGTGTGTGTGTGTGTGTGTGTGTGTGTGTGCGTGCGTGCGTGCGTGCGTGCGTGCGTGCGTGCGTGCGTGCGTGCGTGCGTGCGTGCGTGCGTGCGTGCGTGCGTGTGTGTGAGCTGAAGCAGCAGTGTGACACGTGTAGCCAGTAACAGTGACTTCCTGTCAGCAACAGCACCACAACAGGATGAATCCTTGTTACTGACTGCAGGTGTCACTGCTGGGGGGGTCCATACTAGACCTGCACCATGTCTGGAGGGGGGTCCAACCTAGACCTGCACCCAAAGGAACCAGCTACTGGAAGCGGTGTTTACTGCACCATGCTGAAGAGGCCTTTCATCCCACTGGAGTGGAAAACCTGCAAAAAACTAAGAAAGAAGTAAAGTCATAGTACACAATGTTTAAAAAATGCAGGTTTTTTAGGGTTGAAAACAAATGTATTCCCTCTGTTCTCAGCCAAGTGTCAAACCTGGCGATAGTTTTAGTTACTGCTGTACTCTTCTTTCACACTTAATCAGCCAAACATGGCGATAGTTTTAGTTACTGCTGTACTCTTCATTCACACTCAATCAGCCACATCGATCTGGAGATGGTCAATCGCCTTCTGCTTGCTTTCATACAACAGGAACTGTCGAGAGGAAACGTCATCCTCCCGCCACATGAGAGAGGCCCTGACCTGTGTGTGTGTGTGTGTGTGTGTGTGTGTGTGTGTGTGTGTGTGTGTGTGTGTGTGTGTGTGTGTGTGTGTGTGTGTGTGTGTGTGTCTCCTGGTGGCTGTTTGTGTCAAGGGAAGGGAAACTTAAATCAGCAATTAAGGTAAATAATTAAGGAGCTGCAGGATGTATTATTGATGAGACTGACGGATTGCACTGGGCTTCAGATGGACAGATAACACCTACTGGGGGGTGGGGACTTGTTAGGATAGAAAGAAATGAGGATATTGTTGACTAATGTGTCAGAACACGCCACCACAGCAGATAAAAACTGGATTGTGACTTCAAGACAACTTAACAGCTTTTGGGTGAATGATTACAAAGTTCTAAAGAGCAATATGAAGTACGTTCACTCATTCACTCAACATGCAGGGAAGATCACCTCTAATCTGAAGAAGACTTTGTCCTTCTCATGTTTCACACTGTGGGGACCTTGGAGGTGTCAACTTACCAAGTAACATCAACCCAAATAATACTGTTTACCTTTTCAAAATAAATACCTTTTAAAATCAATACCTTTTAGCTTTTAAAAATGAATGAATCTATATCAAATGAAGAGATAGTTTCACTCAGTGGTACACTGGGTATGTACTCATTGTAGAATGGAAGGTCACAATAAGCTCTCGAAATAGTCCACATACTCTCATTCTCTGTACTGGTACTACAGTAATCCTTCATCCCCAATGTTTGAGTGACGTCCAGGATTGAACAGGTTTCTTTCAAAGTTCAATGGGGTCCTGGCCTTTCAGGTTCCCTCCCTAAATACAGCATCTATGGCATTACTCACCTGTGGGGACCCTCAGCTGTGAATCCTCAGCTGTGAACCCTCGGGTGTGGACTCTCAGGTGTGGACTCTCAGGTGTGAACCCTCAGGTGTGGACCCTCAGGTGTGAACCCTCAGGTGTAGACCCTCGGCTGTGGACCCTCGGCTGTGGACCCTCGGCTGTGGACCCTCAGAGGTGTAGACACTCAGAGAGAGTCTTCAGCTGTGAGCACTGAGTGTGGGTGTGTGGGCTTCTTCTTGTTAAGAGGCTGAAAGGACCTTTGGACTTGAGACGGAGCGTTGGACTTTGATTAAACGTGTCCTAATCATGATGCAGCCGTGGTGAGATAGAGGGGTTGAAAGAGCTCCCAAGTACGACCCAGTTTCATGGTCCATGCCCAGTGAACTGGACATGACGATATTAAAACATGTTTCTCTTCATGTTGTCATCACTTCAGTCTTCACAGGACAGACGGAAATTCAAAAAGTTCATCTGTAACACTCAACAAGAACTTTGAGCAATGCAGTGGAAAAACACTATGCATGGGACAATGTCTGAAGTTCACTTACAAGACTGTTGAGGTGTTTTCTAGGACAAAGGTCGGATCCACGTCTCCTCTTCAGCGGTCAAAGTGTCAGACAATGGTGGTAAAGAACACTTGGTTCTCAGTGCAAACCTGTAGAGGTTCCTAAGTTTTCTACAGAACTCTTGGTTTTCAGTGCTGCCTCCCATGGAGGTTCTTCAATCTTCCACAGAACACGTGGTTCTCACTGATGCCCCCGGGAGGCTCAAAGGTTTTCCACAGAACATTTGGTTCTCAGTGCTGCCCCCCTGGAGGCTTCAAGGTTTTCTATAGAATATTTGGTTTTCAGTGCTGCCCCCCTGGAGGCTCCTAGGTTTTCTATAGAACACCTGGTTCTCAGTGCTGCCCTGTGGAGGTTCCAAGGTTTTCTACGGAACACGTGGTTCTCAATGCTGCCCCCCTGGAGGCTTCAAGGTTTTCTATAGAACATTTGGTTCTCAGTGCTGCCCCCTGGAGGCTCCTAGGTTTTCTACAGAACATCTACAGAATATTTGGTTTCTAGTGCTCCCCCATGGAAGTTCATAGATCTTCTACAGGACATTTGGTTCTCAGTGCTGCCCCCTGGAGGCCCCTACGTTTCCTACAGAACACCTGGTTCGTAGTGCTGCCCCATGGAGGTTCCGAGGTTTTCTACAGAACACTGGGTTCTCAGTGCTGCCCTGGAGGTTCCTAGATCTTCTACAGAACACTTTTTTCTCAGTACTGCCCTGGAGGTTCCTAGATCTTCTACAGAACACTTGGTTCTCAGTACTGCCCCCTGGAAGTTCCTAGATGTTTTACAGAACACTTTTTTCTCAGTACTGCCCTGGACGTTCCTAGGTTTTCTAAAGAACACTTGGTTCTCAGTGCTGCCCCCTTGCTTTTAATGAAAGCTTAGTTCCACCATTTCAAAATATTTTTTACTGAATTTCACAGAGATTAAGCAGTTTTTCTTCCATTGAAATAATGTTAAAGTTTCTGCGGGGGGAGCAATAGTTGTATCGGGGGGGGGGGGGGGGGTCAGGTTTCCTCTCACTGTTGCAATGGAGGTGTGGAGCAGGATGACCTTGAGACGCCATCTCGCATGGGGCACCTATCCTCCAGTGCATTTATTTTGACTGAGGAAGGTTTAGTTCAACTGAAATAATCATCACTCCCTGAATTCTCATAAACAAAACGTACAAGTTTTCATGCTGAGATACGTTGTATTGTGCTTCCACACAAAGAGTGGAATATGATATGTCATATCAATGCATGTATATGATTAAGAAACAGATTGACGGATCATTTGGAGTTCACTTTAACTCTCTCTCACACACATGTACACACCAATAATACATGTCTTCATATTTCTGTATTACTGTTTTAGTGGGCTGTGTGTATATTACATTTTTGGTAATATTTCTCACACACACACACACACACACACACACACACACACACACACACACACACACACACACACACACACACACACACACACACACACATCATAGGCTACAACATTTTGGCTTCAGTATTAAACTTTGAGGAAGTTTGTTAGTTCTACTCAGTCGTGTTGAAATGAAACTTCACCAAAACAGTAAATACCTCTATCTATTTAAAACATGTGAAAAGCGTATGTCGTTGATGATGTCGATGATTATCGTGAACAAAACGTACAAAACCAACATTGGAGTGCCTGATGAGGAATCAGATGCTATTAGGGATGAATCTCAACTCTATTAGAACTACATTTGGTACTCTATTGTTATTATTTGGTACTTTATTGAGACTATATTAATATTCTATTAGTAACTATTGATATGATATTCCCTCATATTGAGGAAGACCCAAAAGCAGACATAAAAATCCGGAGGCAAGTTGAACACTTTATTGCTCCGACAAAAAACACAAAGCGAGTTGAAATCCGGTTGGAAAAAAGAAAAAGTGGAGCGTACGCAGCAGGCGACAGAAACTAACAGGGACACGAGGCGTCTCCAGGAGATCAGGAGGAGCGACAAGACAAGAGGAGAGACATGTTGACGAGATGAAGCGACAGAGACGACTGAGGCAGAGGCTTTAAATACACAGGTGAGGGCGGGACACAGGTGGGACACAACGATAGGAGCACACAGAGGGAGAAGGCCATTGGTTGATTGGAAACACAAGGTGAGACACCAGAGGCAAACACAGAGACCTGACACCGATGTTACACCTGATGCTGTGGCCTGTGAGTGGCTCAGTCTTTCTTCACCTCCGTCCCCCTCCCTCCTTCTCTTCAGGCTGTGGCCTGTGGGTGGCTCAGTCTTTCTTCACCTCCGTCCCCCTCCCTCCCTCCCTCCCTCCCTCCCTCCAGGCTGTGGCCTGTGGGTGGCTGAGTCTTTCTTCACCTCCGTCCCCCTCCTTATCTCCCTCCCTCCCTCTCTCCAGGCTGTGGCCTGTGGGTGGCTGAGTCTTTCTTCACCTCCGTCCCCCTCCTTCTCTCCCTCCCTCCCTCTCTCCAGGCTGTGGCCTGTGGGTTGCTCAGTCTTTCTTCACCTCCGTCCCCCTCCTTCCCTCCCTCCCTCTCTCCAGGCTGTGGCCTGTGGGTTGCTCAGTCTTTCTTCACCTCCGTCCCCCTCCTTCCCTCCCTCCCTCCCTCCCTCTCTCCAGGCTGTGGCCTGTGGGTTGCTCAGTCTTTCTTCACCTCCGTCCCTCCCTCCCTCCCTCTCTCCAGGCTGTGGCCTGTGGGTTGCTCAGTCTTTCTTCACCTCCCTCCCTCCCTCTCTCCTTCTCTCCAGGCTGTGGCCTGTGAGTTGGTCAGTCTTTCTTCACCTCCGTCCCTCCCTCCCTCCCTCTCTCCAGGCTGTGGCCTGTGGGTTGCTCAGTCTTTCTTCACCTCCCTCCCTCCCTCTCTCCAGGCTGTGGCCTGTGAGTTGCTCAGTCTTTCTTCACCTCCGTCCCTCCCTCCCTCCTTCTCTCCAGACTGTGGCCTGTGAGTTGCTCAGTCTTTCTTCACCTCCGTCCCTCCCTCCCTCCCTCCTTCCCTCCTCCTCTCCAGGCTGTGGCCTGTGGGTTGCTCAGTCTTTCTTCACCTCCCTCCCTCCTTCTCTCCAGGCTGTGGCCTGTGGGTGGCTCAGTCTTTCTTCACCTCCGTCCCCCTCCCTCCTTCTCTTCAGGCTGTGGCCTGTGGGTGGCTCAGTCTTTCTTCACCTCCGTCCCCCTCCCTCCCTCCCTCCCTCCAGGCTGTGGCCTGTGGGTGGCTGAGTCTTTCTTCACCTCCGTCCCCCTCCTTATCTCCCTCCCTCCCTCTCTCCAGGCTGTGGCCTGTGGGTGGCTGAGTCTTTCTTCACCTCCGTCCCCCTCCTTCTCTCCCTCCCTCCCTCTCTCCAGGCTGTGGCCTGTGGGTTGCTCAGTCTTTCTTCACCTCCGTCCCCCTCCTTCCCTCCCTCCCTCTCTCCAGGCTGTGGCCTGTGGGTTGCTCAGTCTTTCTTCACCTCCGTCCCCCTCCTTCCCTCCCTCCCTCTCTCCAGGCTGTGGCCTGTGGGTTGCTCAGTCTTTCTTCACCTCCGTCCCCCTCCTTCCCTCCCTCCCTCCCTCTCTCCAGGCTGTGGCCTGTGGGTTGCTCAGTCTTTCTTCACCTCCGTCCCCCTCCTTCCCTCCCTCCCTCCCTCCCTCTCTCCAGGCTGTGGCCTGTGGGTTGCTCAGTCTTTCTTCACCTCCGTCCCTCCCTCCCTCCCTCTCTCCAGGCTGTGGCCTGTGGGTTGCTCAGTCTTTCTTCACCTCCCTCCCTCCCTCTCTCCTTCTCTCCAGGCTGTGGCCTGTGAGTTGGTCAGTCTTTCTTCACCTCCGTCCCTCCCTCCCTCCCTCTCTCCAGGCTGTGGCCTGTGGGTTGCTCAGTCTTTCTTCACCTCCCTCCCTCCCTCTCTCCAGGCTGTGGCCTGTGAGTTGCTCAGTCTTTCTTCACCTCCGTCCCTCCCTCCCTCCTTCTCTCCAGACTGTGGCCTGTGAGTTGCTCAGTCTTTCTTCACCTCCGTCCCTCCCTCCCTCCCTCCTTCCCTCCTTCTCTCCAGGCTGTGGCCTGTGGGTTGCTCAGTCTTTCTTCACCTCCCTCCCTCCTTCTCTCCAGGCTGTGGCCTGTGGGTGGCTCAGTCTTTCTTCACCTCCGTCCCCCTCCCTCCTTCTCTTCAGGCTGTGGCCTGTGGGTGGCTCAGTCTTTCTTCACCTCCGTCCCCCTCCCTCCCTCCCTCCCTCCAGGCTGTGGCCTGTGGGTGGCTGAGTCTTTCTTCACCTCCGTCCCCCTCCTTATCTCCCTCCCTCCCTCTCTCCAGGCTGTGGCCTGTGGGTGGCTGAGTCTTTCTTCACCTCCGTCCCCCTCCTTCTCTCCCTCCCTCCCTCTCTCCAGGCTGTGGCCTGTGGGTTGCTCAGTCTTTCTTCACCTCCGTCCCCCTCCTTCCCTCCCTCCCTCTCTCCAGGCTGTGGCCTGTGGGTTGCTCAGTCTTTCTTCACCTCCGTCCCCCTCCTTCCCTCCCTCCCTCTCTCCAGGCTGTGGCCTGTGGGTTGCTCAGTCTTTCTTCACCTCCGTCCCCCTCCTTCCCTCCCTCCCTCCCTCTCTCCAGGCTGTGGCCTGTGGGTTGCTCAGTCTTTCTTCACCTCCGTCCCCCTCCTTCCCTCCCTCCCTCCCTCCCTCTCTCCAGGCTGTGGCCTGTGGGTTGCTCAGTCTTTCTTCACCTCCGTCCCTCCCTCCCTCCCTCTCTCCAGGCTGTGGCCTGTGGGTTGCTCAGTCTTTCTTCACCTCCCTCCCTCCCTCTCTCCTTCTCTCCAGGCTGTGGCCTGTGAGTTGGTCAGTCTTTCTTCACCTCCGTCCCTCCCTCCCTCCCTCTCTCCAGGCTGTGGCCTGTGGGTTGCTCAGTCTTTCTTCACCTCCCTCCCTCCCTCTCTCCAGGCTGTGGCCTGTGAGTTGCTCAGTCTTTCTTCACCTCCGTCCCTCCCTCCCTCCTTCTCTCCAGACTGTGGCCTGTGAGTTGCTCAGTCTTTCTTCACCTCCGTCCCTCCCTCCCTCCCTCCTTCCCTCCTTCTCTCCAGGCTGTGGCCTGTGGGTTGCTCAGTCTTTCTTCACCTCCCTCCCTCCTTCTCTCCAGGCTGTGGCCTGTGGGTTGCTCAGTCTTTCTTCACCTCCCTCCCTCCCTCTCTCCAGGCTGTGGCCTGTGAGTTGCTCAGTCTTTTTTCACCTCCCTCCCTCCCTCCCTCCCTCTCTCCAGGCTGTGGCCTATGAGTTGCTCAGTCTTTCTTCACCTCCGTCCCTCCCTCCATCCCTCCCTCCCTCCAGCTGTGGCCTGTGAGTTGCTCAGCCTTTCTTCACCTCCCTCCGCCCCTCCCTCCCTCCCTGCTCGTCAGGACACTGCACTGGAGCCGAGTTGCACACCTGAGAGCTTCCTCACCTTGTCCTCCATACAGTAAAGTTCCTGGGTCACTCTCCCTCACCTTGTCCTCCATACAGTAAAGTTCCTGGGTCACTCTCCCTCACCTTGTCCTCCATACAGTAAAGTTCCTGGGTCACTCTCCCTCACCTTGTCCTCCATACAGTAAAGTTCCTGGGTCACTCTCCCTCACCTTGTCCTCCATACAGTAAAGTTCCTGGGTCACTCTCCCTCACCTTGTCCTCCATACAGTAAAGTTCATGGGTCACTCTTCCTCACCTTGTCCTCCATACAGTAAAGTTTCTGTGTCACTCTCCCTCACCTTGTCCTCCATACAGTAAAGTTCATGGGTCACTCTCCCTCACCTTGTCCTCCATACAGTAAAGTTCCTGGGTCACTCTCCCTCACCTTGTCCTCCATACAGTAAAGTTCATGGGTCACTCTCCCTCACCTTGTCCTCCATACAGTAAAGTTCATGGGTCACTCTCCCTCACCTTGTCCTCCATACAGTAAAGTTTCTGGGTCACTCTCCCTCACCTTGTCCTCCATACAGTAAAGTTCATGGGTCACTCTCCCTCACCTTGTCCTCCATACAGTAAAGTTCATGGGTCACTCTCCCTCACCTTGTCCTCCATACAGTAAAGTTTCTGTGTCACTCTCCCTCACCTTGTCCTCCATACAGAAAAGTTCATGGGTCACTCTCCCTCACCTTGTCCTCCATACAGTAAAGTTCATGGGTCACTCTTCCTCACCTTGTCCTCCATACAGTAAAGGTTCTGTGTCACTCTCCCTCACCTTGTCCTCCATACAGTAAAGTTCATGGGTCACTCTCCCTCACCTTGTCCTCCATACAGTAAAGTTCCTGGGTCACTCTTCCTCACCTTGTCCTCCATACAGTAAAGTTTCTGGGTCACTCTCCCTCACCTTTTCCTCCATACAGTAAAGTTTCTGGGTCACTCTTCCTCACCTTGTCCTCCATACAGTAAAGTTTCTGGGTCACTCTCCCTCACCTTGTCCTCCATACAGTAAAGTTCCTGGGTCACTCTCCCTCACCTTGTCCTCCATACAGTAAAGTTCCTGGGTCACTCTCCCTCACCTTGTCCTCCATACAGTAAAGTTTCTGGGTCACTCTCCCTCACCTTGTCCTCCATACAGTAAAGTTTCTGGGTCACTCTCCCTCACCTTGTCCTCCATACAGTAAAGTTTCTGGGTCACTCTTCCTCACCTTGTCCTCCATACAGTAAAGTTTCTGGGTCACTCTCCCTCACCTTGTCCTCCATACAGTAAAGTTTCTGGGTCACTCTTCCTCACCTTGTCCTCCATACAGTAAAGTTCCTGGGTCACTCTCCCTCATCTTGTCCTCCATACAGTAAAGTTTCTGGGTCACTCTCCCTCACCTTGTCCTCCATACAGTAAAGTTCCTGGGTCACTCTCCCTCACCTTGTCCTCCATACAGTAAAGTTCATGGGTCACTCTCCCTCACCTTGTCCTCCATACAGTAAAGTTCCTGGGTCACTCTCCCTCACCTTGTCCTCCATACAGTAAAGTTTCTGGGTCACTCTCCCTCACCTTGTCCTCCATACAGTAAAGTTCCTGGGTCACTCTCCCTCATCTTGTCCTCCATACAGTAAAGTTTCTGGGTCACTCTCCCTCACCTTGTCCTCCATACAGTAAAGTTTCTGGGTCACTCCTCTCGTCTGCAGGTGGTTTTAGGGTCGGCCAGCTCAGCTTTTGGAAAAAGAAACTTTTGTGGCCGTTTATAGACCTCATTTCTTTGATCTAGTATTTTTCCTCCTCCCTTCAGACTCGGTGTGTTCTGGGTCTCTGGTTCTCGACTCCAGCTGTCTGACCCCGCTTGGCCTCAACCGTTCCTGTCTTTTATTCACTTCAGCCCATCTTCTCATCAGCTCTTGGGTCTTACACTCACCTCAAGCTGTAACACCTTGAGCTTTCATCTTGATCCAGAGTGAGCGTGAGCTCCAATACTCTATCAGTCCCTTCTGACACACTTCCATGGAATTATCTTTTTACTTATTCATCATTTAGGCTTCAAATCAACTGTCTTCACGAAGGACACATTCACCATCTGTGTACAATTTGACTCAACCACCAGCAGCAGCCGTCCTGAAGTAGAACCCAACAAGTTCACAGTACTCAAAACTTTTGTTGTCACCCATACCTAACAAAATTTAAGAGAACAGTTTTGAGTCGTTTAACTTAAATAATACATCTTTAGTCAACTCATTGTTTTTGGTTCTTTAAAAATTTTAGATTTTTCATAAATTAGTTATATTTTGATTTGTTTTTGGTTACTACACCCTAGATTATTGTTATTGTATAATGCTTGAATCAAGTATGTTTAAAAATATTTGACTGTTCACAAATAATCTCCTTTGGAAAATTTTACTCAAAAGGTAACTTAATACTCATGGAATCCACTTGATCGATATAATTAAGGGATTTAAAATAACACAATATCATTTTCAAATATATACATAAACATTATTTATTAGATGGCACAACAACCTGCTTTTTCAAAAGATTCAACATTCATGAGAACTTCCATCACAATTGAAAATCAACATAACGGTAAATGCCATTTCAAATCAAATCATATCGAATCAAATCAAACTTTATTTATAGAGCATGTTCCATACAAAGGAAGTTGCAACATAAGTGCTTCACATAAAATCAAAACAAAAAGTAGAATAAAAAATGTAAAACACATGCACGAATGCACACATGTCCACACACCAATATGCACACACACACCAACCCCACCTGTCCAGAACAAAATATAAAAACTGATGTAAGAGTGGCTGGGGACTGATAATCCAGGAGAGAAACCACCACTAGGGGCCGTCCACACCCAGAGGAGCCACAGCCTACAGCTACGGGGGCCCCATCACAGGGGCCGTCCACACCCAGAGGAGCCACAGCCTACAGCTACGGGGGCCCCGTCACAGGGACCGCCCCCACCCAGCCCAGCCTACAGCTACGGGGGCCCCGTCACAGGGACCGCCCCCACCCAGCCCAGCCTACAGCTACGGGGGCCCCGTCACCGGGACTGCCCCCACCCAGCCCAGCCCACAGCTACGGGGGCCCCGTCACAGGGACCACCCAGCCTACAGCTACGGGGCCCCGTCACAGGGCCTGCCCCCACCCAGCCCAGCCTACAGTTACGGGGCCCCCGTCACAGGGACCGCCCCCACCCAGCCCAGCCTACAGCTACGGGGCCCCCGTCACAGGGACCGCCCCTACCCAGCCCAGCCTACAGCTACAAGGGCCCCGTCACAGGGACCACCCCCACCCAGCAGGTCAGGAGCCCCACCATGGTCAGTGAACTACAGGCTGAGCTCCACCGCCGAGACCAGAACAATCCCAAGGATGACGCCCCCCACAGACAGACCAGACTCAACTCCCGATGAAGAGCGCCCCCATGAGGAGACACTGGAGTACAATAAATAGGAGCTAATGAAATGAATCAATAAATGACAATAAAAGATAATAAATAAAACGTAAAAATAATCAACCAATAAAAGCAACTAAATCAGAGCTTTTAACATAAATTAATAAATGAAACAAGAAGGATTAAGCTAAAACACTGACTATATTAGAAAAAAGAATAACAAGTAAGTAGGCTAGTCAGTGAATGAAAGTCTAAGGGTGCTTTCCCACCTGTTAATCCAGAAGACTGGTTCCATTGGGCCCAACGAAGCTGTTAAATAGTTGCAATTATCAACTAGTTGGGTTCTCATTCATGCCATGGTTTTACAAAGGAACCAACTACTATCAATGTTATATATCCTCGCCTTCATGTGGTGGCGCTGTTCACAAAAACACTGGTGCAGCGTGTGAAGAGGGCCAAAGGCCAGGAAGAAAACAGGCTGATTTGAGCTTCATACCGACACAATGGACTGCACACTTCTGCTGTTTTTGTGGCGTTAAGTGAAGAAATGTAGCGCTTCCCACACGGTGTGCTACGGAAGCCTCCATAGACCAAAAAGGCCACACTGAACTCCACTTGGAACTGTACTGAGACCGACCTCTGGAGGTGGTCTCGGTACAGTTCTTTGGTTCGAACCAAATCAAATTAGTCCACTTTCACACCTGCCCAAACGGACCAAAGTTGCAGGTGTGCTGAACTCAAGTCCACTTCAAGCAGACAACTTAAACCATCCATCCATCCATCCATCCATCCATCCATTGTCTGCCGCTTATCTAGGCCGGGTCGCGGAGGCAGTAGTCTGAGCAGAGTTGCCCAGACTTCCCTCACCCCAGACTCTTCCTCCAGCTCTTCTGGTGGCACCCCAAGGTGTTCCCAGGCCATAGAGAGACATAGTCCCTCCAGCGTGTCCTGGGTCTGCCCCGAGGCCTCCTACTGGAGGGACATGACCAGAACACCTCCCTAGGGAGGCGTCCGGGGGGCATCCGAAATAGATGCCCGAGCCTCCTCAGCTGGCTCCTCTGGATGTGGAGGAGCAGCGGCTCTACTCCAAGCTCCTCCCTGGTGACTGAGCTCCTCCCCCTATCTCTAAGGGTGACTGAGCTCCTCACCCTATCTCTAAGGGTGACTGAGCTCCTCCCCCTATGTCTAAGGGTGAATGAGCTCCTCCCCCTATCTCTAAGGGTGACTGAGCTCCTCACCCTATCTCTAAGGGTGACTGAGCTCCTCCCCCTATCTCTAAGGGTGACTGAGCTCCTCCCCCTATCTCTAAGGGTGACTGAGCTCCTCACCCTATCTCTAAGGGTGATTGAGCTCCTCCCCCTATCTCTAAGGGTGACTGAGCTCCTCACCCTATCTCTAAGGGTGACGCCCAGCCACCCTATGGAGGAAGCTCATTTCAGCCGCTTGTATCCAGGATCTGGTTCTTTCGGTCATGACCCATAGTTCATGACCATAGGTGAGGGGAGGAACGAAGATCGACCGGTAAATCCAGAACTTGGTCTTTTGTCTCAGCTCCTTCTTCACCACGACGGACCGATACAACGTCTGTATAACTGCAGATGCTGCACCGATCCGCCTGTCGATCTCACGCTCCATCTTCCCCCCACTGAACAAGACCCCAAGATACTTGAACTCGTCCACCTGTGACAAGGGCACTCCACCGACCTGGAGGGGGTGAGCCACTTTTTTCTGGTGGAGAACCATGGCCTCGGATTTAGTGGTGCTGATCCTCATCCCAGCTGCTTCACACTCGGCTGCGAACCGTGTCAGTGCACGCTGGAGATCCAGGCTTGATGGGGCCAACAGAACCACATCATCCGCAAATAGCAGAGATGAGATCCTGTGGTCCCCAAACCGGACCCCCTCCGGCCCCCGGCTGTGCCTAGAAACTTAAACCACTACCTTCTTAAAACAGTAGACCTCACGAGATGGAGAGCACTTCCTGTATCACTCATGAGGTAGAAATAATCAAAATGATGCTTCTGTCTAAAATGTATAATTTCATCTTCATCTTTTTTCATCTTTATCTTTTCAGTGATTCCAACAAAACCACCAAAAACATGTTTTAATACTTTGGATTCCCATATCTCAAAATTCTTATGTAAAAATAAACCATCACGTATAAGTTTAAAAACACTACAGAACACCAAGGACCAAGGTGGCTTAGAACTTCCAAACTTTTATCATTATTATCTAGCCAATAAATTATTTTATGTGGTAAAATGGATTAATCAGAAACTTAGATGAAGGCTGGCTGGACATTGAAAAATCCTTCTGTGAAGATCTCCACATCAGAGACCTTCCTTTCTTCAGTCCTGTCATCAACAAACACACCTGCTTTAAAAGCATCAATATAAACAATCTCTGACAGCTTGGTGGGAATTTCTTCAAATGAATGGATCGTCACTCATTCCCTGCAAACTCACACCTTCTGGAACAATCCTGACATCCTGCAAAGGAAGAAACCAATAAACTTCACAAGATGGCAGAACAAGGAAATAAGAAACTTGGAACACCTTCTCTTCAATAACTCTTTTATTCCATTTAAAGATTTAATAGAAACTTGTGGTATCAGTCAAAACAACTATCTGGAAAATCTTCAGCTCCAGTCAATAATACAAACAAATCTCAATATTTTCTCCTTGGATGTGATTGACTGGCACCACTGGCTTTACCAGCAACAAACCAGAAACAGTCCCTCCGCTAGTTTTCCTGATGCTCACTGTCCATCAGTCCTTCTTTCTACAGTCATTATGGAATCTCAATTTAGACACACGCACGCACGCACGCACGCACGCACGCACGCACGCACACACACACACACACGCACACACACACACACACACACACACACACACACACACACACACACACACACACACACACACACACACACACACACACACACACACACACACACACACACACACAGAGTTCAGTTTCTTGGAGTTGTTTTATCTCTCTCAATCCCTCTCAATTACATCTCTTCTGCCCCCCTCCCCTCCCCCCATGTCTAATGGCCCCCCTCTCATCCATCCCATCTGAGAGATTCAATTGGATTGGAAGCCGATCAGTCATACAGAGTATTGAGCTGTGATTGGATTTGGCCCATGCTGATGGGGAGAGGTGGGTGGATGAAGGCACTGTTTGATTTTCGCTCTGCTTCAATGAAGGTAGATCTGATGTATGATTGCTGTGGACGTCCACAGCAGATGGGTGGACTGTGTGTGTGTGTGTGTGTGTGTGTGTGTGTGTGTGTGTGTGTGTGTGTGTGTGTGTGTGTGTGTGTGTGTGTGTGTGGTTGTGGTTGTGGTTGTGGTTGTGGCTGTTGTGGTGGAGGTGTGTTCGAGCTGAGGTTTTGAAGCAGAGCCAGCTATGACTGATGTCTGCTGTCTGTCATGGAGATGTACTGACCTCAGTGTCTCATGTTTCTTTCACATGATGGGGTCTGGGATAATATGATGAGGACAGAGTTCCACCACCAAACAAGACACATGTCCTTTACAAGGCTCTCAGGAAGATTTACACACTGCATGCAGTGGGACAAACTCGTTACGCAACAGGACAGGACAGAAACACTTGTGTTGCAGTGCAGCAGGCTTCCAGCAGTCCACCCTGGAGAACACCACCTCGTCACAGTGGAGAACATTCTGTCTTAACTTCAAACATTTGGGAGCTCATCATTTTGACATCGTTTGTCTCAGGAAACAATACACAATATTGAAAAATGCTCCAAACATACAAGACGAAGTAAGAGACGGGCAAGTTGAAATCGTTCTCACATCCAGAGTATGTTTTAATTCTACTGTCGTCACAAACCCAAAGACAGCCTGAATGGAACGATCATCGTCATCATCTGTACTGTCAGTAACTGTCAGTAACAGTCAGTTACTGTCAGTTATAGACAGTTACAGTCAGTTACTGTGACTTACTCTACGTTATACTCTGTTACAGTCAATTACTGTGACTTACTCTACGTTATACTCAGCTACAGTCAGTTACTCTGAGTTACTCTCAGTTACTGTCTGTTAAATGCCCACATTAAACCATGTTATTACCCACATTAAACCATGTTATTACCCACATTAAACCATGTTAATACCCAAATTACACCATGTTATTACCCACATTAAACCATGTTATTACCCACATTAAACCATGTTATTACCCACATTAAACCATGTTAATACCCACATTACACCATGTTATTACCCACATTACACCATGTTATTACCCACATTAAACCTGTTATTACCCACATTACACCATGTTAATACCCAAATTACACCATGTTAATACCCACATTAAACCATGTTATTACCCACATTACACCATGTTAATACCCAAATTACACCATGTTAATACCCACATTAAACCATGTTATTACCCACATTAAACCATGTTATTACCCACATTAAACCATGTTAATACCCACATTACACCATGTTAATACCCAAATTACACCATGTTATTACCCACATTACACCATGTTATTACCCACATTACACCATGTTAATACCCAAATTACACCATGTTATTACCCACATTAAACCATGTTATTACCCACATTAAACCATGTTATTACCCACATTAAACCATGTTAATACCCACATTACACCATGTTAATACCCAAATTACACCATGTTATTACCCACATTAAACCATGTTATTACCCACATTAAACCATGTTATTACCCACATTAAACCATGTTATTAACCACATTACACCATGCTAATACCCCATTATTGTGTGTGTGTGTGTGTGTAGTAGAGGTAGTGCCTGTACTTAGAGTTTAGTTACAAGTAACTACACTAGCAGTACAAGTTTCATTTTTAACAAACTTAATCCTCAAATTTTGATCACTTGACCATCAATGTTTTCCATGTGAGTTTGTGGATGAATTCACACACACACACACACACACACACACACACACACACACACACACACACACACACACACACACACACA
>NC_137673.1:16125921-16288421 GCF_963422515.1 Blennius ocellaris | reverse complement strand
TCAGGTGGAGGAGGAGGAGCCCAGAGAGTGACAGGAGGAGGAGCCCAGAGAGTGACAGGAGGAGGAGGAGGAGCCCAGAGAGTGACAGGAGGAGGAGCCCAGAGAGTGACAGGAGGAGGAGCCCAGAGAGTGACAGGAGGAGGAGGAGGAGCCCAGAGAGTGACAGGTGGAGGAGGAGGAGCCCAGAGAGTGACAGGAGGAGGAGCCAAGAGAGTGACAGGTGGAGGAGCCCAGAGAGTGTCAGGTGGAGGAGGAGGAGCCCAGAGAGTGTCAGGTGGAGGAGGAGGAGCCCAGAGAGTGACAGGAGGAGGAGCCCAGAGAGTGACAGGAGGAGGAGGAGGAGCCCAGAGAGTGACAGGAGGAGGAGCCCAGAGAGTGACAGGAGGAGGAGCCCAGAGAGTGACAGGAGGAGGAGCCCAGAGAGTGACAGGAGGAGGAGGAGGAGCCCAGAGAGTGACAGGTGGAGGAGCCCAGAGAGTGTCAGGTGGAGGAGGAGGAGCCCAGAGAGTGACAGGAGGAGGAGCCAAGAGAGTGACAGGTGGAGGAGCCAAGAGAGTGACAGGAGGAGGAGCCCAGAGAGTGTCAGGTGGAGGAGGAGGAGCCCAGAGAGTGACAGGAGGAGGAGGAGGAGGAGCCCAGAGAGTGACAGGAGGAGGAGCCCAGAGAGTGTCAGGTGGAGGAGGAGGAGACCAGAGAGTGACAGGAGGAGGAGGAGGAGCCCAGAGAGTGACAGGAGGAGGAGCCCAGAGAGTGTCAGGTGGAGGAGGAGGAGCCCAGAGAGTGACAGGAGGAGGAGCCAAGAGAGTGACAGGTGGAGGAGCCAAGAGAGTGACAGGAGGAGGAGCCCAGACAGGGACTGCAACAGTGGTCTGGTCCAGGAACCAGGAGACGGACTGTACCAGTGGTCTGGTCCAGGAACCAGGAGACGGACTGTACCAGTGGTCTGGTCCAGTAACCAGGAGACGGACTGTACCAGTGGTTTGGTCCAGGAACCAGGAGACGGACTGTACCAGTGGTCTGGACCAGGAACCAGGAGACGGACTGTACCAGTGGTCTGGACCAGGAACCAGGTGAACCACTGTGTTACCAACAGTGATGTCGGTAAGGTGTTAATTCGTAATGCGTTTTTCTCATATGACCACTTTTTTCAGTAACTGGTAATCTAATGCATTAATATTTCCAAGCCAGCAGTACGGTAAAAGTTACTTATCTAATACATTGCATTACTATTGCAGCATCCAATAAGACAAGTTTCTTCATTCTTAAACACAAGCGGTGGCTCCTCCTCTCTCAGCCAAATGGACACACACACACACACACACACACACACACACACACACACACACACACACACACACACACACACACACACACACACACACACACACACACACACACACACACACACACACACACACACACACAGTGTATAGAGGTCATGTTTTTATTAGTTCCCCTACTCCTGTTCAGCAGCTTGGGAGACAATATGATGTGATTGACAGCTTCTGATGTCAGAACAGTTTTTACGCTTGTAACAGGAAGAGACCAAGAGTCTCCCCACGTTGATGCTGGGGGGGCTAAAAGAGAGAGAGGGATGGGGTGGGGGGGTTGAGGGGGGACAACATACAATACCCTTGTTAGTGCTATCGAGGAGAGAGGTTATGTTGGGGAGGTTATGGAGTAGACGTTATGGAGGAGAGGTTATGGAGGAGATGTTATGGAGGAGAGGTTATGGAGGAGAGGTTTTGTAGGAGACGTTATGGAGGAGAGGTTTTGTAGGAGATGTTATGGAGGAGAAGTTTTGGAGGAGAGGTTATGGAGGAGATGTTATGGAGGAGACGTTATGGAGGAGAGGTTTTGTAGGAGATGTTATGGAGGAGAAGTTATGGAGGAGATGTTATGGAGGAGACGTTATGGAGGAGAGGTTTTGTAGGAGATGTTATGGAGGAGAAGTTATGGAGGAGAGGTTATGGAGGAGAGGTTCTGTAGATGTTATGGAGGAGATGTTATGGAGGAGAGGTTATGGAGGAGAGGTTATGAAGGAAAGGTTATCCAGGAGAGATGTTATGGAGGACAGGTTATGGAGGAGAGGTTCTGTAGGAGATGTTATGGAGGAGAGGTTCTGTAGGAGATGTTATGGAGGAGAGGTTATGGAGGAGAGGTTCTGTAGGAGATGTTATGGAGGAGAGGTTATGGAGGAGAGGTTATGGAGGAGAGGTTATAAAGGATAGAGGCTATGAAGGAGAGGTTTTGTAGGAGACGTTATGGAGGAGAGGTTTTGTAGGAGACGTTATGGAGGAGAGGTTATGAAGGAGAGGTTTTGTAGGAGACGTTATGGAGAAGTTATGGAGGAGAGGTTATGGAGGAGAGGTTTTGGAGGAGAGGTTTTGTAGGAGATGTTATGGAGGAGAAGTTATGGAGGAGAGGTTATGGAGGAGAGGTTTTGTAGGAGATGTTATGGAGGAGAGGTTTTGGAGGAGAGGTAATGGAGGAGAGGTTTTGGGGGAGAGGTTATGGAGGAGAGGTTTTGGAGGAGAGGTAATGGAGGAGAGGTTTTGGAGGAGAGGTTATGGAGGAGAGGTTATGGAGGAGAAGTTATGGAGGAGAGGTTTTGGAGGAGAGGTTTTGTAGGAGATGTTATGGAGGAGAAGTTATGGAGGAGAGGTTATGGAGGAGAGGTTTTGTAGGAGATGTTATGGAGGAGAAGTTATGGAGGAGAGGTTATGGAGGAGAGGTTATGGAGGAGAGGTTTTGTAGGAGATGTTATGGAGGAGAAGTTATGGAGGAGAGGTTTTGGAGGAGAGGTTATGGAGGAGAAGTTATGGAGGAGAGGTTTTGGAGGAGAGGTGATCCAGGAGAGAGGTTTTGGAGGAAAGACGTTATATAGGAGAGATTGATTGAGATTGAAATGTTCTCACCTATTTGTTTTGCGTTTGTAGGTGTTCCAGCCAAAAGAGTCCCGGGGAACCGGCGCACCTAAAGAAGGTTCCGGGTTCATCCACTCTGCCAGTACAGGAGGAGTGTCCTGGGCTTTAACTCAGGTCAATGTAGGCTTTTCTTAAATACAAACATTAAATGCTAAATTCATAAAGATTGAGATGTTGTTGTGGTTGTTCTCACTGTTTTCATTGTGTTGAAAATTGGAACCATTGTAACGAGAGCTACCTGTACGCACCTCTGTGGGGTTTGGGAGGAGCCAATCAACTCATCTGCCCTCAAAGTCGCCCTGCTTCCTTTGTCAGGGCGGCGCTGCATGGCATGTGATGTTCTGGAAATATATCTGTACATAAATGTACTGGTGGGTTTGAACGGCGAATCCGTCTCAACTCTGCTTTGTATTTCCTTTGACATGACAGTGTCACACTCCTCTTCTCCTTTCTCCATCTGTCTCCCCCTCTTTCTCCTCCCTCCTTATCTTTTCCTCCTCTTCCTTATTTCTCCATCTGTCTCTGGCTGGCAGGCCATTAACTCATGAATCCAATAAGAGAACCTCAACACTATTTGTCTTCTGCCAATAGAGAGCAGGAGGGAGGAGGTGCAGGAGGGAGAAGGAGCAGGGGGAAGATCAATGTGTCTGCCTGTCACAGTAGGAGCTCCTTTTCACATCCATCTCCATTCCTCCTCCTCCTCCTCCTCCTCCTCTTCCTCCTTCTCCTCCTCCTCGCTACTGTGTGATCAGTGTGTAACGTAAATGTGACATCACTGTGAGGTCAGTGTGTGAGGTCAGTGTAACATCAGTGTGGAATAAATATATCAGTGTGAGATCAGTTTGAAATCAGCGTGTAAAATCAGTGTAACATCAGTGTGACATCAGTGTGGAATCAGTGTGTGAGAGCAATGTAATATCATTATGTGATCAGTGTGATGACATAGGGGGTATGGGGCGGCGTCATGGCCGTAGTGGTAAGAACTGTTGTCCCATGGCCTGAGGGCATCGGGCCTTGAGATCGCTACCCTGGTGCTCGGAAGCCAGACTTCCCAGACCAGGAAGGCTCCAGAAAACCACTCCAGAAAGTCACACCCCCTGCCCAGGGAGACCCATTCCCCCATCCCAGAAAAAGTCACACCCCCAGCCCAGAGAGAGCCACACAAGAGAAGGACAAAGGGCCCTGACCCAAGCCGCCAAGCTGAGGGGGCCCAAAGCAGGGCCCCCGGTCAAGTGGACTAGGACCCACACCAACGAGAGGGGTCTGGCTGCGGGACCTCCACTCTCAGGCTTCCTCCACTGTCAGACAGGAAATGATGACATATTAAACCCAAATGCACAGGCGCAAGCTACATACTAGCGGTAAGTTGCTACTTTGAAACTTCCCAAAAAAGGTATGAATGTATGGTTTATTACGTGTGTTCGCCATTTATACACGTGCCGTAAACTAACATACTTTGATGATGATAATAACAGCGTGTTACACTAGTGGTTTAGTTTACGTGTCATTTTAAAGCTAAGTAATGCTAACGGTGGCTATCAATAAAGCACCAGATGTTTACTTTTTTTCAGTACATAACGTAAGGTAACTTCAAGTCTTCAAGGAGGCAGCCTGCAGGTACGACCCAGTTCCAGCACATCACTGCCTACCCCGGTCCTATGTCCCAAAGAACCTGATGGCGGCTGAGTACATATTCATACGGCACGACGCTCACCCTTCACCACGGCCGCCGCTGTACTACGGCTCATTTCATGTCCTGGAGGCGGGGCTGCAGAACTTTGTGGTGGACATGGGAGGTAAACAGGTCCGGGTTTCAGTGGACTGCCTGAAACCTGCCCATGTCGTGCCAGAGCAGCCAGTGGAGGTGGCGGAACCCCCGAGGCATGGACGCCCCCCCAAAGCCTTCAGCTGCCACTGGGGCCCTGGCACCTGCCTTGGCCCCAGTGCCTGTATCTGCACCAACTCTGGTGGTGGTGCAACGCAGCCGTTATGGTCGGGTGAGCATACCTTCCAAATGTGACTAAAAAAGAGTCACACCTGAAGTGAGGTTCTTACACCCAGAGGGCAGTGGGTATGTCGATGACGTGTGGGGGTGTTAAAACAGGAAGTGCAGTGATGCAGAGAAAAATGTTTTGACAGGTGAACTGTCATGCTGTGGGAGGCAATAAAGAAAAAACCAACTCGACTCCTTCGTCCGTCTCCTCTTTCTCAGCCTCCACGGAGTAATATTAATCCATTAGCGATTGATAAAAGTGGCTGCTTTTTATTTTCTCTTTTATTTTAATTTATATAATATACGGTATGTGTTTACATTTACCTTGTATTCCATAGAGGGAAGCATTTTTGTGGTTGATCTCTGTGACGTGTCAACATGGCAACAACCAACAGCCTGCAACACTGAAAATTTTACCTGTAAGTATAACATGTCAGACTGAGTTTCAATAAAATTATAATTGTTAATCATTTTCACTGTTTTCATTCCAACATTCCTTTATATCAGAGCGACGCTCCGATCAGAGCTGCCATTGTGGTTCCTGTGTAGAAAGCTGCTCTCTGTCAGGAATGATGCTCACTGTGACCTGGAACCTTATAGCTAAATATTATCACATCTTATATTATCTTCCTCTGTCGTCTCCACCTGCTGGAGGGACGTCCAGTCTGGAAGACACATTAGTGATTTGACCAGCAGAGACTGAAACCAGACTGTCTTCCTCTGTCGTCTCCACCTGGTGGAGACAAGAGGAGGAAGTAGAGGAAGAAGTAAAGAGGAGGAAGTAGACAGGAGGAAGTAGAGGAAGAAGTAAAGAGGAGGAAGTAGAGAGGAGGAAGTAGAGGAAGAAGTAAAGAGGAGGAAGTAGAGGAAGAAGTAAAGAGGAGGAAGTAGAGAGGAGGAAGTGGAGGAAGAAGTAAAGAGGAGGAATTAGAGAGGAGGATGTGGAGGAAGAAGCAAAGGGGAGGAAGTAGAGAGGAGGAAGTAGAGAGGAGGAAGTGGTGGAAGAAGTAAAGAGGAGGAAATAGAGCAGGAAGTAGAGGCAGAAGTAAAGAGGAGGAAGTAGAGAGGAGGAAGTGGAGGAAGTGGAGGAAGAAGTAAAGAGGAGGAAGTAGACAGGAGGAAGTAGAGGAAGAAGTAAAGAGGAGGAAGTAGAGAGGAGGAAGTAGAGGAAGAAGTAAAGAGGAGGAAGTAGAGGAAGAAGTAAAGAGGAGGAAGTAGAGAGGAGGAAGTGGAGGAAGAAGTAAAGAGGAGGAATTAGAGAGGAGGACGTGGAGGAAGAAGCAAAGGGGAGGAAGTAGAGAGGAGGAAGTAGAGAGGAGGAAGTGGTGGAAGAAGTAAAGAGGAGGAAGTAGAGAGGAGGAAGTGGAGGAAGTGGAGGAAGAAGTAAAGAGGAGGAAGTTGAGAGGAGGAAGTAGAGGAAGAAGTAAAGAGGAGGCAGTAGAGAGGAGGAAGTAAAGATGAGGAAGTAGAAAGGAGGAAGTGGAGGAAGAAGTAAAGAGGAAGAAGTAAAGAGGAGGAAGTAGAGAGGAGGAAGTGGAGGAAGAAGTAGAGAGGAGGAAGTAGAGAGGAGGAAGTAGAGGAAGAAGTAAAGATGAGGAAGTAGAGAGGATGAAGTTGAGAGGAGGAAGTGGAGGAAGAAGTAAAGAGGAGGAAATAGAGAGGAGGAAGTGGAGGAAGAAGTAAAGATGAGGAAGTAGAGAGGAGGAAGAAGTAAAGAGGAGGAAGTAGAGAGGAAGAAGTAAAGAGGAGGAAGTAGAGAGGAAGAAGTAAAGAGGAGGAAGTAGAGAGGAAGTAGAGGTAGAAGTAAAGAGGAGGAAGCCAGAGAGGAGGAAGTAGAGGAAGAAGTAAAGAGGAGGGAGTAGAGAGGAGGAAGTAGAGGAAGAAGTAAAGCGGAGGAAGTAGAGAGGAGGAAGTAGAGGAAGAAGTAAAGAGGAGGAAGCCAGAGAGGAGGAAGTAGAGGAGGAAGTAAAGAGGAGGAAGCCAGAGAGGAGGAAGTAGAGAGGAAGTAAAGAGGAGGAAGCCAGAGAGGAGGAAGTAGAGAGGAAGTAGAGGAGGAAGTAGAGAGGAGGAAGCCAGAGAGGAGGAAGTAGAGGAGGAAGTAAAGAGGAGGAAGTAAAGAGGAGGAAGCCAGAGAGGAGGAAGTAGAGAGGAGGAAGCCAGAGAGGAGGAAGTAGAGAGGAAGTAGAGGAGGAAGTAGAGAGGAGGAAGCCAGAGAGGAGGAAGTAGAGAGGAGGAAGTAGAGAGGAGGAAGCCAGAGAGGAGAGGATCAAGCGCCCATAGTATTATTTCTACTTTCAGACTATCAGTAGTGAAGCCTCTCCCCTGAGACAAGGGCCATGTTGCCTCTCCTCACAGAAGACGACACGTCAGGACTCATGTGACGCCTGTCCATCTTCTCACTGTCTGCTTGGTTTCATTGCTCTACCTTTAGCTTTCACCTGTGCTCACAAACTACTGAAGAGCCATCAAACAATTAAAACCCATACATTTAGTAACAATGCTTCAATTAGATCAACGTGCTAAACTGACAAACGTCACATTTCTGAGCTTCTGCCATCAACCACTATAACTTAATGTGATCAAACATGATCGTACATACAGTGACTTCTTTAAATCATAGCCGTCCTGCACACACACACACACACACACACACACACACACACACACACACACACACACACACACACACACACACACACACACACACACACACACACACACACACACACACACACACACACACACACACACACACACACACACACTCAGGTCATGCCCTTCTCGAGTTTCCTTTGACACATGGTAATAGATTCCGCTGTAGCGCTACGCCTCTGCTAAGTGGCCTCACCTTTCACTGAAAACAAATCACTCTCTTTCTGTCTCTTATGCACGCGCGCACACACACACACACACACACACACACACACACACACACACACACACACACACACACACACACACACACACACACACACACACACACACACACACACACACACACACACACACACACACACACACACACACACACACACTTTGCTCACTTTTCCTCACACGTTTCCAGCCTCCTAATCTCTGACCTTTTCTCTCTCTTTCGGTCTCTTGGGTGCTCTCCTCTTCCTCTCCATCACTGAGACCTCCAGCTTTTTCTTTCCATCATATCTCTCCTCTTTTTCTCACTCCTTACCTTGGGCCCATTTCTAAAATATCTCTTAATGCTGGCACTGTGATCGATGGGATATAAAAGTAGAAGGATGAAGTTTGAGTTTTAAAATGACAATCAATCTTCATGTTGTGATTTTAGGATTGTTGTATCATTGTGAGCTGTTCTTTTAATTGTAATCACATTTATTTGATCTCGTTCATTTTACCGGGGTGTGGATGTTGTCGTGAATATCACCATGTGTGTGTGTGTGTGTGTGTGTGGGGGGGGTTCATGGCCACATCAGAGACCATCAAAACCTGAGGATCAGAGAAAAATAGAATGTCATAAAAATAACTGTCTACTATTTTGGAAATGTATGGTACTACTGTATATTCAATTTTCAAGTTTAAACTATTTAAATTAGGAGCCATGTTTTTTATATAACACTTTAAAGATGATGATAATAATAATAATAATAATAATAATAATAATAATAATAATAATAATAATAATAATAATAATAATAATAATAATAATTCCTTTTGTAATCATGTACTTGTGTTTGATGACATCTGTGTTGGTTTTATTTTGTTCTTAATGTTGTATTTGTATTTGGTTCCTCGTCGGTATTAGACCCTGCATGTGTACACAGCTGGTGGAGTTCATGTCCATTCTGTTTACTGCAAACACTCCCTTTGTTGATCTGTTGTTTTGGTGTAGGAGCTGGAGGTGTGGTTATAGACAGTGGTCCGGTGTATCCAGGATGTCTTGTGAGGTTTTCCTCTGTTGATGGCATCCCTTGATTTTAACCGAATGCGAGATATATCTCTTCAGTAGCCTCAAAGTTTTGCTTAATCTTGTTGCTATTATTAGTAGTAGTAGTATTAGTTGTAGTATTAGTATCATTATATGGCCATTCAAATAATTCCATTGAGCAAGATTTGGATTATTTAAGGGTTTACAGACGTTTAATTATTAACATGCATGGATCAATAAAGCTAAATATATAGTATATACCTAAAGGTCAGTGAAGGAGACGCCATTAAATTATATTCCAGCAGCTTTCAATCAAGAATATCTAATGATATGCTATCTTAAACTGCGGAAAAACTTTAGCAATAAAATAATCAAAATCATCAGAAAAAATGTATGTATTAAAAGGGTTAGGTTAAAAAATGGGAATATCATGCGAAATGGGTGAGAGGAGGAGAAGTGAGTACTTCATATCAGCTGATTAAAAAAATTAATGAAGTAAAATGTACAGTAAATAATGACCACCAAGAGTTTCACCATCAGAACTAAAAACATCCTCTTTCAATTTCAAACATTCTACTGTTGGTCTGTGAGCTTTGGATGTCATGACTCCCAGCTGTAAAGGACAAACTGCCTGCAAGAGCAGGAGGCTGATTCCAGAGCTAATGTGTGGAGGAAGGTCGCCCTCTACAGGTCAACATGTCAAACTGCACCTCTCCTGCTTTGGAACAACACATGAAGACGTCATCCAGTCCAAGCTGCCAGTTCAGCTCAGCCTCAGCTTCACGTCCTGCACAGTGAGGCAATACGTGAAGACATGACACTTCAGTTCAATCCAACTTGAAACAAACCTGAAAAGTCTGAAGGAAAGGGGAAAAACATTGACCATTTTATTATGGTGGAAAAGAAAATTTACACCAGACGGCTCTGGCGTCTGGCGTCTGGGCGGACGCCAGACGCCAGAGCCGACGCCAGACGCCAGAGCCGCCCGGACGCCAGAGCCGCCCGGACGCCAGAGCCGCCCGGATGCCAGAGCCGCCCTGCCATAGTGGACAGCACTGAACAATGCTCACGAGGGGCCGATACAATCGCCAGCCTCAAGGAGGAGATTCAGTCTCTCTAGCGAGCTGAAAACGAAGTCCGAGCTCCTGAACTGGTGTCTGGAAGTGGCCCACAACCTGTCACTCAAGATCATTCACTGCAATCGGCTCTGCAGGACACATTAAAGTGGGACCCAACATCTCCCCTGCGGCCGGGCAGCAATTCCACACCTGGCTGCGAGTCCACCTGGTCGGAGGTTGTGATCCGGGGAAAAGGAAAACCTCCTGGTGATGGTGTCCATCCATCTCTGCTCGACCTCTCCAACCGGTACGAGGCCCTCTCCCAGGAGGAACTCACCAAGTCTGGCCCCGGATTCACTGAGCCAGCTCCTAGTTCCACCTCGGCTTGGACCACCTCCACCGCGAGACGGAGACTGCTGCAGGACGCTGTGCGGAGACACTCCGGGAGGCTTCGCCGGTCTGACCATGACGGCCGGTTAGCGGCGGCTGATCCGCCTGCTCTCTCGGCTGTCCGCCCGGAGCTGCAGACGGACCGCTCACCATCTCTGATCCCCACCGCAGCTAGCCCGCCTCACCGCTCCCCACCTCTGATCCCCACCGCGGCTAGCCCGCCTCACTGCTCCCCACCTCTGATCCCCACCGCGGCTAGCCCGCCTCACCGCTCCCCACCTCTGATCCCCACCGCGGCTAGCCCGCCTCACCGCTCCCCACCTCTGATCCCCACCGCGGCTAGCCCGCCTCACCGCTCCCCACCTCTGATCCCCACCGCGGCTAGCCCGCCTCACCGCTCCCCACCTCTGATCCCCACCGCGGCTAGCCCGCCTCACCGCTCCCCACCTCTGATCCCCACCGCGGCTAGCCCGCCTCACCGCTCCCCACCTCTGATCCCCACCGCGGCTAGCCCGCCTCACCGCTCCCCACCTCTGATCCCCACTGCGGCTAGCCCGCCTCACCGCTCCCCAGCTACGGTTCCAACCACGGCTAGCCCGCCTCACCGCTCCCCACCTCTGATCCCCACCGCGGCTAGCCCGCCTCACCGCTCCCCAGCTCCGGTCGCCAATACCACCAGATGCCCTCGTCCCGTTTAACCCGACAACACTCATCGTCGGCGACAGCATCACAAGAAACATCCGTTTCTATGACACCACCACCGATGCTTTCCTGGAGCCACCGTCAACATTATTCTGGGGAAACTGGCTGAGCTGCTCCGTTCCGCACCAGCAACCATTCCCCGGGTGATCGTCCACGTCGGCACCAACGACACCACTCGGCCCCAGTCGGGGCAGCTCAAAGCAGATTTTTAAAAACTTTTGTCTTACCTGGGAGGTTGTGTGAAGTCGGTTTTTATCAGCGGGCCCATCCCCACTTCCTTCCTCAGTGATGAACGTTATTCCAGACTTTTTGCTTTAAACTCTTGGCTCCGGGACTCCTGCTCAGTGCTCAAGATTAATTTTATAGACAATTTTACCGCTCTGTGTTTTATCGTCATGATGGACTCCATCCGAGTCAAGTAGGCAACTCCATTTTAACAGGCAACAGTCACAGCGCAGTCCAATCATCCACAGGTGATTGACTCCCTGCAGGCCCCGCCCACTCCCTCCACTCCTCCCACTCCCTCCACTCCTCCCACTCCCTCCACTCCTCCCACTCCCTCCACTCCTCCCACTCCCTCCACTTCTCCCTCCACTCCCTCCACTCCCTCCACTCCTCCCACTCCCTCCACTTCTCCCTCCACTCCCTCCACTCCCTCCACTTCTCCCACTCCCTTCACTCCTCCCTTCACCCCCTCCACTCCTCCCTTCACTCCCTCCACTCCTCCCACTCCCTCCACTCCTCCCACTCCCTCCACTCTCCCACTCCCTCCACTTCTCCCACTCCCTCCACTTCTCCCACTCCCTTCACTCCTCCCACTCCCTCCACTTCTCCCACTCCCTCCACTCCTCCCTTCACTCCCTCCACTCCTCCCACTCCCTCCATTCCTCCCACTCCCTCCATTCCTCCCACTCCAGAGAATTTTTAACTCTCCTGCAATGTCTGGATTTGAAACAACACGTCACACAGCCGACTCACAACAGAGGACACACCCTGGACCTGGTCCTTTCTTATGGCCTGACCATTGGTCTGTCCTCTGGTGTTGACCTGGTGTGTCCTCTGGTGTTGACCTGACTGTGTCCTCTGGTGTTGACCTGACTGTGTCCTCTGGTGTTGACCTGGTCTGTCCTCTGGTGTTGACCTGACTGTGTCCTCTGGTGTTGACCTGGTCTGTCCTCTGGTGTTGACCTGGATGTGTCCTCTGGTGTTGACCTGGTGTGTCCTCTGGTGTTGACCAGGCTGTGTCCTCTGGTGTTGACCTGGATGTGTCCTCTGGTGTTGACCTGGTGTGTCCTCTGGTGTTGACCTGGTGTGTCCTCTGGTGTTGACCAGGCTGTGACCTCTGGTGTTGACCAGACTGTGTCCTCTGGTGTTGACCTGGATGTGTCCTCTGGTGTTGACCTGGTGTGTCCTCTGGTGTTGACCTGGTGTGTCCTCTGGTGTTGACCAGGCTGTGTCCTCTGGTGTTGACCAGGCTGTGTCCTCTGGTGTTGACCTGGTGTGACCTCTGGTGTTGACCAGGCTGTGACCTCTGGTGTTCGCTGCATTGCTTCCTCGAGCATTACTTGTTCCTGCAGGCAAAACAGGAACTACGCAACCACAAATAAGATGACCACGAAATCCTCCATCCTTCATCCCCCGATCCTACCCTGCACTTTTTGTGCATTGGAAACAGGGCTTAAGATACCTGCAGTCTCCAGCCGTGGGATGTTTTTACATCACAGGTTGCCCAAATCTGTATTCCATATCTCGCCGGCCTGTACTGCCTGAAGCAGCGCCTGCCTTTGATTGGGACGAGGTGTTCCTCCACCCAGACGTCCCGGTCTGGACTGAACAGCATCGGCAGGTGGTTCCTCAACTTTTCCCAGACTTTGTGGATGGCAGCCAATTTCGTCATCACGCCGTCGTGGTCCGGATACTTTGTCATCAAACCACAGTTTGGCTGATTTGGTGAAGTCTCTTGTGGGACATCGTAGATGGAAAATGCTCCGTCCAGATGTCTCACTCCAGAGGCTGAGGGCAGATTCATTTTTTGACCTGTAAACGCCGGCCAAAATTAGCAACCCTGTGTAAGCCTGCACTTCCTCTGTGTCCACATCTCTCCAGTCTGCCATTGAGCTTCTCCCATGCAAGTTTGTCGTGTCCACAATATGCTGCAGGATTTCATCAGTCAACAGGAATACAAAACTGAACGTTAGCTCACTGATTCGGGCAGGCAGGTCCGGGAATCAAACCTGTGACTGTACCAGAGTGTCGCACAATTTGTTGGAGACCAAAATATTTTTCCATTTTTTGAAGTCCATTCCTGCTAATCTGCTTCATCCATCTCCCCTTCGTTCTCATCTTCACATGAGTCTTCACATGAGTCTTCACATGAGTCTTCACATGAGTCTTCAGATGAGTCAGTGGCTGGTCTGTTTCTACCTCTGAGACTTCCTCCATGTCAGCCTTGGAGTCTTCAGAGTCCTGGGAGGAGGAGGAGGAGGAGGAGGAACCATCCTTGCACTCAGATTGCATGATGTCCAGAGCCTCCTGTTTGCTGAAACATCCTACCATCTCTAAAACGATGCTCCTCCTCAACTGGTCACATTTACAACCATGGACTCAGTGCAGCTGCAGAAACAACCTGAGCAAGTCAAAACAAAGCCCCATTGTGTTTTGGCTCTTGCCTCTCATAGAACAGTGTGTTTGTGACTTTTGAAGACCTTTGAAGTTGAATACGCACACACACACACACACACACACACACACACACACACACACACACACACACACACACACACACACACACACACACACACACACACACACACACACACACACACACACACACACACACACACACACACACACACACACACACACACACAAATAGTGACACACACACATTTCATTTGCAGGACACCATTGAAGAACACCGTAAAAAAGTGTGACATTTTGCTGCACGGTTTGAATAGGAAAAAGTAGCACCATCAAGTGAGCAAATATAAAAAATAAAAATTGAAAGACAGTAGTACAAACTGAAATCATAACAAAAAGGAATGCATTACTTGATGTCAAGTAATGTTGGCCGACAATTTTTGGCCGAAGGGACGAATAAGACGGTTTTTGTCTAATTGCCAGCCATTTTAGTGTAATTTAAGGAACTGACACCAAAATTCCTACGTTTTAAAAAAAAGTGTATATCCTCTAGCAAATTTGAGCTCTATTTATTGAACACAACCAAAATGGTTTGAGAATACAAAAGCAGAATGGCACACAATGTCCCTAGAAGCTTTTAAGGGTTAATGCTTTTTAATGCTAATGCTATGCTAGTTAGCTTAGCTGATTGGTATTTGAGAGAAGACGAGTGCTTGTATTCACAAAGCATCCTAAGGCTAAAAGTAGCTCTTAGTGACTCACACTTAAAACAAATCTAGAGTGAACAGACCCTAAAGCCAGTAGCGATTCATTGTTGGTTCTTTCAGAATCCATCAACACAAGCACTTGTGCTGGACTGCCATCTCAGACTCTGGAGGTCTTTGGAGTCCAGAGGACTCGTCCTCATGGTCCATGGTCTGGTCTCTGAGAGCAGGAAGTGTCCACAAGATGGACCACTGGGTTCCTGAAGGGACCAGGTCATCCGGTAGACTGTTCTCCGGTCCAGTCCTGGTCCAGTCCTGGTGCAGTGCTGGTGTCGTACTGGTCCAGTCCTGGTCCAGTCCTGGTCCAGTCCTGGCATAGTCCTGGTGTAGTACTGGTGTAGTCCTGGTCCAGGTCCACTGGAATCAGAAGCAATATGATTCTTTCAGTTAATGGCAGCAGGTCAGTGATGGTTCGTGTGTGTGTGTGTGTGTGTGTGTGTGTGTGTGTGTGTGTGTGTGTGTGTGTGTGTGTGTGTGTGTGTGTGTGTGTGTGTGTGTGTGTGTGTGTGTGTGTGTGTGTGTGTGTGTGTGTGTGTGAGAGAGAGAGAGAGAGAGAGAGAGAGAGAGCGAGCAGCCAGTGTGGCTCCAGCCCTGGTGCGTCATAGTTCTTTCTCTTCTTGTGTTCTCTGAGCAAACAAATTAAGAAGAACCTTGTCACGGCTCACACAGCCATTCCACACACACACAAGTGAAACACACACACACACACACACACAAGTGAAACACACACACACAAGTGAAACACACACACCACATTCACAAAAACTGAGCTTGGACACTAAATAAACAATGGCTGCCACCAATTCACCAAATGTCAGGGATCCAAGAGGAGGAAGACGATTGGTTGCCGCTCGGCACTGCGTCAAGCATTCAGGGGAAAAGTCACTTTATAAATGGTGAACGTGTGAAAACACAAGTTAGAACTGACAAGCTTTCTGCATGAAGCGCAACCATCCACCTCCAGCTGAGCAACCTGCAACCATCCAGCTGAGCAACCTGCAACCATCCACCTCCAGCTGAACAACCTGCAACCATCCAGCTGAGCAACCTGCAACCATTCACCTCCAGCTGAACAACCATCCAGCTGAGCAACCTGCAACCATATAGCTGAGCAACCTGCAACCATCCACCTCCAGCTGAGCAACCTGCAACCATCCAGCTGAGCAACCTGCAACCATATAGCTGAGCAACCTGCAACCATTCACCTCCAGCTGAGCAACCTGCAACCATCCAGCTGAGCAACCTGCAACCATCCACCTGCAGCTGAGCAACCTGCAACCATCCAGCTGAGCAACCTGCAACCATCCACCTCCACATCCAGCTGAGCAACCTGCAACCTGCAACCATCCAGCTGAGCAATCTGCAACCATCCACCTCCAGCTGAGCAACCTGCAACCATCAAGCAGAGCAACCTGGATTGATTGAACTGAGTGACATTGGAATGATTCAGCTGATGATCAGCTTGAGGTGATTCAGCTGAGCAACTTGGAACGGTCCAGTTGAGCAACTTGGGCCGACCCAGCTGAGCTCTGAAGCCTTGCTTCAGTAGACAAGCTGAGGATCTCATGGACCATTTGACCGGGGAGACCAACCCTTCCAGAGGAACATTCCTCTGGGGTTTCTGACTGCTGACCTCTACAGCGCCATCTTCTTCTCAACGACGAGCACAATGCCTGGAAGAAGCGCCCTGATGAGCACGGAGGTCGTCATGGTGATGCTGACCATTATGGGGATGCAGACTGAGTCAGCAGCCACGGGCACAGGTAACATTCATGACCTCATGCACCGATCAGTAATTCATGGTTTCATAGTTTTCCAGCGACACGCTAACATTGGAACATGAGGGGGGCGGGGGGGCAGGGGTCAACCACTAAGTGTGCGGTTCGATGTGTGTACCAGCCGAGACACTGCAGTCACTTGACGCGTTGTCAAAATAGATACAGGTAGTCAGGACTCTATAGCTCCAACAGGTTCTGCACCTCTGTGTACTTCACACACCTAAATATCATGATGAGGTCATCATCAAGCTGCTTCACAATCCTCCATACCATGATGATGTCATCAATAAGCTGCTTCACAATCCTCCATATCATGATGATGTCATCATCAAGCTGCTTCACAATCCTCCATATCATGATGATGTCATCATCAAGCTGCTTCACAATCCTCCATATTATGTCATCATCAAGCTGCTTCACAATCCTCCATATCATGATGATGTCATCAACAAGCTGCTTCACAATCCTCCATATCATGATGATGTCATCATCAAGCTACTCTTATCCAGGTAACTTCAGGATTAATTCTGGTTTTCTATTATCCAGGTAACTTCAGGATTAACTCTGGTTTTCTCTTATCCAGGTAACTTCCAGATAAACTCTTTTCTTTCTCTTATGCTCCACCCCTTTGATGTGAACACTCTGGTTCTGGAGGGAAACTCTGGTTGAACTCTCATAGATCATAAAGTCCAACAGGAGACATTACGTCACAGGACAGTTCCTAATGTCTCCTGTTGGACTCTGATTCCCGCTCTGAGGTCTTGTCCTGAGCTCGAGTGTCTCCTGTTGGACTCTGATTCCAGCTCTGAGGTCTTGTCCTGAGCTCGAGTGTCTCCTGTTGGACTCTGATTCCAGCTCTGAGGTCTTGTCCTGAGCTCGAGTGTCTCCTGTGTTGGACTCTGATTCCCGCTCTGAGGTCTTGTCCTTAGCTCGAGTGTCTCCTGTGTTGGACTCTGATTCCAGCTCTGAGGTCTTGTCCTGAGCTCAAGTGTCTCCTGTTGGACTCTGATTCCCGCTCTGAGGTCTTGTCCTGAGCTCAAGTGTCTCCTGTTGGACTCTGATTCCAGCTCTGAGGTCTTGTCCTGAGCTCAAGTGTCTCCTGTTGGACTCTGATTCCCGCTCTGAGGTCTTGTCCTGAGCTCGAGTGTCTCCTGTTGGACTCTGATTCCAGCTCTGAGGTCTTGTCCTGAGCTCGAGTGTCTCCTGTGTTGGACTCTGATTCCAGCTCTGAGGTCTTGTCCTGAGCTCGAGTGTCTCCTGTGTTGGACTCTGATTCCAGCTCTGAGGTCTTGTCCTGAGCTCGAGTGTCTCCTGTTGGACTCTGATTCCAGCTCTGAGGTCTTGTCCTGAGCTCGAGTGTCTCCTGTGTTTGACTCTGATTCCAGCTCTGAGGTCTTGTCCTGAGCTCGAGTGTCTCCTGTGTTGGACTGTGATTCCAGCTCTGAGGTCTTGTCCTGAGCTCGAGTGTCTCCTGTGTTGGACTGTGATTCCAGCTCTGAGGTCTTGTCCTGAGCTCGAGTGTCTCCTGTTGGACTCTGATTCCAGCTCTGAGGTCTTGTCCTGAGCTCGAGTGTCTCCTGTGTTGGACTGTGATTCCAGCTCTGAGGTCTTGTCCTGAGCTCGAGTGTCTCCTGTGTTGGACTGTGATTCCAGCTCTGAGGTCTTGTCCTGAGCTCGAGTGTCTCCTGTGTTGGACTGTGATTCCAGCTCTGAGGTCTTGTCCTGAGCTCGAGTGTCTCCTGTGGTTCTTGTGTCCTCCAGGCCTCGTCACGCCTCAGAAACCACCCCCCAGCCTGGCCCGTTCTCTCGCCCTTCCAGCCAAGTCTTCAGCTCTGAACCCTCACCGTCAGCTGAAGCACTGGCTCCTGAGCACTAAAGCAGCAGACCTGGACTTCACCAACAGGACAGTGACTCATGGAGTGCGCCCCAGCAGATCCAGGACTAGACCTGATGCGCCTCATAAAGCAGACCAGAGGCTGATGAACAGCAACCGGTTCACCGTGACGCCCCGCGGTAAACACTCACTCTCCTTTCAGGATGTCCTCCTTTAATCTGTCTGCGTCCCTCCTTCATTCCATGGATGGATTTACTGGAATGGATGAGTGCATATTGAAGAACACATTGATCTCAGAGCTCATTTCCATCTGAATCTCATGAGATTAACCCAAACCACCAAACACAAACATTCACCAGTACTGTCGTGCAGGTAAAACCACACAGTAGGAAACACAACATATTACAATACATATGTGACACTACACAGTAGGAAACACATAAAACATATGACATTACACAGTAGGAAACACATCATAATACATATATGACATTACACAGTAGGAAACACATAATAATACATATATGACATTACACAGTAGGAAACACATAATAATACATATATGACATTACACAGTAGGAAACACATAATAAAACATATATGACAACACAGTAGGAAACACATAATAATACATATATGACAACACAGTAGAAAACACACATTACAATACATATATGATATTACACAGTAGAAAACACATAATAATACATATATGATATTACACAGTAGGAAACACATAATACATATATGACAACACAGTTGGAAACACAACACATCACAATACATATATGACATAAGCAGGGTTGGGAAGGTTACTTAAAAAAGGTAATCTGTTACAATTACAAGTTACCTGTCAAAAAATGGAATCAGTAACTTACTCTAAGTACTAAAATAAAAAAATAACGTACCAGAGTACTTTGTTACTTTTGGATTACTGCACCAGCAAACATATAAAATCAAGACAAGAAAGAACAGAATGTGTCGTCTGCTCAGTGTATTGACTCGTCTTATACTCTAATTACTCTGAACAAGTTTTAACTATCAAAACTCAGTCAACAATCAGGTGTTGAACACTGATTTATTTTTTAAACAATCAAAACCACAATACAAATAAAGATTCTAATTTCTCTCACTGTCGCTCTCTGTCGCTCTCTCTTTCGTTGGTTTTAATGTTGTTCTTGACTAAATATGAATGTTTGATGAGAGACTGTATCTGGCAGCATGAATCACTGATTGATAATAACTGAACAACCTGCTACTCAGTCAACCAGCAGACTTAGGGGGAAAAAAGTTATGTCACGTGTCACCACAATGAATCCTAAAACTAGTTGGTATTGGCAGGTTACCGGCAGGTTATGAGCTCATAAAACTAGCTGGTATTGGCAGATTACTGGCAGGTTATGAGCTAATAAAACTAGTTGGTATTGGCAGGTTACTGGCAGGTTATGAGCTAATAAAACTAGTTGGTATTGGCAGGTTACTGGCAGGTTATGAGCTAATAAAACTAGTTGGTATTGGCAGGTTATGAGCTAATAAAACTAGCTAGTATTGGTAGGTTACTGACAGGTTATGAGCTAATAAAACTAGTTGGTATTGGCAGGTTATGAGCTAATAAAACTAGCTGGTATTGGTAGGTTACTAACAGGTTATGAGCTAATAAAACTAGTTGGTATTGGTAGGTTACTGGCAGGTTATGAGCTAATAAAAGTAGTTGGTATTGGCAGGTTACTGACAGGTTATGAGCTAATAAAACTAGTTGGTATTGGCAGGTTTTGAGCTAATAAAACTAGTTGGTATTGGTAGGTTACTGACAGGTTATGAGCTAATAAAACTAGTTGGTATTGGCAGGTTACTGGCAGGTTATGAGCTAATAAAACTAGTTGGTATTGGCAGGTTATGAGCTAATAAAACTAGTTGGTATTGGCAGGTTACTGGCAGGTTATGAGCTAATAAAACTAGTTGGTATTGGCAGGTTATGAGCTAATAAAACTAGTTGGTATTGGCAGGTTATGAGCTAATAAAACTAGTTGGTATTGGTAGGTTACTGACAGGTTATGAGCTAATAAAAGTAGTTGGTATTGGCAGGTTACTGACAGGTTATGAGCTAATAAAACTAGTTGGTATTGGCAGGTTATGAGCTAATAAAACTAGTTGGTATTGGTAGGTTACTGACAGGTTATGAGCTAATAAAAGTAGTTGGTATTGGCAGGTTACTGACAGGTTATGAGCTAATAAAAGTAGTTGGTATTGGCAGGTTACTGACAGGTTTTGAGCTAATAAAACTAGTTGACAGAGTCCAGGTGTGTTTCAGTAAAGTCAGCAGGTTTTATCTACCACATGTTTCTTCAGGTGAAACGTTCACAACTCTTTCACTGCTGGGAGGCGTCATTAGCTTTGTACAGAGAGGTGAAGAGGCTCCTCCCACTTTAAAACATAGTGATGAGAGCAGCTGGCTGCAGTATCCATGGCAACATGTCAGGTCAGCCTGAAAGAGTCAGGAAGTGTCACAATGCCAGAGGACGGCTCATGTGACACTGCAGTTCTAGTTTATTCCATCTGATTTTCTATTGTAATCCAGCTGAGTAATCCCTGTTTTGTTTCGTTTTTAATATACCTGTAATGAGATCACACATTTTTTTATGTACTGTAATGGATAAAAGTTACAAAAAAATCTGTATCCTACTTACATAATACCGCTATATGTAATCCGTTACTACCCAACCCTGCACATAACACAGTAGAAAACACAGCACATTACAATGCATATATGACAACAGTAAAAAAAACACCAATTACAATACGTATGAATGAACGATCCTTTTATTCATATCGCAAATGGAGAAATTTACAGTGGAAAAAAAGAGGGTAAACACAGGACGGAAGGAAAAGAGAACAAAACAGAGCAGTTCTAAGGCCCTTACAAGTGGGGGGCACAGTGTGGGAATGGTGAAAAAACTCCTCAGCACATAGAGCACAATGCAACAACACATAGCAACATAACATAATAACAAACAAGAATGCATGTGGTGGGGGCTGGCGTGTGTGTGTGTGTGTGTTGGGAGTGTAGGGATTTCTTGCCTCATAAGGATCACTAGGAACCATTTATATTGTGGTTGGCTATCAATAATGATTAGTAATTATCAAAGATAGTTATTAATAATGTTATTGAAATTAAATCTGATGTGTATCAGAACCTTGGAGCTCCACTGTCTTAACAGGAAATGATAGTCAATTCAGTTCTATCAGTCTCATAAGATATACTAAACACTTCATCAGGAATTTGAATGAATTAATAGTTTAATTAATTACAATTACCAGTATTAATAGTAAAGCTTGAAGGATTTTGGAGTTCTTGACATAGAAGAGGTCGACATTTCATACCCTCCAGCGTAGATGTTTAAAGTCGCATCCTGCGTACTTTTGAGTTTGTTTATCACATCTGAGTCTGAGTCTGAAGAGCTCTACTGTCCATCAGAGATCCCGGGCAGCCTTCCCAGAACAGCTCCCAATGTAGATCAGAAAACTGACGGCTCCAATCAGCAGCATACCTGTTATCATGAATCCAGTTATGTAGACGTCTAGAGAGGCTGGATAGAGGTGGATAGAGAGGCTGGATAGAGGTGGAGAGAGAGGCTGGATAGAGGGGCTGGATAGAGGTGGAGAGAGAGGCTGGATAGAGGTGGATAGAGAGGCTGGATAGAGGTGTATAGAGGGGCTGGATAGAGGTGGATAGAGATGGTGGATAGAGAGGGTGGATAGAGGTGGATAGAGAGGCTGGATAGAGGTGGAGAGAGAGGCTGGATAGAGAGGCGGGATAGAGGTGTATAGAGGGGCTGGATAGAGGTGGAGAGAGAGGCTGGATAGAGGTGTATAGAGGGGCTGGATAGAGGTGGATAGAGAGGGTGGATAGAGAGGCTGGATAGAGGTGGATAGAGAGGCTGGATAGAGGTGTATAGAGGGGCTGGATAGAGGTGGATAGAGAGGGTGGATAGAGAGGCTGGATAGAGGTGGAGAGAGAGGCTGGATAGAGGTGTATAGAGAGGCTGGATAGAGGTGTATAGAGGGGCTGGATAGAGGTGGAGAGAGAGGCTGGATAGAGGTGTATAGAGAGGCTGGATAGAGGTGTATAGAGAGGCTGGATAGAGGTGGATAGAGAGGCTGGATAGAGGTGTATAGAGGGGCTGGATAGAGGTGGATAGAGAGGGTGGATAGAGGTGTATAGAGGGGCTGGATAGAGGTGGATAGAGAGGGTGGATAGAGAGGCTGGATAGAGGTGGAGAGAGAGGCTGGATAGAGGTGTATAGAGAGGCTGGATAGAGGTGTATAGAGAGGGTGGATAGAGAGGCTGGATAGAGAGGGTGGATAGAGAGGCTGGATAGAGGTGGATAGAGAGGCTGGATAGAGGTGGAGAGAGAGGCTGGATAGAGGTGTATAGAGAGGCTGGATAGAGGTGTATAGAGGGGCTGGATAGAGGTGTATAGAGGGGCTGGATAGAGGTGGATAGAGGGGCTGGATAGAGGTGGATAGAGGGGCTGGATAGAGGTGGATAGAGAGGGTGGATAGAGAGGCTGGATAGAGGTGGATAGAGAGGCTGATAGAGGTGGAGAGAGAGGCTGGATAGAGGTGTATAGAGAGGCTGGATGGAGGTGGATAGAGAGGCTGGATAGAGGTGTATAGAGAGGCTGGATGGAGGTGGATAGAGAGGCTGGATAGAGAGGCTGGATAGAGGTGTATAGAGAGGCTGGATGGAGGTGGATAGAGAGGCTGGATGGAGGTGGATAGAGGTGTATAGAGAGGCTGGATAGAGGTGGAGAGAGAGGCTGGATAGAGGTGTATAGAGAGGCTGGATGGAGGTGGATAGAGAGGCTGGATGGAGGTGGATAGAGGTGGATAGAGAGGCTGGATAGAGGTGGAGAGAGAGGCTGGATAGAGGTGTATAGAGAGGCTGGATAGAGGTGGGTAGAGAGGCTGGATAGAGAGGCTGGATAGAGGTGGATAGAGAGGCTGGATAGAGAGGCTGGATAGAGGTGGAGAGAGAGGCTGGATAGAGGTGGAGAGAGAGGCTGGATAGAGGTGGAGAGAGAGGCTGGATAGAGGTGTATAGAGAGGCTGGATGGAGGTGGATAGAGAGGCTGGATGGAGGTGGATAGAGAGGCTGGATAGAGGTGGAGAGAGAGGCTGGATAGAGGTGTATAGAGAGGCTGGATAGAGGTGGATAGAGAGGCTGGATAGCAATAGAGAGAGAGGCTGGATAGAGGTGTAGAGAGAGGCTGGATGGAGGTGGATAGAGAGGCTGGATGGAGGTGGATAGAGAGGCTGGATAGAGGTGGATAGAGAGGCTGGATAGAGGTGTATAGAGAGGCTGGATAGCAATAGAGAGAGAGGCTGGATAGAGGTGTAGAGAGAGGCTGGATAGAGGTGTAGAAAGAGGCTCCTACTAGATTCTGACAAAGACAAGACAAGACAAGCAGCAGCAAGCAGGACAGATGAGGGAGGGAGAGAGAAAATCTAGTACTGGGTGCCCAATTTCCTCTTGTTCTTGTGGAGGATTAATCGGCTTTTTCTAATCTGTAGTTTACTATCATCTTCACATGAATATTTCCCAGCTTTAGGTTTTCATTTCTTTTATTTCAGCACACGGCAGAAATCCAGGAAGAAGAAACAAGGTAGTGTTAATAAAATCTAAAGGACTATGTATATATCCAGATTATTCTTGTCCTTGACACTCGTCTGTCTGCTCATTGGTGGAAGCCGCCCACTGACGTACCACTGGGAAGTCACAGCACCACATCCAGAACCAGAACCAGCACCGACGTCCACGTCCTGAACCTGACGGCCCGGAGCTTCAGGAAGTCCCTCACCCCGCAAACCAAGAAGACCAATAAGAGAGGTGAGGTGTCCAACCTGTTTCGTGTTTCTGGTCAAAGGCATGGTTGGGAGTCTCTCAGTGGCTGTGCTTCATAAAGTACCGACTGACTCCATTCACCTGATCTCCACCAATCAGCTCATGAGCCAATCATTTGACAGTCTCAAACTACGCGTTCAGGTTTGATCAAGAAAGTGAAAGCATTCTCTAATGATGGTAAACCAACAATGAACAGATTTGGTGGGAAAACAAGTTCCGTCTCGTCTGACATAGAAAATAAAAGGCTTTTCTGTTCACAGATCCTTGATTCTGTTGTATGGTTTAGGCTGCGTCTCAATTCTCCCCTTGAGCCCTTCATCTTACCCCTCCCCCTTTGAAATTTGCGTTCACGAGAGTCTGAGGGGTGTCCCATGTCACTACTGTGGAGAGGCGGAGGGGTGAGGCAAAGGGCTATTCACCCCTCTAAACGGAGCGTTTTCAGATGCACACTTTAAACCGAGGGGTAGGACGACATGGCACCGAAGGACTTGCATTTCACATATATATACACTTCTAAAGTTCTATAAACCTGTTGTGTTTTATACTAGTAAGAGCAGCAGTAGCGCTGCCGTCCGCCGTATGGAGCTTCCGTGTGTCTTTGTTTGGTAGAGACGGTGTTTATAACATTATTATTACACTGTCGAGCTCTAAAGTCTTCTAATATGGTGTTTTGAAAACAGGGACCAGAGCAAACAAGGAAGCTCCTCCGCCTTCACATGGTGAATGAGGAAATATTTCTGAAGTCCAAATACAGAAACTGAAGTAATCCATGTCTCCGTCTATTTCTTCCCCTTGATGTGAAACAAAGCAGCCAAGCTGCTGCAACACCTTGAATTTGTGACGGCAGGACGACGCTCCTGCTGGAGAATCAACAAACATCCGTGGTTCAGCTCTGCTGATACAACGGCGCCTTATGATGTCATAACTATGAGATGGAGCGAGAGGGGCGGGGCTGAGCAGAGGGAGGGGGTGGGGCTGAGCAGAGGGAGAGGGGCGGGGCTGAGCAGAGGACATGAAGGTGAAAACACATTTTCTCCAATGGACATGAAGGTGAAAACACATTTTCTCCAGCGGACATGAAGGTGAAAACACATTTTCTCCAGTGGACATGAAGGTGAAAACACATTTTCTCCAGTGGACATGAAGGTGAAAACACATTTTCTCCAGTGGACATGAAGGTGAAAACACATTTTCTCCAGTGGACATGAAGGTGAAAACAGATGTGGAACAACAAAAACAGCAGTTCAATGTGAAGCAGCAGAGACAGAGAGCAGAGAAGAGGCTCCTTGGCACATTGGTGGGCGTGTCTTGTTTTGGTTTCTCCTCATGTCAATCTTCCTGGAGGCGGGGCTTCTCCAGCTCTGTGACGTCATCAAATAGAATCAAGGTGTTGAGCTCCCCCACCAGGTAGAACAGAGAAAGATCACTGTGAACTCAAGCTGGAGGGAATCAATGAAAAAACACTTTGGGGATGTTTATGAACCCCAAATAGAACTTTTATCATGTTTAAAGACCAGAAAGTCCATTTAGTAGATTTTGAGTCCTTCATAGTAAATGTCATCATAATTTTTCTGTATTTTTTCAAACTTGACATTTGTTTATCTTCTTCCACAGTGTGTTTCTGGAAGTACTGCTCTCAGAACTGATGGCCATCGTCAAGACAACCAAACATCCCCTATCGCAAACTGTCCAACTTCCTCCAACCTCCAACCTCCAACCTCCAACCTCCTCCAACCTCCAACCTCCTCCAACCTCCTCCAACCTCCAACCTCCTCCAACCTCCAACCTCCTCCAACCTCTTTCAACCTCCTCCAACCTCCAATCTCATTCAACCTCCAACCTCCTCCAACCTCCAACCTCCTCCAACCTCCAACCTCCTCCAACCTCTTTCAACCTCCTCCAACCTCCAATCTCTTTCAACCTCCAACCTCCTCCAACCTCCAACCTCCTCCAACCTCCAACCTCTTTCAACCTCCAACTCCCTCCAACCTCCAACTCCCTCAAACCTCCTCCAACCTCCAACTCCCTCAAACCTCCTCCAACCTCCAACCTCTTTCAACCTCCAACCTCCTTCAACCTCCAACCTTCTCCGATCTTCAACTTCGTCCAACTTCCTGCAACTGGCAACTTCCTCCAACTTCCAACTTCGTCCAACGTCCTCTAACCTCCAACCTCACCCAACCTCCAACTTCCTCCAACATCCTCTGACCTCCAAATTCCTCCAACCTCGACTTCCTCCAACTTCCAAAATCCTCCAACCTTCTCCAATCTCCTCCAACCTCCAGAATCCTTCAACCTTTTCCAACCCCAAACCTCCTCCAACCTCCTTCAACCTCCAACCTTCAACCTCCTCCTTCATTCAACCTTCAACCTCCTCTAACTTCCAACCTTCTCCAACTCCAACCTCCTCCAACCTCCTTCAACCTCCTCCTTCATTCAACCTTCAACCTCCTCTAACCTCAAACCTTCTCCAACCTCCAGAATCCTCCAACCTCCAACCTTCTCCAACAACCTCCAACCTCAAACGTCCTTCAACCTGTGACTTGATCCAACCTCCTTCAACCTCCAACCTTCAACCTCCTCCAACATTCAACCGCCAACCTGCAACCTCCAATCTTCTCCAACCTCCCACCTCATCAACCTCCTCCAACCTCTAACCTTCTCCAATCTCCAACTTCCCACCTCATCCAACCTCCAACCAACATCAACCTTCAACGTCCTGACCTTTGAACTTTCGGAACCAGAGAAGCCTTCTTACCACCACCAGGCGGTGCCAGCTGCCTCTTGTTTATTAACCAGACTGACCACTGCCCACTGTGGGCCTATGACTCTCTGTTTAACCCTTCGTTTTCCCTCCTGCAGGACAGACACACTTCCAGCGTGTGTGACATTAAACTGTGAGGATAAACTCACGTTCTCGTCTTTTCTTTGCTTTAGAAAGTCATTTAATAGCCTGTAACCGTCTCAAATAACATTGAAATGAACTTTAAGGGCTAAAGAATGAATTTCATATGACTCATTACAAACAGTGAAAGATTCTGTTTCAATATTTTAATGAATGACAATGTTTTAAAGTTCCAAGAGACAAAACACAACTATGAAAAGAACTTTAAAGGAGGTCATACTTTTAGTATTTCATGTCTTGAGGAATTTTATCAATGTGAATGTTGGGTGTTGGTGTCTATGAATGTAGTTTAAAGAAATAGAATTAAAAATTAAACCAAATTTAACAATTGTGAAACTTAAGATTTAAATATCAAACACAAACTTGAACTTCAGTGTGTGTGTGTGTGTGTGTGTGTGTGTGTGTGTGTGTGTGTGTGTGTGTGTGTGTGTGTGTGTGTGTGTGTGTGTGCGTGTACACACAATCCTGGAATCTCATTTATAAAACATTGCGTATGGTTCCTACTAAAAATGGACTTGTGCCCCAAATCTGAAAATGGCGTGCGCCAAAAAAATCCACATGCACATCACATCTGTACGCACTTTTCTTTTATAGATCCCCTGGAATGTTGACAGTTCAGGCCCCGCCCTAAACACGCCCACTTTCTATCATAAATAGTCAATGCAAAGTGCTTCGTCAATATTTTTGCATGTCAATCAAGCCGTTGATCGCCAGCATTTGACACAAAATCCTGGAAGAAAAGACAGATTTTACAAAGAGAGAAATAGTCATGGAGGAGGTGGACGTCAGAAAATGATATTATTTGGTGTTACAGTAGTGGAGTCATCTATAAAAGAAAAACAAGTGATCAGGAGCTCATCGTCACCGCTGGAAATAGTGTGTCACAAGGAGATCAGTGACTGTAGAGGTGGAGGACAAGAGTCTGATTTGAAGTTGGAGGTCAGAGGATAGTGACATCATGGAGTTCAGAGGGATTAGTGACATCATGGAGGTCAGAGAGATTAGTGGCATCATGGAGGAGAGTGACATCATGGAGGCCAGAGGGATTAGTGACATCATGGAGTTCAGCGGGATTAGAAACATCATGGAGGCCAGAGGGATTAGTGACATTATGGAGTTCAGAGGGATTAGTGACATCATGGAGGCCAGAGGGATTAGTGACATCATGGAGTTCAGAGGGATTAGTGACATCATGGAGGAGAGAGACATCATGGAGGCCAGGAGAGAGTGACATCATGGAGGAGAGTGACATCATTGAGGTCAGGGGAGAGTGACATCATGAAGGAGAGTGACATCATGGAGGTCAGGGGAGAGTGACATCATGAAGGAGAGTGACATCATGGAGGTCAGGGGAGAGTGACATCATGGAGGTCAGGGGAGAGAGACATCATGGAGGTCAGGGGAGAGAGACATGATGGAGGCCAGGAGGGAGTGGCATCATAGAGGAGATTGACATCATGGAGGCCAGGAGAGAGTGACATCATGGTTGTGACTCCAGCGTGAGTCAGAGTGTCAGAGGAAGGAGACCCAGCAGACTGATAAAGTTTACTTTTATCTGTTTATTAAATGTATGAATTAAATCTATGAACAGAGACGGTGCAAAGGCTCAGTGGATTTTGTGTTTTAACCTCCGCCATAAGAGGTGGAGGGAGTTGGTGATGATGAGGTCGTCTGTCTCCACTCCGTACCAGAGCGTCCAGAGCGCATGACCGTACCGGCACATCCACACTTCAGCTTTACTCACGACTGTTACTGCGCTATTTATGTACATACGACATTACCCTGATTGTTACACACTTTGTCACAATCAATAATCAATCAGTTCTGTCCACTGGATCATTGATAATCAGTTCTATCCACTGGATCATTGATAATCAATCAGTTCTATCCACTGGATCATTGATAATCAATCAGTTCTGTCCACTGGATCATTGATAATCAGTTCTATCCACTGGATCATTGATAATCAATCAGTTCTGTCCACTGGATCATTGATAATCAGTTCTATCCACTGGATCATTGATAATCAATCAGTTCTGTCCACTGGATCATTGATAATCAGTTCTATTCACTGGATCATTGATAATCAATCAGTTCTATCCACTGGATCATTGAAAATCAATCAGTTCTGTCCACTGGATCATTGATAATCAGTTCTGTCCACTGGATCATTGATAATCAATCAGTTCTGTCCACTGGATCATTGATAATCAGTTCTGTCCACTGGATCATTGATAATCAATCAGTTCTGTCCACTGGATCATTGATAATCAGTTCTGTCCACTGGATCATTGATAATCAGTTCTGTCCACTGGATCATTGATAATCAGTTCTATCCACTGCCCTGTATCATTTCAAGATGAAACTATGACTTACGTGTGAACATGGTTCTGCTGATTCAGCAGAAACTTTCCACTGCAGAAACACATCTATACCACTGACCCTCTTTATGATTATGTGGATTAAGGCACACAATCAAAACACAAAACTCTGGCCTGTACCCTGAAGTGTGATAAACATATCCAGGATTTGTTTGCTTCTTGGGTTGATTTATCCAGATGTGATCCTGATCACTACAAATTACGTTATCGCTAAGCCAGACCACTCCTGACTTGGTGAGATTATATGATATTAATTCATCAGTGATGTAAACAGACGGCACTGCCATCACTCACTTTCACTTTATTCCAGCAGAAAGATGTCGGGATGAACTTCCTCACTGCTCTTCTGTAAGTGACATTTTCCATCCAGTTGTTTTGAGCCTGAGTTTCTCTTGTGTGAGATTTTTGTGTTGGAATATTAATACATCACCACGATGGCACGAGTAGTTCTGGTTTCATAAATTCATGTTTCTGCAGTCCTGTCAGGTGAGATCATTAACCTCGTCATCACAGACCAACCCTCGTGGAGAAAAACAGGCTTGGAGCAAGTGTAAAAAAAAAAAGAATACTTGAAAGCCTCAGTGACGAGGATTTATTTTATTATATAAAAGATGCTCTAAATTCACTTCTCTTCTCTCTGCTGCAGCAGCTCAACGTTGAACACGTCAGGTTTTGTTGCCTCCCCTTGAGACACTGGTTTTACCAACGTTGCACTCAGCTGTATAACTTTTCTCCTCCTTTAGCGTAGAATAATTCCACACAGCAGACGTGACTACAGCTCTGCAGGCTTCTGCTCACCTGTCAGAAACACAGGCGCATGGTAACCATGGTGACAGCTTGTCTGTGTCACGACATGTCGCACAAAGTGAAGTTGAGAATGTATGAGATCGTTTGGGCTTATGAATCGGACAGGTTCTAATAAAATGATCTGATACCCGATCCAGTCATTTCGGCCTGGATGGGACCTGATATCGGACCATCCCTAAACAAAACCCCCGAGTTGATGTTTGAGATGTGCTACATGCTGCCTGAGATCTTATTTGTAGTAAAGCCACAATCGCCACACTAGGTGTTTGACACATGAAGCCTATTGACCACCACACTGCACAACCCAAACTAGTTATTGAAATACAGAAAATCAGTTTTATTGAACCCAACAAGCATGGTATATCCATTGAATCAGTCACTCACGATAACAGATTGGTATATCTGGAAACGAAGGTATAATGTAGTATTTTATACAAATCCTGAGGGATGAAAGCAAGCAAAAGTCTTGAATACAAGCACGACTTATCAAACAGTGTGTTGCAATATTTCATAGTAATGTACGTTATTGTAGAGAAAGTAGACGTTTGCCATGTAGCTTTAGCATTATGTGCAGCAAGAGAGCCAACGCATTAGACACAAGGTGGAAACGGGAATACATGGATAGATCTGATACACACAGGTAGAACAAACGTGCCAATTGTCTAATACCAAAAGACTTCAGAAATAGGACTGAAAAGTGTCGTATCTCAAGCAGCCTTGAGCATCAGCTGCTAAAGTCAAGCTCACCGTCACTCATCAGACTCAATCAGGCTGGATTTCAGCGTCATGGAGACTCATGAGACACACCATTGCTTGTAGGCTGGTCGCTTCCATTCTACATGTCCTTGTTCATGAGCAGTAGTTTGTGTGGAGTGATGAGTCGCTGGGCTTGTTTGCAGAAAGGCTACATCTCACAGACGAAGTATTGCTGGGTGGTGCAGCTCTCGTCGTTCCACTCGCCGATCCCTTTGGACTTGTGCCAGATCTCCACACAGTCCTGGTTCCTGCCGTTGTGGCTGTTGGGTTGGCCTGAGCTCCAGAACCTAAAGATATGAAGAGACGTGAACAGTCTGTAGACCTTCAAATGATGGTACATGCATCCAAATGGGTACATCATATCTGAACGTGTACTGATGAAGTACTCTGGCCATTCAAGGTACCCACAACTAGAACAGTCCAGACTGACTGCAGTCCAGTCATGATGGTTGTCGACTTCATACCATCAGTGCAGCACTGACGGTATAAAGTCGTTAACTCTTCATCAGGTCAAACATTAACCCTTCATCAGATCAAATCATTAACCCTTCATCAGATTAAACCATTAACTCTTCATCAGATCAAATCATTAACCCTTCATCAGATCAAACCATGAAGTCTTCATCAGGTCAAACATTAACCCTTCATCAGATCAAATCAATAACTCTTCACCAGGTCAAATCCTTAACTCTTCATCAGATCAAACCATTAACTCCTCATCAGGTCAAACCATTAACTCTTCATCAGATCAAATCATTAACCCTTCATCAGATCAAACCATTAACTCTTCATCAGATCAAATCATTAACCCTTCATCAGGTCAAATCATTAACTCTTCATCAGGTCAAATCAATAACTCTTCATCAGGTCAAATCAATAACTCTTCATCAGATCAAACCATTAACTCTTCATCAGATCAAACCATTAACTCTTCATCAGATCAAATCATTAACCCTTCATCAGATCAAACCATGAAGTCTTCATCAGGTCAAACATTAACCCTTCATCAGATCAAATCAATAACTCTTCACCAGGTCAAATCCTTAACTCTTCATCAGATCAAACCATTAACTCCTCATCAGGTCAAACCATTAACTCTTCATCAGATCAAATCATTAACCCTTCATCAGATCAAACCATGAAGTCTTCATCAGGTCAAACATTAACACATCATCAGATCAAATCAATAACTCTTCACCAGGTCAAATCCTTAACTCTTCATCAGGTCAAACCATTAACTCCTCATCAGGTCAAACCATTAAACCTTCATCAGGTCAAATCATTAACACTTCATCAGGTCAAATCATTAACTCTTCATCAGATCAAACCATTGACTCTTCATCAGGTCAAACCATTAAACCTTCATCAGATCAAGTCATTAACTCTTCATCAGATCAAGTCATTAACTCTTCATCAGGTCAAACCATTAACTCTTCATCAGGTCAAATCAATAACTCTTCATCAGGTCAAATCATTAACTCTTCATCAGATCAAATCATTAACTCTTCATCAAGTCAAATCATTAACTCTTCATCAGATCAAATCATTAACTCTTCGTCAGATCAAATCATTGACTCTTCATCAGATCAAATCATTAACCCTTCATCAGGTCAAATCATTAACACTTCATCAGATCAAATCATTAACTCTTCGTCAGATCAAATCATTGACTCTTCATCAGATCAAATCATTAACCCTTAATCAGGTCAAATCATTAACTCTTCATGAGGTCAAATCATTAACCCTTCATGAGGTCAAACCATTAACTCTTCATCAGATCAAATCATTAACTCTTCATCAGGTCAAATCATTAACACTTCATCAGGTCAAATCATTAACCCTTCATCAGATCAAATCATTGACTCTTCATCAGGTCAAATCATTAACTCTTCATCAGGTCAAACCATTAAATCTTCATCAGATCAAATCATTAACTCTTCATCAGGTCAAATCAATAACTCTTCATCAGATCAAATCATTAACTCTTCATCAGTCACTTCTGACAAGTAGTACACTGAAAGAACATGGAGAACAAAGCTGCAACCAAAGTACAAGGAGATGAATCATTAAATTTATATTATTATTATTGTTGTTGGTGTTGTTGTTGTTGTTGATGATGATTTAGTTGTGTGTTGAGGCCTGAGTGTTTACATTCAGCTCATGGTGCAGTTAAACCAGATGCTACAACAAACATTTGTTGCAGATAAGAAACTCATACGACCACTGAAACTGTACAAGGCGTCATTCTGAAGTTCTTTACAAAAGCAACGCTACTGTAGTAACGCTACAGTAGTAACACCACAATAGTAACGCTACAATGTAAATGTTATAGTAATGCTACAATAGTAATGCTACAGTGGTATTGCTACAGTAGTAATGCTACAATAGTAATGCTACAGTGGTAATGCTACAATAGTAACTGTTATAGTAATGCTACAATAGTAATACTACAACAACATTATTTGCACAAGTAACTTTAATCTGATTACTGGTTAGGAAATAAACATGTTAATTACTTGTTAATGAAAAAAGTGGTCATATGAGATTAACCCATTACTGGCATCATTAATAATAATAATATTAATAATAACAATACATTTTTAGAATTTGTTAAAATATATTTTATCGCTGGGGCCTTGTCAAAGACAATTTTCTGTGACTGGTGGGGCACACAATAAAATCCATCCATCTAGGGTTAGCTAGATAGATATCATGTGCAGCACTCTAGAATGAAGGTGCTGAATCCCTACGATAAGCCGAGGTCGGTCCCGTCCACCCATTTCCACTCCCCCTCCGCTCCACTGTCACTCAGTCCGATCCAGACTTCAGTGCTTCCGCCGGACATTTTATTGACGAATGCCTGCCACAAAAGAGACACACAAACACAAAGTGCACACACATTCATGGTGAAACATGATAACATTTAGTTCACGTCAATTGATCTAAATCCAGAGAAAGTTAATTAATGCTTCAGATTAGTGCATTTCTCCAAATGAATCCACACTGACTGCAGACGAGGACCAGTCCACATGGAGAAACCTACCATTTCCTCTCGGCTGTTGATGATCACCAGATCACTCTGTCTGCTTTGGCAGTACTGCCGCCCACTCTCCCACGACTTCTTGCTTGGAGACTTGTAGTAGCAGTTGTTTTGAAACTTCTGCCAGCCTGATGGGCATTGCTTCTGTGTGGCTGTAGAGCATGAATTGGTCAAAAAGCAGTCACTGACACTGGAATGAGCAAGTTGTTTTGAACCCTTGTGAACCAAGCCTTTCTTAGCCTCAAGCATATCAATCATATACTTTCCAGACTATAAACTGAAGAAGAAATGTACGGATGTAGTCTGGGAAATACGGTAGATATTCTTGTACTACACATTTTTGTCTTTGATTTTGTTGTCCTTTCCTGCAACTGCCCTGGTCTTTAAAGAGTGAAGTCAAAGAAACACTCAGAGACGTACAAGCTTGAGATGCACCCACATTGATCCCTGGTCCTTTAAAGAAGTGGTAAGGGTGCATCTCTTTTCCCCTCCTACCTTGAACGGTGGCATTGAGTTTGTAAAGCTGGTCCTGCAGCTGTTCCACCTGGACCGTCAGGTTGTCTCCTTTCCCCCTCAGCATGTCTCTCTCTGCCGTTACACCACTGAGTCTGTTTTCTACTTCCTGTTTGTCCTTGAGCAGTGCTTGATAGGAAGCCCGAAGCTCATCTTCGGCTTTCTTCAGCAGGGCGCAGCTGGCCTCCAGCAGGTCCTTGTGGACGGTGAGGTTCTGGTGGCTGCTCTCCAGCTGCTCCTTCTCGCTGCTGGTCACGTTGTAGCTGTCCTGCAGTTCTTCAAGCCTGGCTACAAAGTCATTGTACTTCAGCTGCAGCTGCTCCCTGGATCTGGTCACGTTGTTGAATTTGTTCTGCAAGTTGTCCCTATCTTTGACCACAGAGTTGTAGTTTTGCTGTAAGTCGTTCCTGTGCTTGGCTGTGGCGTCGTATTGGTTTTGTAACAGTTGCTTGGCCGTGTTCAGGGCGTTGCTGTTTGACTCCAACTCATCTTTAAGCTTCTTAGTTTCTTTCAACTCTTTGGTTATGGCTGCGTTGCTCGTCTCTAACTGGTTTTGAGCAGCTTTCAGGGTTGCCGTTTCCTCACTTAGTATAACGTTGTTGGTGTGCATCTGGTTCTTGAGTTTCACCGTGTAATCGTACAGTCGCTGTAAGTCGTTGCGTTGGGTCTCGGTAGCCTTTTTGGCAACAAGAGCGGTTCTCAGGTTCTGCTGCACGGTCTCTTTGTCCTCAGCCATGGCTCTCACTGTCTTCTCGTGCCCTCGAATCTGGTTCTGATCTGTCAATGAGAAACAACCCTGCTATGGACTTTACATTTTCTGTGACCATCTGAGGGTGAAACCAAGAAGACGGACTCACTGAGGAGGCTTTGCCCGATCACCACGGCCAGCAGGACAAGACAGAGCAGCCCCAGGCAAACTGCGGTGACCTTTAACGGCTTGTTTCTCAATCCCTTCACTGAATGAAAAAGCAGAAACACAAGCTGAGAATTGAAGAAGTCATGTAAGGAAGTTGTGGTTTTTGAGGTTCGTGTCGCATCACGGCGCAAAGTGGCTGTAACTCTGGCCATGCACATGGAGTTCATGTGGAATTCAGAGGCCCTGCTATGTTCAAGCTATGTATATCCACAGAAATGTTTATGAATAAGTTCATAAGTTATATAGTCACAAGTTCTCAAATGGACCTGGAATGTGTCGTCCCTGTGTGAATGGCTCCAGGACTGTGATTCCATCGGGGGGGGGGGGATGATGGCGTCTGTCTGAACGAACACTGCTGCTGAACATTCATGACTTGTTAATGCTGACTTGGTGAAATTAGAGTATATTAATTCAGAGGACAATGGAAACGGAGTCACTTTCACCAAAACCAGAGTTAATCCTGGAGTTACCTGGATTAGAGAAAACCACAGTTAATCCTGAAGTTACCAGTTAAGAGAAAACCTGAGTTAATCCTGAATTTACCTTTAAGAGAAAACCAGAGTTAATCCTGAAGTTACCTGGATTAGAGAAAACCAGAGTTAATCCTGAAGTTACCAGGATAAGAGAAAACCACAGTTAATCCTGAAGTTACCAGGATAAGAGAAAGCCACAGTTAATCCTGAAGTTACCAGTTAAGAGAAAACCTGAGTTAATCCTGAATTTACCTTTAAGAGAAAACCAGAGTTAATCCAGAAGTTGCCTCCATAAGAGAAAACCAGAGTTAATCCTGAAGTTACCCGTTAAGAGAAAACCACAGTTAATCCTGAAGTTACCTTTAAGAGAAAACCACAGTTAATCCTGGAGTTACCTGGATAAACCAGAGTTAATCCTGAAGTTACCTGGATTAGAGAAAATCAGAGTTAATCCTGAAGTTACCTGGATAAACCAGAGTTAATCCTGCAGTATAGATATGAGATAAGAGGATCTTGTTGCGTTTGCTGAAATGTTCAGTGCAAAATGAAAAGGAAACTCAGTAGTTCTCTAGATTACTGTGTGTTTAAACAATAGTTCACTGCTACGATTCTGCAGCATGTCTAACTTTTCAATTAAATCCATAGTTTTAACATTAAGGAGGAAGTGAAAAAAACAAACGTCCAGTTCCTCTTTGAGGATTCAACAAACACAATCAGCATTATTTGACATTTCAAGTTTATTTCTACTCTTACCTGAAAAGTTGAGGTGTTGTCCGTCCCCGAAAAACTGTTTGTAGGCGATTTTACTGTCGTCAGCAGCCATGTTGTTGTCGGTGGAGGCGCGGTACACCACGGCCATGGTTGGATCGTCTGCTGAGCAGACCAGGCAAATACAACATGTATCACATAGAGGCTGGCTTGAATTAATACTTCATGCTCATCATCACATAGAGTTCTTTGATGTCTTCGCTGAAGATACCAGATATGTTGATGAAAGAAAGCAAACCTCTTGTTGAAGAGCCGATCCCAAAGAGAAGAAATGATTGACGCAGTTAAAGTCTCTCCTTCACCAGAGGCCGTTTGGGGCGGACCAGGAGGGCTGGTCAGTGGGAGGAGCAAGAGCTGGAACCAGGTGAAGGGCCGGATCCTGTGAACCAGGGCCGCTGTGGAACCAGGTGAAGGGCCGGATCCTGTGAACCAGGGCCGCTGTGGAACCAGGTGAAGGGCCGGATCCTGTGAAACCAGGGCCGCTGTGGAACCAGGTGAAGGGCCGGATCCTGTGAACCAGGGCCGCTGTGGAACCAGGTGAAGGGCAGGATCCTGTGAACCAGGGCCGCTGTGTAACCAGGTGAAGGGCCGGATCCTGTGAACCAGGGCCGCTGTGGAACCAGGGCCGCTGTGGAACCAGGTGAAGGGCAGGATCCTGTGGAACCAGGTGAAGGGCCAGACCCAGTGGAACCAGGTGTAGGGCAGGACCCAGTGGAACCAGGTGAAGGGCCAGACCCAGTGGAACCAGGTGAAGGGCCGGACCCAGTGGAACCAGGTGAAGGGCCAGACCCAGTGGAACCAGGTGAAGGGCCAGACCCAGTGGAACCAGGTGTAGGGCAGGACCCAGTGGAACCAGGTGTAGGGCAGGACCCAGTGGAACCAGGTGTAGGGCAGGACTCTGGTTGTAATCAAGCTAGTGGTGAGGAAGAAACAGGCCTCTGAGGGTTCCAGGCACTTTGCTCTCAGGGCAGTTTACTCAACACCTTCACGTCCGTCCATATGAGGAAGAGCAGATTTCACAAACCCCAAATGCTGAAAACACAGTTTTCATATAAAAGCTGTGAAAAAATGTCTGAGTCAGTTCCTCAATGCAGTGTCAGCACTTTTAGCACGTCTTCAACACAAATCATCTCAATGAAAGGTTGTTTTCATGGTTCTGAAGGAAATGTACAGCTCTAGATTCCTCAAGATGGATGATGGATGGGTGGATGATGTATGTATGGATGGATGGATGGATGGATGGATGGATGATGTATGGATGGGTGGATGTATGGATGGATGTATGGGTGGGTGGGTGGGTGGATGTATGGATGGGTGGATGGATGGATGGATGATGGATGGATGACTAATGGATGGGTGGATGGATGGATGGATGGATGGCTGTATGGACAGGTGGATGTATTGATTGAAGCCTGGCAGCCTGCCTGGACATGGCCCATGAACAAAAGCTCAGGTCCCTGACGGTGTCCTCCAGGACACAGTCCACTGGGTGGCGTTACAGACCGGTGTCCACCATCCAGTCCTTAAGGACACAGTCCACTGGGTGGTGTTACAGACCGGTGTCCACCGTCCAGTCCTCCAGGACCCAGTCCACTGGGTGGTGTTACAGACCGGTGTCCACCGTCCAGTCCTCCAGGACACAGTCCACTGGGTGGCGTTACAGACCCGTGTCCACCGTCCAGTCCTCCAGGACACAGTCCACTGGGTGGCTTTACAGACCGGTGTCCACCGTCCAGTCCTCCAGGACACAGTCCACTGGGTGGCGTTACAGACCGGTGTCCACCGTCCAGTCCTCCAGGACCCAGTCCACTGGGTGGTGTTACAGACCGGTGTCCACCGTCCAGTCCTCCAGGACACAGTCCACTGGGTGGCGTTACAGACCGGTGTCCACCGTCCAGTCCTCCAGGACACAGTCCACTGGGTGGCGTTACAGACCGGTGTCCACCGTCCAGTCCTCCAGGACACAGTCCACTGGGTGGCGTTACAGACCGGTGTCCACCGTCCAGTCCTCCAGGACACAGTCCACTGGGTGGCGTTACAGACCGGTGTCCACCGTCCAGTCCTTAAGGACACAGTCCACTGGGTGGCGTTACAGACCCGTGTCCACCGTCCAGTCCTCCAGGACACAGTCCACTGGGTGGCGTTACAGACCCGTGTCCACCGTCCAGTCCTCCAGGACACAGTCCACTGGGTGGCGTTACAGACCCGTGTCCACCGTCCAGTCCTTCAGGACACAGTCCACTGGGTGGCGTTACAGACCCGTGTCCACCGTCCAGTCCTCCAGGACACAGTCCACTGGGTGGCGTTACAGACCAGTGTCCACCGTCCAGTCCTCCAGGACACAGTCCACTGGGTGGCGTTACAGACCGGTGTCCACTGTCCAGTCCTCCAGGACACAGTCCACTGGGTGGCGTTACAGACCGGTGTCCACCGTCCAGTCCTTCAGGACACAGGTAGAGGAACTTTAAATGTGCAGCAGGAAGTGCTGATGAGGGCTGAGAATCAGTGTTTGTGTCAGGATTCATCATCACACCACACAGCAGCTTTAACTAACATGTCAACATGTTTCTGCAGCGTGAGCCAGCAGAGCTCCCAGGTTCTCCGTGGTGGCTCCGCCCCTCAGCAGCAAACACATCTGGACTCCATATTTATGGTGAGAACAAGTGTCCATTCAACACTTTACTGCCACATCATGAGACAGAAGAAGCTGTTGTGACTTCCAGCTGAAACATGAAACAGACACTCAGCTAATTAGATCCATTCAGGTCCAAAGTGAAACAGTCCAACCTTCATCCAGCTTCCAGTCTTCACTGATGCTTGAAGCTGTTTCTGCTGGATCCCACATGAAGTGTGATTTGGCTTCACATGTTGTCCATCCTGCTCTCTGCACTGGATTTACACTCACATCTCAATCTGGCTTCAGTTTCAGCTCAAAGTCAACTCCACATGTTTCTCTGTTCCAGCTGCTGGAGGACAACATGGTGACTTTCATGAAGAAGGAGCTGAAGAAGATGCAGAAGCTCCTGAGTCCAGATGACCCAGCATGCTCAGGGAGTGAGAGGGAGGATGAGGATGAAGAGCAGAGGAGCAGCAGAGAGTCATTTCTGAGGATCACACTGGACTTCCTGAGGAGGATGAAGCAGGAGGAGCTGGCTCAGCGTCTGTGGAGCAGTAAGAGGATTTGATCTCATTTCACAGGATGGAGATGAAACCTGAAATGTTCTCAGCTGGAGCAGAAAGCAGTCAGAAACAGAGTCCGTCCAGAGAACAGAGGTCATTTCCAGGTCAGACACAGAAAGTGTGAAACAGGCAGGAAGTCCAAAAGCAGAGACGAGGAGACACAAAGAGAGTTCCTGAACTCTGCTGTTCATGTGATGCAAACATGTGCATCAGGCCAGAGGCTGTTTGGTCTCCACTGAGGAGCTGATGGAGGAGAAACATCTCCACTAACACACTGTCATCTTCACATTCAATGTCAAACACACTCAACTCATTCATGGTTTCTTCTTTTCAGGAACTGCTACTGGAGTCTGCCAACAGAAGGTGAAATGTGCCCTGAAGAAGAGGTTCCAGGTTGTGTTTGAGGGGGTCTCTAAAGCAGGAGAGTCCACCCTCCTGAAGCAGATCTACACAGAGCTCCACATCACAGAGGGGGGGTCAATGAGGTCAATGAGGAACATGAGGTCAGACAGATTGAAGCAGCATCCAGGAGAGCAGACAGAGCAGAAACCAGCATCAGACCAGGAGACCTCTTTAAAGCCTCACCTGGAAGATGTCCACCAATCAGAACAGTGCTGACAAAGGGAGTGGCTGGCATTGGGAAAACAGTCCTGACACACAAGTTCACTGTGGACTGGGCTGAAGACCAAAGCAACCAGGACGTCCACTTCACATTCCCATTCACCTTCAGAGAGCTGAATGTGTTGAAGGACAGGAAGTTCAGCTTGGTGGGACTTGTCCATCACTTCTTCACTCAAACCAAAGAAGCAGGACTCTGCAGCTTTGAAGACCTCCAGGTGGTCTTCATCTTTGACGGTCTGGATGAGTGTCGCCTCCCTCTGGACTTCCAGCACACTGAGATCCTGACTGATGTGACAGAGTCCACCTCAGTGGATGTGCTGCTGACAAACCTCATCAGGGGGAAACTGCTTCCCTCTGCTCGCCTCTGCAGCAGCCAATCACATCCCTCCTGACTGTGTCGGCATGGTGACGGAGGTCCGAGGGTTCACTGAGCCACAGAAGGAGGAGTACTTCAGGAGGAGGTTCAGAGAGGAGCAGCAGGCCAGCAGGATCATCTCCCACATCAAGACCTCACGAAGCCTCCACATCATGTGCCACATCCCAGTCTTCTACTGGATCACTGCTACAGTTCTGGAGGAGGTGTTGAAGAGCAGAGAGGGAGGAGAGCTGCCCAAGACCATGACCCAGATGTACATCCACCACCTGGTGGTCCAGGCCAAAGTCAAGAAGGTCAAGTATGATGGAGGAGCTGCCACAGATCCACACTGGAGTCCAGAGAGCAGGGAGATGACGGAGTCTCTGGGAAAACTGGCTTTTGAGGAGCTGCAGAAAGGAAACCTGATCTTCTATGAATCCGACCTTACAGAGTGTGGCATCGATCTCAGAGCAGCCTCAGTGTACTCAGGAATGTTCACGCAGGTCTTTAGGGAGGAGCAAGGCCTGTGCCAGGACAAGGTCTTCTGCTTCATCCATCTGAGCCTTCAGGAGTTTGTGGCTGCTCTTCATGTCCATCAGACCTTCATCAAGTCTGGAATCAACCTCCTGGTGAAGAAACAACAAACCTCCCGGTGGTCAAAAGTGTTGGAGGAGGAAGTTAATCTCCAGCATCTCCATCAGAGAGCAGTGGACGAGGCCTTGAAGAGTCCAAATGGACACCTGGACTTGTTCCTCCGCTTCCTCCTGGGTCTTTCACTGCAGACCAATCAAAGTCTCCTCCGAGGTCTGCTGACACAGACAGGAAGTAGCTCACAGACCAATCAGGAAACAGTCCAGTACATCAAGAAGAAGCTGAGTGAGAGTGTGTCTGCAGAGAGAAGCATGTATGTGTACGTGGTTCAGGAACAAAGATGTAGAACTGAGTCCATGAAGAACATTGAACTGGTTTTCATTGTTGGTTCTTCTTCAGGTTGAGAAGCTGTGGAGCTCTGTCCTCAGTCCTCAGCTCCCAGGCAGCATAAATTGCAGGGTTCAAGTGGGACACAAGACCTACTTGGCACACAACATACAGATGGAACATACATTAACACTACAAGAAACAATTCAACCACCATGCATTTGACATTTGTTCCCCGTATCAACCAACGAGTCAACATTAGGGGATGGAGTCTGAGATTGTCTAAACCCAACAGCCTGCAAACAGATGTGTAGGGATTTATTACCTCATATGGATCACTATTTATGTTGTGGTTGGCTATCGATAATGATTACTAATGATCAAAGATCGTTATTAATAATGTTATTGAAAGGTAATCTGATGTATATCAGAACCTTGGACCTCCACCTGTCTTAACAGGAAATGATAGCCAATTCAGTTCTATCAGTCTCATAAGATATACTAAACAGTTCACCAGGAATTTGAATTAATAGTTGAATTAATTACAATTACCAGAATTAACAGTAAAGCTTGAAGGATTTTGGAGTTCTTGACACAGAAGAGTCGACATTTCAGTCACCTTTGTGCACATTAATAAAACAGCAAGTATGATTCCAAACATTTATTTACAAGGAAAACAAATAAAACACAGATTCTAACTACCTATATACAGCTGGGTGTGTGTAGGTGTGGAGAGAGAAAAAGAGAGGTGGAGGGAGTGTGTGTGTGAGACGTGTGATGGAACTCCAAAACAAGATGGCGGATCACAAGAAACTCCATTCCAATGTTTGTTATCAGAGAGCAGGAAGTCTGTCCTGGGTCTCCACCATGTGCTGGAGAACAATGGAACATGGAAGCTAGTCTTTAGCGTCTGCTTCCTGTGTGTCTCTGCTAAAGGACCATTTCTAGAATGACTTGATGTGAATGAGACTTGTTTTGTAAAACGTCAGGAGTCATCAGATGGTGTTCAGTTACTGTGTGATGTTGTCTTTGATGTGATATGTGTAGGATTGTGAGTTAACTAGTTAGTAAAGCAAAGATTAGCATGCAGACCCTGTGTCTGTGGCAGAGCTAACGTTGGTTTACAGGTTGATCACTGCTCCTAAGATCATTATCTATAGAACTCAATCACTGTAACAGAACCAACACATCTTCATAAAGTTAAACAGTTCTATCATAGCATCAGGTTTAACTAATCTCAGGTAAAGCCCAGTTGTTGTTCCCACTTCCTTGAAGGAGTTCAGTTGTTGTCCTGCTGGAGGGAAGCTGGTGTCTTCTCCTGTAGTTAGCACCTCCTGCTAACTGTGGTTGCTGGTTCTGCAGGCTGAGGAGAAGAAGATGAAGTTGATGTTTCAGGAGTCCTTCTTTGCAGCTCCTGGTTGTTCCTTTTGTCCAGACTGAGGAGCTGGTCGCTCAGGTCTGTGATGGTTTTCCTGCTGGTTGAGGAAAACACAAAGAAGTTCTGTGAGGCGTCGTTTCCCTGGTCCGTCCTGGAGGAACTGCTTGGTTTCCCTGGTCCGTCCTGGAGGAACTGCTTGGTTTCCCTAGTCCGTCCTGGAGGAACTGGTTGGTTTTCCTGGTTGATGGGAGAGCAGACTCTGGGCGCTGGTCCTGGGAAGGTTTCCTCAGAGTCTTCGTTGCAAGAGAGGAGTGGAGGCCCCTGCTTGCAGGCCTCTGGTGTTAGCTGTATGCTAACACTGGATGAGCTGCTCTCCAGCAACTCACCTACTCAGAGTCCAGTCTTGCAAGAGAGAGAATAGAGGCTGGCTGAATGACTTTTGTTCCACGTGTGGATTCGGAGGTGTCAAAACCTGGGAGCTTCAACCAATCAGTGACTGGCTGAGTGCCATGGGGGAAGAGTCTTGTGAGCAGAAAGGGGGGGAGGAAGGTCCTGCGAAAGCCCCCCCCCAAAATTAGGTGTGAAAGACAATCACATTCCTGGGTCAGAATTCATATGTCATGACATATGACAATTGTCTTTTCCTAGAAATGAACCAACTTTCTGTGGTCCTGTGAGATCCCAACAGATGCATGGAACAAAAGATCTTACAACTTCTTGGAATTTTCAAAAACAGTTTATTCAGCTCAAGTACATTTGAAGTCATTAAACTGACAGTGACAGTCATCCTCAATTGTACCACAGATGTAACCAACATTTAAACACGGGTGGCCCATCTTAGTTTAAAGCCCACTCACCATGACAGGGTGTAGGCCTCGAGTGGAGACAAGACAAACTCAGACAGGACAACACCCCCCCAGCGATTGTCTAATCCAAACGGTATAAAATGTACAGACAAAACACTTTGCAATACCCTCATGTTTATTGTTCTGCCAAAAGTGTTTACCCTTTACTGACTCTACATTTCCCCCATTTGCACAGAGTTGTACCACAGATTGGACTAAACATGGGCGGCCGATCATAGTTGAAAGCCCAGGCAGCATAAATTGCAGGCTTCAAGTGGGACACAAGACCTACTGGGCACACAACACAGATGGAACATACATTAACACTACAAGAAACAATTCAACCACCATGCATTTGACATTTGTTCCCCATGTCAACCAACGAGTCAACATTAGGGGATAGAGTCTGAGATTGTCTAAACCCAACAGTATGCAAACAGATGCATGGAACAAAAGATCTTACAACTTGGAATTTTCTAAAACACTTTATTCAGCTCAAGTATATTTGAAGTCATTAAACTGACAGTGAAAAGTGACCGTCATCCTCAATTGTACCACAGATGTAACCAACATTTAAACATGGGTGGCCCAGCTTAGTTTAAAGCCCACTCACCACGACAAGGTGCAGGCCTCGAGTGGGGACACAAGACAAGACATTTGGCGCACAAGACAAACTCAGACAGGACAACATGCATCAAGACTACAAAGCAATCACAATTCAAACAACTTTTTTGCATTAGTCATTTTCATGGTTTGTAAAAACATACATGAGACCACAAAACCAGTGAAGCCACTATGTTTGTGGCTTTATTGTTTGTAGAACAATGGGACAATTAGGAGAATCCGCCACGTTCAGAATTGTCCAATAGATCCAGATATTTCCACTGAGAGCCAGATGTTTCCATTGAATCAAGACTTTTCCATGAGATCCAGGGCTTTGTTTTAATTAAATTGAGGGATGCTGGATTTGACACATTTCCCCATTTATTTGCCAACATTGGAAACACCTCCATCATGTGCATCACCTTCATTGTTTGAAACCCATGGTTGCACCTCAGAAATGCACTTCTTGTTGATCATTGAAACAAGTTTCAGGTTTCTTTTTTATCATGTGAGATGAAACCCAACCAACTTTCATGTATGCATTTGCCATCAGTGCACACCTCGCTGTCCATGTATTTCCACAGCGGAGTTGCTGCTTTTGAGGTTCGAACAGATACGGTTTTACTTTTCCCAAATAAGAGCTCATTGATTGGGAAGAATGTCTTCCACACCCCCACAAGAAAGAAACCACAGAAATATACATTTACATAATAGGAAACTGAATCATTTGGAGGAAATCTTTAAGGTTCAACCACCATGCATTGGACATTTGTTCCCCATGTCAACCAACGAGTCAACATTAGGGGATGGAGTCTGAGATTGTCCAAACCCAACAGCATGAAATGTACAGACAAAAAAACACTTTGCAATATCCTCAAGTTATGTTTATCGTTCTGCAAAGGTTTTTACCCATTACTGTCTGTACATTTCCCACAACATATTTGCACAGAGTTGTACCACAGATTTAACTAAACATAGGTGACCGATCGTAGTTGAAAGCCCAGGCAGCATAAATTGCAGGCTTCAAGTGGGACACAAGTCCTACTTGGCACACAACACAGATGGAACATACATTAACACGACAAGAAACAGTTCAACCACCATGCATTTGACATTTGCTCCCCATGTCAACCAACGAGTCAACATTAGGGGATGGAGTCTGAGATTGTCTAAACCCAACAGCCTGCAAACAGATGCATGGAACAAAAGATCTTAAAACTTCTTGGAATTTTCTAAAACAGTGTTTATTCAGCTCAAGTACACTTAGTCATTAAATTGACAGTGAAAAGTGACAGTGCATCATCCTCAATTGTACCAAAGATGGCCCATCTTAGTTTAAAGCCCACTCACCACCACAAGGTGTAGGCCTCAAGTGGGGACACGAGACAAGACATTTGGCGCACAAGACAAACTCAGAGGACAACCCATCAAGACTACAAAGCAATCCCAATTCAAACAACTTTATATTTGTCATTTTCATAGTTTTTAAAAAAAATGGATCAATCATTAACTTTTTAACCAACAACATACATGGAGACCACAAAACCAGTCAGACAACCATTTTTGTGGCTTTATGTTATATATAACAATGGGACAATTAACATATGAAATGCCTTAATTAGGAGAATCCGCCACATTCAGAATTTTCCAATAGATCCAGATATTTCCTGAGAGCCAGATGTTTCCATTGAGTCAAGGCTTTTCCATGAGATCCAGGGCTTTGTTTTCATTAAGTTGAGGTGCTGGATTTTACACATTTCCCCATTTATTTGCCAGCATTGGAAAAATCATTATGTGCATCACCTTCAATGTTTGAAACCCATGGTTGCACCTCAGAAATGAATTTCTTGTTGACCATCATTGTTGCATTGAAACAAGTTTCAGGTTTCTTTTTTACCAGGTGACATGAAACCCAACCAACTTTCATGCATGCATTTGGCATCATTGCACACCTCGATGTCCATGTATTTCCACAGTGGAGTTGCTTTTGAGGTTCGAACAGATACCGTTTTACTTTTCCCCAAATAAGAGCTCATTGATTTTGAAGAGGATTGGGAAGAATGTCCAGCATCTGTGGCATTTCACGGATTTTGCACTTTCAGGACATTTTGCTTCCAAGTCAAGAGGCCCTTCCTCAATCACTCTTCCAGATCCTCCAAAGCATGCTTTTCCTTTAAAACTCCAAGACAAGCAATGCATCCAGCCTTTTCTGCTTTGGCTCTTAATGCAACAAAAGATTGTGGATTTTACACTTTTACCCATTAATCATTGTCCAAAAACATTTCAAACACCATAATTGTCAGGTGCATCACCATCGTTTGAAACTCAGTTGCACCTCAAATACATTTATTGACCATTTTTTTAAACAACTTTCAGGTTTATTCTTTATCAGGCAACATGAAACCCAGCAAACTTTCATGTAGGCATTCATCATTGCACAGCCAACCCAGCTCACACCATTTTTTTACAATTAATTTGTTGTTTGACATGAAACCTTGGATACTGGCTCTGAGGTTCAGCTTAGTTTGACAGTTCTCACCCTTTCACATTGAGCTACAAACCCCTCAGCAGTCAGTTGAATTGTTTTTTCAGTGTTTATTCCCAACCCATCGCAGTCGGCAGCGGATGCACCAGAGTCAGACATAGTGCAGCGCGTCTCCATGGTAACCAGTAAAGTTCAGTGTCAAAGTCAGCACAGTCAGTCAAAATGGTTCATTTGTGACTCACTCCAGCAACCAATGCATTGGATCACCAACTATACTTCAAAATGCATGTGCACATGATTTTTATTTGGTCATCTATTGTGTGACGCGACACGCAATCCTACCTCCTTGCATTGGATGCTGTGCATGCAGTGATTCTCAGGTCCAACCGCACTCCAAGAACGGTCCAATACTGCTTCAACATGGCTCCACAAACCAGTCCTGTGTCATGTGAGAAGTAAAAGTGTCAGGGTCAGGCTATAGACATTTATCCAATCTGCAAGAAAGAACAAGACAACAAGGGTAAGTTTCTTTTGACTCGCGAGGAGAATGGATAGGGAGGGCTTCAGCCACAACCCCCAACCCATTCTGGAGACTCTCATCCACATCCTCTCTTTCTACTAGGGGTTCGAAGGTGGGGAGTGGAAGAAAGGTGAAAGAAAAGCGCCGTAGTGGAAAATCACTAGACAAGCACAAGTCGGAACATTCAGAATGCATGAGACATTGATGTGTGGCAGTTTGGACAGGACGTTGGTCTCCTGTCCATCAGTCTCGGTCAGCGTGTTCTTGCAAGTATTCAAAATACAAGATTAAACAGCAAGGGAGCCGTGCTTACTGCACGGCGACTGAAACGCTTCAACTGATTTGGCATGAATGTGGATTAAGCATAAATGTAATAACTTATGTACAATTATTCCAACAAAAAGTTAAAACAACATTGAAATACACACCAAGTAGAAAGACTCACCTGACTGTAAACAGTTTGGCCTCCACAGAGTAGAATCAGTCATCTGGCTCCAAACTGTTGGGCTGATGACATCTAGAGAACAGAGGTGGAAAAAGTGTAAACATTTTTCAGCATTGAAATATAGATCCAGTAGAAACACTGACCTGGCTGCAAACTGTTGGCCAAAAGTCTGATGACACCTGGAAAAGAGGAACATTTTTAAAACAGGTTTTCACCATTGAATTATATATCCAGGAGATACTCACCACAACTGATGACTTCCCAAGGTTCACATTCCTTAGGCGTCTCTACATCACTCAGATCCACAGCTCCCTTGATATGTGGGATTTGGATGTATAGTATTTCATTTTTTGAAGCTTTAATTATTCATGACAACTTGTTCAAGGGTGTCCTGGTAGAAGTGCATACAATAGATTTACAGTGTCAGTAATACTAAAATGTTCAAAATAGCAAGACAATTACATGAAATAAGTACAGCGACAGAGTACATGAAAGATAAGGGTCAAAAAACAAACTTTAAAATAAGTTGGGTAAAACAGTGACTTGTTTCCAACTGGTGTAAAGGGCCCCAAACTCTCCCTGTGAGACCAGCCCTGAGTTTTAAGTCATTCTGTATAGTATTCCATGAATATGGAGAACACATGAAGGCTTTTATGCCCAGTTCCATATGAATTGTTGGAATTGTGAGGACAAATAAGTCTTTAAACCACAGACTGTAGTTATTTTAGTTTTTGCATCATAACTGCAACGGTACAGAGGCAGCAAACCAAGAAGTGCTTTAGACAAAACCAAGCCAGTGAATGTATCTGCATAGAGATCGAGCTGTTGTAGCAACTGCCCCCCCCTCCTGGGGTTTCAGCACATCAATGGTACCACAGATTTCCCAAAACATTTGAACACAAGTGTCCCATCTTCGTTGAAAGCAGCTCACCACAATAAGGTGCAGGCCTCAACTGGAGACAAGACACTTTATGCACATGACAAACTCAGACAGAACATAAGACTACAAAAAATGATTCTAACAACTTTTGTATTTGTTTCTTGGGGATTTTTCTAGTTTGTAAAAAACAAAGTAGAATCAACTTTATAACAAACATGACATTCCTTAATCAGGAGAATCAGACAGGCAGGCTTTTCCTGAGACCGTTTTTTTAAAACCACAACAGAAGAGGCATTGGATTTAATACTCATTTCCTCACAACATTGAAAACGCCACCATAATGTTCATCATGTGCTTCAACATCATTCGTTGATCCCAACTGACCCATCATTGGTTTCACAAATGCATTTCAACTGAACACAATTTCTGCTTTGAACCAAGCTTCAGGTTTCTCTTTATCAGCTGACATGAAACCCAACAAACTTTCATGTACACATTTGGTGTCATTGCACATCCAAATCAGCCCATTTTGTACCCTTCATTGGTTGTTTGCCATGAAACCTTGGATGCGATCCCTTACACCTGCTGCTAGGTCAAGCTTAGCCTTCGAGTTTGTAGCCCACTCATGACAAGGTGCCGGCCTCAAGTAGGGACAAGACATACTTTGCACACAAGACAAACCCAGACAGGACAGCATACAGGAACAAGACTATTAAAACAAATTGTATTGCAGCTTTCAATTGTAAATGTCAACCAATATGAAATAACTGTTAAGAGAATCCACTAAATCCAGGGTTTCCATTGAATCCAGATACCATTTGATCCAATGTTTTCTTTCTTTACAAGATAAAAGGTGCTGGATTTAACCCGTTTTCCCATTGATTTGTACAACAACATTGGAAACGCCACCATCATTTGTATCAAGTGCATCAACATTGTTTGAAACTCAAGTTTCAACCAAGTTGCATCTCAGAAATGCATTTCTTTTTGAACACCATTTTTACCTTGAAACAAGTTGCAGCCCTTTGTTTAATCAGCTGACATGAAACCCAACAAACTTTCATGTATGCATTTGGCATCATTGCACACCTGAACCAGGTCTGTCAAACCATTTTGTACCACTGATTTGTTGTTCGGCATGAAACTTTGGATGTGATCTTATGGTGGCTGTAGGTCCAGCTTTGCATTTATGATCCTGGGATGAAAACAGTTTGCCTGCTTTCCTTTTCCTCCTTGTGGTCATGACTGGTTGGTTGAGAAAGATTCACTCCATTGGATATTTTCCTTCAGTCTCACATCCTCCCGTTTGTTGTGCGATGGTTTGAGTCCTCCATGTCCAGGCATTTCCAAGGTTGACTTGCTGGATTTAAGGTTCTGACAAACGTCATTGTACTTTTCAAAATAAGAGCGCATTGCTTTTTAAGAGGCTTGGGAACATCCAGTATCTCGCATTTGACTGATCGTTTTGCAGTTGTTGCAGCAAGGTTTGCTTCCAGGTCAAGCAGCTCTTCCTCCGTTATTCTTTCTGCTCCTCCAAAGCATATCTTTCCTTTACAAATGCAGCACAAGCAATGCATGCAGCCTTTTCAGCATCTGCTCTTACTGCAGTTGAAGAGGGGCTGGATTTTACACGTTTATCCATTGATTTGTCAACATTTGATCCACCACCATAATGATGTGCATCACCTTCATTGTTTACAACCCAGTTGCCTCAGAAATACATTTCATGTTGAACACCATTGCTTTCAAACAAGTTTCAGGTTCCCTTTTTAAATCAGGGAAAATTAAACCTAAGAAACTTTATACGCATGTGACATTGTACAACCAAACCAGCTCCGTCACCATTTTCTTTTTAACAATTTGTTGTTTGACATGAAACCTTGGATGCCATCCCCTATGCTGGCTGCTAGGTTAGGGTTTGACAGTTGTCAGCCCTTCACATTTACCCACGAACCTTCAGCAGTCAGTTGAATCATTAGTTTTTTCAGTGTTTATTCCCACACCATCACTGCCATCAGCAGCAGACACCAGAGTCAATGGGGACATCAAGCATAGCGCTGCATGTCTCCATGGTAACCAGTAAGTAAAAGTTCAGTGTCAAAAAGTCCTGCAACTTGCTATAGCAACCAATGCATTGGATTAACAACTATTCTTCGAAATACAAGTGCATATGATTTTTATTTGAATATGTATTGTGTGACGCTACATGGAAATCTACCTCCTTGCGTTGGGCGCCATGCATGCAGTGATTTTCAAGTCCAACGCGGCTCCAAGAACACTCCAACAGCTCCACACCAACTACAAAGCCCCGCATAGGATGAGAAGTAAAATATGTAAGCCAACATGCTGTCACCATTGAAATACTGATCTAGTAGAAACACTCACCTGGCTCCAAACTGTTTGGCCTTGATGTCCATGAGAAACATCCATGTGGCTCTAAATCATTGGTCGTGAGGCTGATGTCACCTAGAGAACAGAATAAAGGTTTAGTCAATAGATCATCATTGAAACAAACATCCAGTAGAAACACTCACCTGGCTCCAGACCGCTTGACCTTGATTTCTAAGAGAAACACCCACATGGCCATTAGGTTGATGACCTACAGACTTAGGAGAAACATTTTTTAAAACATATTGTCACTGTAGTGACTTAACAAAAAAAAATGTCCCACTGAAGTTCAAGTTATGACGATATGGATATGAATATATGATACAATACGTTCAACAAAAATATGCAACCCCAATTCACCTCCTTTCTCCTCTACCACATAGGATAAAATAAAACCTTCCAGTCAAGCCACAAGTGACATTAGCAAAAAGGCATTGCAGGATAGAGTTCCTACAGTCATCAAAATACACATCCAGGAGATTCACTCGCACCTGATGACCTCAGGTTCCAATGCCTTCGGCATCTCTGCACCACTCAGCAGGACAACACCTGCCTTGATACATGGGATTTGAATCTTGGATATATTTGGCCATTTTGCCAGCCCATCTGGTGTCATTATGCTTTCAATGATAACCTGCATATGCTCCCGTTTCAGAACCTCTTGAACAGGACAGAAGTTCTTGCTGCCCAAACCAGCCATCTCCAAACCAGTTGAGCAGCCTGGAATGACTGTCTCCCACCCCATGGTTAAAAGGAAGATTTCACTCCAGTGATGTTCACCTTCTGCATTAGATGACCAGAGCAAAATGTGGACAAGCTTCCCGAGTCAGAGAAGGCAAAAGTTCCCATCATGACACTTCCAAGTTGTTTTCACTCATGGAAGAATGGATGGGATACACCAGTCCTCTAACTCCTTTATGTCCACATGCCTTGGGTGAAAATTGTTGGCCTGCTTTCCTTTTCCGCCATGTGGCCATGATATTCACTCCATTGGACATTGTCCTTCATTCTCACATCCTCCCTTTTGTGTGATAGTTTGAGTCCTCCAGGTCCAGGAATTTCCAAGGTTGAGTTGCTGGATTTAAAGGCTGACATGTCATTTTACTTCTTCAAATTATAGCTCATTACTTTTTAAGCAGCTTGGGAACATCCAGTATCTTGCATTTGACGGATCATTTTGCAGTTGTTGCAGTAATGTTTGCTTCCAAGTCAAGCAGCTCTTCCATCTTAGTTATTCTTCCTGCTCCTCCAAAGCAGACCTTTATTTAAAAATGCAGGATGAGAAATGCATGCAGCAGTGCTGCATTTTACACTTTTGCCCATTGGTTGTCAACATTTGAAACACCATAATGTGCATCACCTTCATTGTTTGAAACCCAGTTGCACCTCAAACGCATTCCTCGTTCAACACTTTTGCTTTCAAACAATTTTTAGGTTTTTTTTTTTTTTTTTTTTATAAATCGGGGGGTAAATGAAACCCAACAAACTTCCACATACGCATGCAGCATCATTGCACAAACAAACCAGCTCCGTCACCATTTTCTTTTTAACAATTTGTTGTTTGACGTGAAACCTTGGATGCCATCCCCTATGCTGGCTGCAAGGTTCAGCTGAGCCTTTCACATTTAACCACAGACCTCTCAGCAGTCAGTTGACTGTTTTTTCAGTGTTTATTCCCACACCATTAATGATGGACACACCAGAGTCAATAGGGACATTAGACATAGCGCTGCATGCCTCCATGATAACGAACAAGTAAAAGTTCAGTGTCAAGTCAGTCGAAAAGGTCCATTTGTAACTTGCTACAGCAACCAATGCATTGGATTAACAACTATCCTTCAAAATACAAGTGCATATGATTTTTATTTATATTATGTGATGCTACTCACAATTATACCTCCTTGCGTTGGACGCCATGCATGCATTGATTTTCCAGTCCAACACTACTCCAACATGACTCCACACTCCAACTGCAAAGCCCAGCATAGGAGGAGAAGTGAAAGATGTAAATCAAAATGCTGTGATCATTGAAATACAGATATAGCAGATCGACTCACCTGGCTCTGAAGTATTTCGCCTCCACCTCCAGTAAAAACACTCATCTGGATCCAAAGCATTTGGCCTCCACCTCCAGTAGAAACACTGACCTGGCTCTGAAGCATTTAGCCTCCACCTCCAGTAGAAACACTCACCTGGCTCTGAAGCATTTAGCCTCCACCTCCAGTAGAACCATTCACCTTACTCTGAAGCATTTAGCCTCCACCTCCAGTAGAACCATTCACCTGGCTCTGAAGCATTTAGCCTCCACCTCCAGTAGAACCATTCACCTGGCTCTGAAGCATTTAGCCTCCACCTCCAGTAGAAACACTCACCTGGCTCTGAAGCATTTAGCCTCCACCTCCAGTAGAAACACTCACCTGGCTCTGAAGCATTTAGCCTCCACCTCCAGTAGAAACACTCACCTGGCTCTGAAGCATTTAGCCTCCACCTCCAGTAGAAACACTCACCTGGCTCTGAAGCATTTAGCCTCCACCTCCAGTAGAAACACTCACCTGGCTCTGAAGCATTTAGCCTCCACCTCCAGTAGAGACACTCACCTGGCTCTGAAGCATTTAGCCTCCACCTCCAGTAGAAACACTCACCTGGCTCTGAAGTATTTAGCCTCCACCTCCAGTAGAACCATTCACCTGGCTCTGAAGCATTTAGCCTCCACCTCCAGTAGAACCATTCACCTGACTCCAAATCATTGGCCACTAGACTGATGTCACCTGAAGAACAAAAAAAGAATTTAGTCAAATTATTTACCATTTAAATGTATATCCAGTAGAAACACTCACCTGGCTCTGAAGCATTTAGCCTCCACCTCCAGTAGAAACACTCACCTGGCTCTGAAGCATTTAGCCTCCACCTCCAGTAGAAACACTCACCTGGCTCTGAAGCATTTAGCCTCCACCTCCAGTAGAAACACTCACCTGGCTCTGAAGCATTTAGCCTCCACCTCCAGTAGAGACACTCACCTGGCTCTGAAGCATTTAGCCTCCACCTCCAGTAGAAACACTCACCTGGCTCTGAAGCATTTAGCCTCCACCTCCAGTAGAAACACTCACCTGGCTCTGAAGCATTTAGCCTCCACCTCCAGTAGAGACACTCACCTGGCTCTGAAGCATTTAGCCTCCACCTCCAGTAGAAACACTCACCTGGCTCTGAAGCATGTAGCCTCCACCTCCAGTAGAGACACTCACCTGGCTCTGAAGCATTTAGCCTCCACCTCCAGTAGAAACACTCACCTGGCTCTGAAGCATTTGGCCTCCACCTCCAGTAGAGACACTCACCTGGCTCTGAAGCATTTAGCCTCCACCTCCAGTAGAGACACTCACCTGGCTCTGAAGCATTTAGCCTCCACCTCCAGTAGAAACACTCACCTGGCTCTGAAGCATTTAGCCTCCACCTCCAGTAGAGACACTCACCTGGCTCTGAAGCATTTAGCCTCCACCTCCAGTAGAAACACTCACCTGGCTCTGAAGCATTTAGCCTCCACCTCCAGTAGAAACACTCACCTGACTCCAAATCATTGGCCACTAGACTGATGTCACCTGAAGAACAAAAAAAGAATTTAGTCAAATTATTTACCATTTAAATGTATATCCAGTAGAAACACTCACCTGGCTCTGAAGCATTTAGCCTCCACCTCCAGTAGAAACACTCACCTGGCTCTGAAGCATTTAGCCTCCACCTCCAGTAGAGACACTCACCTGGCTCTGAAGCATTTAGCCTCCACCTCCAGTAGAAACACTCACCTGGCTCTGAAGCATTTAGCCTCCACCTCCAGTAGAAACACTCACCTGGCTCTGAAGTATTTAGCCTCCACCTCCAGTAGAAACACTCACCTGGCTCTGAAGCATTTAGCCTCCACCTCCAGTAGAAACACTCACCTGGCTCTGAAGCATTTAGCCTCCACCTCCAGTAGAAACACTCACCTGGCTCTGAAGCATTTAGCCTCCACCTCCAGTAGAAACACTCACCTGGCTCTGAAGCATTTAGCCTCCACCTCCAGTAGAAACACTCACCTGGCTCTGAAGCATTTAGCCTCCACCTCCAGTAGAACCATTCACCTGACTCCAAATCATTGGCCACTAGACTGATGTCACCTGAAGAACAAAAAAAGAATTTAGTCAAATTATTTACCATTTAAATGTATATCCAGTAGAAACACTCACCTGGCTCTGAAGCATTTAGCCTCCACCTCCAGTAGAAACACTCACCTGGCTCTGAAGCATTTAGCCTCCACCTCCAGTAGAGACACTCACCTGGCTTTGAAGCATTTAGCCTCCACCTCCAGTAGAAACACTCACCTGGCTCTGAAGCATTTAGCCTCCACCTCCAGTAGAAACACTCACCTGGCTCTGAAGCATTTGGCCTCCACCTCCAGTAGAGACACTCACCTGGCTCTGAAGCATTTAGCCTCCACCTCCAGTAGAAACACTCACCTGGCTCTGAAGCATTTAGCCTCCACCTCCAGTAGAGACACTCACCTGGCTCTGAAGCATTTAGCCTCCACCTCCAGTAGAAACACTCACCTGGCTCTGAAGCATTTAGCCTCCACCTCCAGTAGAAACACTCACCTGGCTCTGAAGCATTTAGCCTCCACCTCCAGTAGAAACACTCACCTGGCTCTGAAGCATTTAGCCTCCACCTCCAGTAGAGACACTCACCTGGCTCTGAAGCATTTAGCCTCCACCTCCAGTAGAAACACTCACCTGGCTCTGAAGCATTTAGCCTCCACCTCCAGTAGAAACACTCACCTGGCTCTGAAGCATTTAGCCTCCACCTCCAGTAGAACCATTCACCTGACTCCAAATCATTGGCCACTAGACTGATGTCACCTGAAGAACAAAAAAAGAATTTAGTCAAATTATTTACCATTTAAATGTATATCCAGTAGAAACACTCACCTGGCTCTGAAGCATTTAGCCTCCACCTCCAGTAGAAACACTCACCTGGCTCTGAAGCATTTAGCCTCCACCTCCAGTAGAAACACTCACCTGGCTCTGAAGCATTTAGCCTCCACCTCCAGTAGAGACACTCACCTGGCTTTGAAGCATTTAGCCTCCACCTCCAGTAGAAACACTCACCTGGCTCTGAAGCATTTAGCCTCCACCTCCAGTAGAAACACTCACCTGGCTCTGAAGTATTTAGCCTCCACCTCCAGTAGAAACACTCACCTGGCTCTGAAGCATTTAGCCTCCACCTCCAGTAGAAACACTCACCTGGCTCTGAAGCATTTAGCCTCCACCTCCAGTAGAAACACTCACCTGGCTCTGAAGCATTTAGCCTCCACCTCCAGTAGAAACACTCACCTGGCTCTGAAGCATTTAGCCTCCACCTCCAGTAGAAACACTCACCTGGCTCTGAAGCATTTAGCCTCCACCTCCAGTAGAAACACTCACCTGGCTCTGAAGTATTTAGCCTCCACCTCCAGTAGAGACACTCACCTGGCTCTGAAGCATTTAGCCTCCACCTCCAGTAGAGACACTCACCTGGCTCTGAAGCATTTAGCCTCCACCTCCAGTAGAAACACTCACCTGGCTCTGAAGTATTTAGCCTCCACCTCCAGTAGAAACACTCACCTGGCTCTGAAGCATTTGGCCTCCACCTCCAGTAGAGACACTCACCTGGCTCTGAAGCATTTAGCCTCCACCTCCAGTAGAGACACTCACCTGGCTCTGAAGCATTTAGCCTCCACCTCCAGTAGAAACACTCACCTGGCTCTGAAGTATTTAGCCTCCACCTCCAGTAGAAACACTCACCTGGCTCTGAAGCATTTAGCCTCCACCTCCAGTAGAAACACTCACCTGGCTCTGAAGCATTTAGCCTCCACCTCCAGTAGAAACACTCACCTGGCTCTGAAGCATTTGGCCTCCACCTCCAGTAGAGACACTCACCTGGCTCTGAAGCATTTAGCCTCCACCTCCAGTAGAAACACTCACCTGGCTCTGAAGCATTTAGCCTCCACCTCCAGTAGAAACACTCACCTGGCTCTGAAGCATTTAGCCTCCACCTCCAGTAGAAACACTCACCTGGCTCTGAAGCATTTAGCCTCCACCTCCAGTAGAAACACTCACCTGGCTCTGAAGCATTTAGCCTCCACCTCCAGTAGAAACACTCACCTGGCTCTGAAGCATTTAGCCTCCACCTCCAGTAGAAACACTCACCTGGCTCTGAAGCATTTAGCCTCCACCTCCAGTAGAAACACTCACCTGGCTCTGAAGCATTTAGCCTCCACCTCCAGTAGAGACACTCACCTGGCTCTGAAGCATTTAGCCTCCACCTCCAGTAGAAACACTCACCTGGCTCTGAAGTATTTAGCCTCCACCTCCAGTAGAACCATTCACCTGGCTCTGAAGCATTTAGCCTCCACCTCCAGTAGAACCATTCACCTGACTCCAAATCATTGGCCACTAGACTGATGTCACCTGAAGAACAAAAAAAGAATTTAGTCAAATTATTTACCATTTAAATGTATATCCAGTAGAAACACTCACCTGGCTCTGAAGCATTTAGCCTCCACCTCCAGTAGAAACACTCACCTGGCTCTGAAGCATTTAGCCTCCACCTCCAGTAGAAACACTCACCTGGCTCTGAAGCATTTAGCCTCCACCTCCAGTAGAGACACTCACCTGGCTCTGAAGCATTTAGCCTCCACCTCCAGTAGAGACACTCACCTGGCTCTGAAGCATTTAGCCTCCACCTCCAGTAGAGACACTCACCTGGCTCTGAAGCATGTAGCCTCCACCTCCAGTAGAAACACTCACCTGGCTCTGAAGCATTTGGCCTCCACCTCCAGTAGAGACACTCACCTGGCTCTGAAGCATTTAGCCTCCACCTCCAGTAGAGACACTCACCTGGCTCTGAAGCATTTAGCCTCCACCTCCAGTAGAAACACTCACCTGGCTCTGAAGCATTTAGCCTCCACCTCCAGTAGAGACACTCACCTGGCTCTGAAGCATTTAGCCTCCACCTCCAGTAGAAACACTCACCTGGCTCTGAAGCATTTAGCCTCCACCTCCAGTAGAAACACTCACCTGGCTCTGAAGCATTTAGCCTCCACCTCCAGTAGAAACACTCACCTGACTCCAAATCATTGGCCACTAGACTGATGTCACCTGAAGAACAAAAAAAGAATTTAGTCAAATTATTTACCATTTAAATGTATATCCAGTAGAAACACTCACCTGGCTCTGAAGCATTTAGCCTCCACCTCCAGTAGAAACACTCACCTGGCTCTGAAGCATTTAGCCTCCACCTCCAGTAGAGACACTCACCTGGCTCTGAAGCATTTAGCCTCCACCTCCAGTAGAACCATTCACCTGGCTCTGAAGCATTTAGCCTCCACCTCCAGTAGAAACACTCACCTGGCTCTGAAGCATTTAGCCTCCACCTCCAGTAGAGACACTCACCTGGCTCTGAAGCATTTAGCCTCCACCTCCAGTAGAAACACTCACCTGGCTCTGAAGCATTTAGCCTCCACCTCCAGTAGAAACACTCACCTGGCTCTGAAGTATTTAGCCTCCACCTCCAGTAGAAACACTCACCTGGCTCTGAAGCATTTAGCCTCCACCTCCAGTAGAAACACTCACCTGGCTCTGAAGCATTTAGCCTCCACCTCCAGTAGAAACACTCACCTGGCTCTGAAGCATTTAGCCTCCACCTCCAGTAGAAACACTCACCTGGCTCTGAAGCATTTAGCCTCCACCTCCAGTAGAGACACTCACCTGGCTCTGAAGCATTTAGCCTCCACCTCCAGTAGAAACACTCACCTGGCTCTGAAGTATTTAGCCTCCACCTCCAGTAGAAACACTCACCTGGCTCTGAAGCATTTAGCCTCCACCTCCAGTAGAAACACTCACCTGGCTCTGAAGCATTTAGCCTCCACCTCCAGTAGAAACACTCACCTGGCTCTGAAGCATTTGGCCTCCACCCCCAGTAGAAACACTCACCTGTCTCTGAAGTATTTAGCCTCCACCTCCAGTAGAACCATTCACCTGACTCCAAATCATTGGCCACTAGACTGATGTCACCTGAAGAACAAAAAAAGAATTTAGTCAAATTATTTACCATTTAAATGTATATCCAGTAGAAACACTCACCTGGCTCTGAAGCATTTAGCCTCCACCTCCAGTAGAGACACTCACCTGGCTCTGAAGCATTTAGCCTCCACCTCCAGTAGAGACACTCACCTGGCTCTGAAGCATTTAGCCTCCACCTCCAGTAGAGACACTCACCTGGCTCTGAAGCATTTAGCCTCCACCTCCAGTAGAAACACTCACCTGGCTCTGAAGCATTTGGCCTCCACCTCCAGTAGAAACACTCACCTGGCTCTGAAGCATTTAGCCTCCACCTCCAGTAGAAACACTCACCTGGCTCTGAAGTATTTAGCCTCCACCTCCAGTAGAAACACTCACCTGGCTCTGAAGCATTTAGCCTCCACCTCCAGTAGAAACACTCACCTGGCTCTGAAGCATTTAGCCTCCACCTCCAGTAGAAACACTCACCTGGCTCTGAAGTATTTAGCCTCCACCTCCAGTAGAAACACTCACCTGGCTCTGAAGCATTTGGCCTCCACCTCCAGTAGAAACACTCACCTGGCTCTGAAGCATTTAGCCTCCACCTCCAGTAGAGACACTCACCTGGCTCTGAAGCATTTAGCCTCCACCTCCAGTAGAGACACTCACCTGGCTCTGAAGCATTTAGCCTCCACCTCCAGTAGAGACACTCACCTGGCTCTGAAGCATTTAGCCTCCACCTCCAGTAGAAACACTCACCTGGCTCTAAAGCATTTAGCCTCCACCTCCAGTAGAAACACTCACCTGGCTCTGAAGCATTTAGCCTCCACCTCCAGTAGAAACACTCACCTGGCTCTGAAGCATTTAGCCTCCACCTCCAGTAGAAACACTCACCTGGCTCTGAAGCATTTAGCCTCCACCTCCAGTAGAAACACTCACCTGGCTCTGAAGCATTTAGCCTCCACCTCCAGTAGAAACACTCACCTGGCTCTGAAGCATTTAGCCTCCACCTCCAGTAGAAACACTCACCTGGCTCTGAAGCATTTAGCCTCCACCTCCAGTAGAGACACTCACCTGGCTCTGAAGCATTTAGCCTCCACCTCCAGTAGAAACACTCACCTGGCTCTGAAGCATTTAGCCTCCACCTCCAGTAGAAACACTCACCTGGCTCTGAAGCATTTGGCCTCCACCTCCAGTAGAAACACTCACCTGGCTCTGAAGCATTTAGCCTCCACCTCCAGTAGAGACACTCACCTGGCTCTGAAGCATTTGGCCTCCACCTCCAGGAGAGACACTCACCTGGCTCTGAAGTATTTGGCCTCCACCTCCAGTAGAAACACTCACCTGGCTCTGAAGTATTTAGCCTCCACCTCCAGTAGAAACACTCACCTGGCTCTGAAGCATTTAGCCTCCACCTCCAGTAGAAACACTCACCTGGCTCTGAAGCATTTAGCCTCCACCTCCAGTAGAAACACTCACCTGGCTCTGAAGCATTTAGCCTCCACCTCCAGTAGAAACACTCACCTGGCTCTGAAGCATTTAGCCTCCACCTCCAGTAGAGACACTCACCTGGCTCTGAAGCATTTAGCCTCCACCTCCAGTAGAAACACTCACCTGGCTCTGAAGCATTTGGCCTCCACCTCCAGGAGAGACACTCACCTGGCTCCAAACCGTTTGGCCTTGATGTCCAAGAGAAACATGTTGCTCTAAATCATTGGCCATTAGACTGATGTCACCTAGAGAACAGAATAAATGTTTAGTCAATCATTGAAATAAACATCCAGTAGAAACACTCACCTGACTCCAAAGCCTTTAAGCTCCATGTCTTAAACACCAACTCGAAGTTGTTTGCCATTAGCATGACGACACCTGGAGAACAGAAAAGAAATGGAGTCACAATATTGTCACCATTGAAATGCATATCCAGTAGAAACACTCACCTGGCTCAAAATCATTGGCTGACGACACCTGAAGAAAAGACTTGAGAAACAGTTTATAGAACATCGTCACCGTAGCGACTTCTAACCAACAAAAGTCAGAGGCTGAAGTTGGAATTCTGCACCACTGACTCGTTCCACAGAACACCCCACTTGTGTTCTTTAGTGTACAGGTTTATTTGGATTGTCAAGCAGAGAAGGAACATCTTTCTCACTGGAGTTTAAATGACAATATGGACATTTGAATATCCAATGATACTATATGATATACGATACATTCAACAAAAATGCAATCCCAAGTCACCCTCTGCCACACAGGACAATAGAAACCTTCCAATCAACCCACATGACATCAGCAATAAAAAAACATTGCAGTATACGGCTCCTACAGTCACCATCAAAATACACATCAAGGAGATACTGAACTGATGACTGAGAAGGTAGATGAACTTCCTGGGTCTGAGAAGGCAAAAGTTCCCATCATGACACTGCCAAGTTGTTTTCGCTCATGGAAGAATGGATGGGATACACCAGTCCTCTAACTCCTTTATGTCCACATGCCTGGGGTGAACATTGTTGGTCTGCTTCCCTTTTCCTCCATGTGGTCATGAGATTGACTCCATTGGACATTCTCCTTCATTCTCACATCCTCCGGTTTGTGATAGTTGAGTCCTCCAGGTCCAGGAATTTCCAAGGTTGAGTTGCTGGATTGAAGGCTCTGACAGATGTCATTTTACTTCTTCAAGTTATAGCTCATGACTTTTTAAGAGGCTTGGGAACATCCAGTGTCTCTGGCATTTGACGCATCATTTTGCAGTAATGTTTGCTTCCAGGTCAAGCAGCTCTTCCGCCTTAGTTATTCTTCCTGCTCCTCCAAAGCATGACTTTATTTATTTATTTTATAAATGCAGCACGAGCAATGCCTGCAGCCTTTTCTGCATCTGCTCTTAATGCAACTGAAGAGGTCCTTCATTTAACACTTTTACCCATTGATTGGTCAACACCACCTGAAACACCATAATTATGTGCATCACCTCCATTGAAACCCAGTTGCACCTCAGAAATATTTGTTGAACACCGTTGCTTTCAAACAACTTTCAGGTTCTCCCTTTTTAATCAGGGGAAATGAAACCCAACAAACTTTCACATGCGCATGTGGCATCATTGCACAACCGAACCAGCTCCGTCACCATTTTTTTTAACAATTTGTTGTTTGACATGAAACCTTGGATGCCATCCCCTATGCTGGCTGCTAGGTTGGGGTTTGACAGTTGTCAGCCCTTCACATTTAGTCACAAACCCCTCAGCAGTCAGTTGAATCATTAGTTTTTTCAGTGTTTATTCCCACAATATCACCACAGTCAGCGGCAGACACACCAGAGTCAATGGGGACACCAATCATAGTGCTGCATGTCTCCATGGTAACCGGAGGCAAAAGTTCTGCATCGAAAAGCTCTGCGACTTGCTACAGCAACCAATGCATTGGATGAACAATTATCCTTCAAAATACAAGTGCAAATGATTTTTATTTGGACATGTATTGTGTGATGCTACATGGAAATCTACCTCCTTGCGTTGGGCGCCGTACATGCAGTGATTTTCCAGTCCAACACGGCTCCACACTCCAACTCCAAAGCCTAACAGAAGTGAAAGATGTAAAACATGCTGTGACCATTGAAATACACTTTTAGAACCACTCACCCGACTCCAAATCACTGGCCACTCGGCTGACGTCACCTGGAGAACAGAAAAGGTTTAAGGTCAAATTACTTACAGATGAAATATATATCCAGTAGAAACACTCACCTGGCAAAAATCTACCTTGCCAGACTAGAACCGTCTCTCCCTCACTTGGAGACATGCAGGTGTTTGGAATGTGAAAAGTCCAACAAATTATACATTTTAAATATTTATCAAATCAAAAACTAAGCTGAACCACTTCAGATCATACATTATAAAATCAGACTTTGAACCATTTTAAGATGTTTTGCAATTGAACTCACCAATTAAGACACCAAACAAATGCTGCCTCAGCTGATCTCACTCAGGTGTGTCTCAGTGCAGGAAGAAGCTCAGGTGAGCCAACCACTCCTTTTTATAGACTCCGCCCTCTTCTTGCAGACTTCCTTTCACAACTTACTTCCTGTTGCCACCCCGTCAGACACATGCAGCAGAAACAATCACGTCACTCATCTCATGTTTACTCCTGCCTCCACCAGTGACTCCATTCTGATTCTCCACCAAATAACTGAGTTACAACAGCTGACAAATAAAAAGGTTTATTAAATAATTGAAGACTGGCACAGTTGGACACTTTGGGTTTGTGCCAAACAAAACTGTTGTTGTTGTTTACCTGCAGAGCACTTTGGAGTGTGTTCATGACGTTCATGAGTGTTGTTGTTGTTTACCTGCAGAGCACTTTGGAGTGTGTGTTCATGACGTTCATGAGTGTTGTTGTTGTTTACCTGCAGAGCACTTTGGAGTGTGTGTTCATGACATTCATGAGTGTTGTTGTTTACCTGCAGAGCACTTTGGAGTGTGTGTTCATGACATTCATGAGTGTTGTTGTTGTTTACCTGCAGAGCACTTTGGAGTGTGTGTTCATGACGTTCATGAGTGTTGTTGTTGTTTACCTGCAGAGTACTTTGGAGTGTGTGTTCATGACATTCATGAGTGTTGTTGTTGTTTACCTGCAGAGCACTTTGGAGTGTGTGTTCATGACATTCATGAGTGTTGTTGTTTACCTGCAGAGCACTTTGGAGTGTGTGTTCATGACATTCATGAGTGTTGTTGTTGTTTACCTGCAGAGCACTTTGGAGTGTGTGTTCATGACATTCATGAGTGTTGTTGTTTACCTGCAGAGCACTTTGGAGTGTGTGTTCATGACGTTCATGAGTGTTGTTGTTTACCTGCAGAGCACTTTGGAGTGTGTGTTCATGACGTTCATGAGTGTTGTTGTTTACCTGCAGAGCACTTTGGAGTGTGTTCATGACGTTCATGAGTGTTGTTGTTGTTTACCTGCAGAGTACTTTGGAGTGTGTGTTCATGACATTCATGAGTGTTGTTGTTGTTTACCTGCAGAGCACTTTGGAGTGTGTGTTCATGACATTCATGAGTGTTGTTGTTTACCTGCAGAGCACTTTGGAGTGTGTGTTCATGACATACATGAGTGTTGTTGTTTACCTGCAGAGCACTTTGGAGTGTGTGTTCATGACGTTCATGAGTGTTGTTGTTTACCTGCAGAGCACTTTGGAGTGTGTGTTCATGACGTTCATGAGTGTTGTTGTTTACCTGCAGAGCACTTTGGAGTGTGTTCATGACGTTCATGAGTGTTGTTGTTGTTTACCTGCAGAGTACTTTGGAGTGTGTGTTCATGACATTCATGAGTGTTGTTGTTGTTTACCTGCAGAGCACTTTGGAGTGTGTGTTCATGACATTCATGAGTGTTGTTGTTTACCTGCAGAGCACTTTGGAGTGTGTGTTCATGACATACATGAGTGTTGTTGTTTACCTGCAGAGCACTTTGGAGTGTGTGTTCATGACGTTCATGAGTGTTGTTGTTTACCTGCAGAGCACTTTGGAGTGTGTGTTCATGACGTTCATGAGTGTTGTTGTTGTTTACCTGCAGAGCACTTTGGAGTGTGTTCATGACGTTCATGAGTGTTGTTGTTTACCTGCAGAGCACTTTGGAGTGTGTGTTCATGACATTCATGAGTGTTGTTGTTTACCTGCAGAGCACTTTGGAGTGTGTGTTCATGACATTCATGAGTGTTGTTGTTGTTTACCTAAAGAGCACTTTGGAGTGTGTGTTCATGACATTCATGAGTGTTGTTGTTTACCTGCAGAGCACTTTGGAGTGTGTGTTCATGACATACATGAGTGTTGTTGTTTACCTGCAGAGCACTTTGGAGTGTGTGTTCATGACATAACCACACCGGTTAGGGGTGAGAACCACACTGGTTAAGAGTGAGAACCACACTGGTTAAGAGTGAGAACCACACCGGTTAAGAGTGAGAACCACACCGGTTAGGAGTGAGAACCACACCGGTTAGGAGTGAGAACCACACTGGTAAGGAGTCAGTACCACACTGGTTAGGGGTGAGAACCACACCGGTTAGGGGTGAGAACCACACTGGTTAAGAGTGAGAACCACACTGGTTAGGGGTGAGAACCACACTGGTTAAGAGTGAGAACCACACCGGTTAAGAGTGAGAACCACACCGGTTAGGAGTGAGAACCACACCGGTTAGGAGTGAGAACCACACTGGTAAGGAGTCAGTACCACACTGGTTAGGGGTGAGAACCACACCGGTTAGGGGTGAGAACCACACTGGTTAAGAGTGAGAACCACACTGGTTAGGGGTGAGAACCACACTGGTTAAGAGTGAGAACCACACCGGTTAAGAGTGAGAACCACACCGGTTAGGAGTGAGAACCACACCGGTTAGGAGTGAGAACCACACCGGTTAGGAATGAGTACCACACCGGTTAGGAGTGAGAACCACACTGGTAAGGAGTCAGTACCACACTGGTTAGGGGTGAGAACCACACCGGTTAGGGGTGAGAACCACACTGGTTAAGAGTGAGAACCACACCGGTTAGGAGCCAGTACCACACTGGTTAGGAGTCAGTACCACACCGGTTAGGAGTGAGAACCACACTGGTTAGGAGTCAGTACCACACTGGTTAGGAGTGAGAACCACACCGGTTAGGGGTCAGTACCACACTGGTTAGGAGTCAGTACCACACCGGTTAGGAGTCAGTACCAGAAATATCCTCCTCCGTTGAAGAGTAGGAAGAATCTCTCCTCAGGCTTTTGCTGAAGGTTGGGGGATTAGAAGGTGTGAAACCCTGAGAGCCTCAGCCAATGGGTGAGTGGCTGACAGCCTCAGCCAATGGGTGAGTGGCTGAGAGCCTCAGCCAATGGGTGAGTGGCTGAGAGCATGGGGAGAAAGTCCCACTGCAGTGACAACAGGACCCCCTGCTGACTGTGAGGCTGAGGCAGACCCCTGAGTTCAACTCCACGTCATGACACCTGAACGTCTTTCCTTGGAAAAGAACCAACTGTCTGTGGTCTTGTGATCCTTCCAGACGGTGAGAATCGTCTTGTATTGACACAATGATGGTGAACTGGTGAACACTGTAGACGTTGGTAGAAAGCAGTAAAGAGAGCTGTGTGTATTGACACAATGATGGTGAACTGGTGAACACTGTAGACGTTGGTAGAAAGCAGTAGAGAGAGCTGTGTGTATTGACACAATGATGGTGAACTGGTGAACACTGTAGACGTTGGTAGAAAGCAGTAGAGAGAGCTGTGTGTATTGACACAATGATGGTGAACTGGTGAACACTGTAGACGTTGGTAGAAAGCAGTAGAGAGAGCTGTGTGTATTGACACAATGATGGTGAACTGGTGAACACTGTAGACGTTGGTAGAAAGCAGTAGAGAGAGCTGTGTGTATTGACACAATGATGGTGAACTGGTGAACACTGTAGACGTTGGTAGAAAGCAGTAGAGAGAGCTGTGTGTATTGACACAATGATGGTGAACTGGTGAACACTGTAGACGTTGGTAGAAAGCAGTAGAGAGAGCTGTGTGTATTGACACAATGATGGTGAACTGGTGAACACTGTAGACGTTGGTAGAAAGCAGTAGAGAGAGCTGTGTGTATTGACACAATGATGGTGAACTGGTGAACACTGTAGACGTTGGTAGAAAGCAGTAGAGAGAGGAATGGTGGATTTCTTTGGTTCCCAGGAGACCACTCAGTACTATAAAAGATAAATAAATCTTTATTCCAACAAATGTAGAAGAAGTGTTTGTTACAAGTTGAGTCAGAAGAAGTAACGCTACAGACATTGATATGTACAGTTTGATACAGACATGGACCATCGTGTACAGACAGCAGTACATGGTGTCACCTTGAACCACCTTCAAAACAAAGACCATGAAGTCCACTGGTCCGGGACACACAGTGGACGTGTGTGAGACCCTCGGTCCGGTCTCTGTGGAGAACAGGGGCCCGGTGGAGGCAGCAGTGACCACGGGGCCCCTGGTCTATGTGGAGAACAGGGGCCCGGTGGAGGCAGCAGTGAACACGGGGCCGGTGTAGAGTCCGGGACCGTCCGAAGAGACCTGGAGACCAGCAGAGGACACACCATGAAAACCTCTGAAGACTGTGTGTGTGTGTGTGTGTGTGTGTGTGTGTGTGTGTGTGTGTGTGTGTGTGTGTGTGTGTGTGTGTGTGTGTGTGTGTGTGTGTGTGTGTGTGTGTGTGTGTGCGTGCGTGTGTGTGTGTGCGTGTGTGTGTGTCACCTCTCCCAGAGCCTGCAGGGCCACAGTGGCCGCCATGGCCTTGGCATGCTTCTTGTTGGGACTGGCCGTCTGAGGCTGGTAGTCCACTCCGTTCACCGTCACCTGGGAGACCAGAGGACAGACCATGAAGACCTGGACCAGCAGGTCCATGGAGTCCTGGTGGGAGACCCGGACCAGCAGGTCCATGGAGTCCTGCAGGCGGAGCAGCGACTCACCTTGAAGAGGAAGTTCTTGCGGTGGTCCGGTCCACTGTGGTGGACCATGACGAAGTCCGGCTGCATGATGCGTCTCTTGTTACACAACTCAATGAGAGCAGACACCGGGTGCTTGCCTGCACACACACACACACACACACACACACACACACACACACACACACACACACACACACACACACACACACACACACACACACACACACACACACACACACACACACACACACACACACACACACACACACACACAGTTGAGAGAGCACAGCAGAATGTGTGTGTGTGTGTGTGTGTGTGTGTGTGTGTGTGTGTGTGTGTGTGTGTGTGTGTGTGTGTGTGTGTGTGTGTGTGTGTGTGTGTGTGTGTGTGTGTGTGTGTGTGTGTTACCCATCAGGTCCTTGGTCACAACCAGTCCTCCAGTTTGTTTCTGTGGTTTTTCTCCTTCAGCTAGTAACCCTGGAACACAGAGACCTCGTCACTGAGTGTGTACACTGTGTACACTGTATACACTGTATACAGTGTATACAGTGTATAGAGTGTACAGTGTGTATAGTGCATAGAGTGTATACAGTGTGTATAGAGTGTATAGAGTGTACAGTGTGTATAGTGCATAGAGTGTATACAGTGTGTATAGAGTGTATAGAGTGTACAGTGTGTATAGTGCATAGAGTGTATACAGTGTGTATAGAGTGTATAGAGTGTACAGTGTGTATAGTGCATAGAGTGTATACAGTGTAGAGTGTATAGAGTGTACTGTGTGTACAGTGTGTATAGAGTGTATAGAGTGTACTGTGTCCAGTGTGTATAGTGTGTACAGTATAGAGTGTATATAGTGTATAGAGTGTACTGTGTGTACAGTGTGTATAGAGTGTATAGAGTGTATAGAGTGTACAGTGTGTATAGTGCATAGAGTGTATACAGTGTAGAGTGTATAGAGTGTACTGTGTGTACAGTGTGTATAGAGTGTATAGAGTGTACTGTGTCCAGTGTGTATAGTGTGTACAGTATAGAGTGTATATAGTGTATAGAGTGTACTGTGTGTACAGTGTGTATAGAGTGTATAGAGTGTACAGTGTGTACAGTGTGCATAGTGTGTACAGTATAGAGGGTATATAGTGTACTGTGTGTACAGTGTGTATAGTGTATAGAGTGTATACAGTGTAGAGTGTATAGTGTATAGAGTGTAATGTGTGTACAGAGTGTATAGAGTGTACAGTGTGTATAGTGTGTACAGTATAGAGTGTATATAGTGTACTGTGTGTACAGTGTGTATAGTGTATAGAGTGTATACAGAGTAGAGTGTATAGAGTGTATAGTGTATAGAGTGTACTGTGTGTACAGTGTGTATAGAGTGTATAGAGTGTACAGTGTGTACAGTGTGTATAGTGTATAGAGTGCACTGTGTGTACAGTGTGTATAGAGTGTATAGAGTGTACTGTGTGTACAGTGTGTATAGTGTATAGAGTGTATACAGTGTAGAGTGTATAGTGTGTACTGTGTGTACAGAGTGTATAGAGTGTACAGTGTGTACAGTGTGTATAGTGTATAGAGTGTATACAGAGTAGAGTGTATAGTGTATAGAGTGTATTGTGTGTACAGTGTGTATAGAGTGTACTGTGTGTACAGTGTGTATAGAGTGTACAGTGTGTATAGAGTGTACTGTGTGTACAGTGTGTACATTGTGTATAGAGTGTATAGTGTACTGTGTGTACAGTGTGTATAGAGTGTAGTGTACAGTGTGTATAGTGTGTACAGTATAGAGTGTATATAGTGTATAGAGTGTACAGTGTGTACAGTGTGTACAGTATAGAGTGTATATAGTGTACTGTGTGTACAGTGTGTATAGTGTATACAGTGTAGAGTGTATAGTGTATAGAGTGTACTGTGTGTACAGAACGTATAGAGTGTACAGTGTGTATAGTGTATAGAGTGTATAGTGTATAGAGTGTACTGTGTGTACAGTGTGTATAGTGTATAGAGTGTACAGTGTGTACAGTGTGTATAGAGTGTACTGTGTGTATAGAGTGTACTGTGTGTACAGTGTGTATAGAGTGTATAGAGTGTACTGCGTATAGAGTGTACTGTGTGTACAGTGTGTATAGAGTGTACAGTGTGTATAGAGTGTACTGTGTGTACATTGTGTATAGTGTATAGAGTATACAGTGTATACAGTGTATACAGAGTACAGAGAGTACAGAGTGTACAGAGTGTACAGTGTGTACAGGATACAGTGTACACAGAGTATACATAGAGAACAGAGTATATAGAGTATACAGTGTATACAGAGTGTACAGAGAGTACAGAGTGTTCAGAGTATACAGTGTATACAGAGTACAGAGTACAGAGTGTACAGAGTGTACAGTGTGTACAGGATACAGTGTACACAGAGTATACATAGAGAACAGAGTATATAGAGTATACAGTATACAGAGTGTACAGTGTATACAGAGTATACAGTGAGTACAGTATACCGTGAGTACAGTGTACAGTATACAGAGTATACAGTATACAGAGTATACAGTGAGTACAGTATACCGTGAGTACAGTGTACAGTGTACAGTATACAGAGTATACAGTATACAGTGTATACAGTGAGTACAGTGTACAGTATACAGTATACAGTGTACAGTATACAGAGTATACAGTATACAGTGTATACAGTGAGTACAGTGTACAGTATACAGAGTATACAGAGTACACAGAGTACAGAGAGTCAGACCTTTGCGGTCCACCTTGAAGTCGATCACGATGGGTTCCACGGTTCCTTCCCGGTTCCTTCCCAGGCCTTCTCCGGTTCTCCAGCCCATCTTCCTCATGAGGAACTCTCCCACTCCTCCAGAGACCGGAGCTGCTCGGAGGAACTGGTCCTACACACACACACAGTTCAGTCAAGGGTTCCTGCTGGTCCTGCAGGACCACCCTGGTCCCTGGTCCCGGGTCCCTGGTCCAGGTCCCTACCTTCTTGAGCCAGGCTTGTGGGCCACTGGAGCTCAGTTCCTCCGAGCTCAGAACCTGGGCTCCAGTAGAACCCGTGAACAGACCCGGAACCGTGTTGGACTGGGCCCAGGCGTCCACCTACCAGAAGACAACATGTGGAATTAGCAGCAGGACTTCATCAGCAGTAGAACCGGCGGGACAAGGAGAACCGGGGACCAGACCTGCTCCTGGGCCCGGCTCAGCATGCAGATGGCGGTGATGTCATAGGGGTTCTCCGCCAGCCGGCGCTGAGCTCGAATCCTCTCCGTCACCGCCTGGGTGATGTCCACCGACTGCAGGGCACAGAGAGACAGACATGAGACAGAGACACATAGAGAGGAACACCTGGGTCATGTGACGGGGGGGGCTGACCTGGAGGAGTGGCTCTGGGAAGACGTTCTCCTCGGGCTGGACCTGGACCTCCGCTGGAGGTTCTGCTCCTGGAGAAGTGTGTGCGGGAGCTTTTCTGGAGGTCTTCTCACACGATTTCTCCACAGGAACCCACTCTCCGTACGCCCCCTCCCCCTCCTGAGGACAACATGAGGGACATGAGGGACAGACCAGGTTCTACGGCTTGTACAGGTTCTGGAGGTTCTGCAGACCTTCTTCCGGTGCTGAGATCCCGAGGATACGGGAAACTCTTTGGCCATGTCTGCGTCACTCCTTCCAGCCGGACGAACAGTCAGGTTCTGAAGACACAGGAAGTGAGGTGGACGTTCACACAGCAAGTGAGGTGGACGTTCCCCTCAGACACACAGGAAGTGAGGTGGACGTTCCACTCAGACACACAGGAAGTGAGGTGGACGTTCCACTCAGACACACAGGAAGTGAGGTGGACGTTCCACTCAGACTCACAGGAAGTGAGGTGGACGTTCCACTCAGACACACAGGAAGTGAGGTGGACGTTCCACTCAGACACACAGGAAGTGAGGTGGACGTTCTTACAGGAAGTGAGGTGGACGTTACATTCAGACTCACAGGAAGTGAGGTGGACGTTACATTCAGACTCACAGGAAATGAGGTGGACGTTACACTCAGACACACAGGAAGTGAGGTGGACGTTCTTACAGGAAGTGAGCTGGACGTTACATTCAGACTCACAGGAAGTGAGGTGGACGTTCCACTCAGACACACAGGAAGTGAGGTGGACGTTCCACTCAGACTCACAGGAAGTGAGGTGGACGTTCCCCTCAGACACACAGGAAGTGAGGTGGACGTTCTTACAGGAAGTGAGGTGGACGTTACATTCAGACTCACAGGAAGTGAGGTGGACGTTACATTCAGACACACAGGAAGTGAGGTGGACGTTCTTACAGGAAGTGAGGTGGACGTTACATTCAGACACACAGGAAGTGAGGTGGACGTTCTTACAGGAAGTGAGGTGGACGTTACATTCAGACTCACAGGAAGTGAGGTGGACGTTCCACTCAGACACACAGGAAGTGAGGTGGACATTCTTACAGGAAGTGAGGTGGACGTTACATTCAGACTCACAGGAAGTGAGGTGGACGTTACACTCAGACACACAGGAAGTGAGGTGAACAATCTTACAGGAAGTGAGGTGGACGTTCCACTCAGACTCACAGGAAGTGAGGTGGACGTTCCACTCAGACTCACAGGAAGTGAGGTGGACGTTCCCCTCAGACACACAGGAAGTGAGGTGGACGTTCTTACAGGAAGTGAGGTGGACGTTACATTCAGACTCACAGGAAGTGAGGTGGACGTTACACTCAGACACACAGGAAGTGAGGTGGACGTTCTTACAGGAAGTGAGGTGGACGTTACATTCAGACTCACAGGAAGTGAGGTGGACGTTCCACTCAGACACACAGGAAGTGAGGTGGACGTTCCACTCAGACTCACAGGAAGTGAGGTGGACGTTCCACTCAGACTCACAGGAAGTGAGGTGGACGTTATTCAGACTCACAGGAAGTGAGGTGGATGTTCCACTCAGACACACAGGAAGTGAGGTGGATGTTCCACTCAGACTCACAGGAAGTGAGGTGGACGTTCCACTCAGACACACAGGAAGTGAGGTGGACGTTCCACTCAGACTCACAGGAAGTGAGGTGGACGTTATTCAGACTCACAGGAAGTGAGGTGGACGTTCCACTCAGACTCACAGGAAGTGAGGTGGACGTTATTCAGACTCACAGGAAGTGAGGTGGACGTTCCACTCAGACACACAGGAAGTGAGGTGGACGTTCCACTCAGACTCACAGGAAGTGAGGTGGACGTTATTCAGACTCACAGGAAGTGAGGTGGACGTTCCATTCAGACTCACAGGAAGTGAGGTGGACGTTATTCAGACTCACAGGAAATGAGGTGGACGTTCCACTCAGACACACAGGAAGTGAGGTGGATGTTCCACTCAGACACACAGGAAGTGAGGTGGACTTTCCATTGAGACTCACAGGAAGTGAGGTGGACGTTATTCAGACTCACAGGAAGTTAGGTGGACGTTCCACTCAGACACACAGGAAGTGAGGTGGACGTTCCACTCAGACACACAGGAAGTGAGGTGGACGTTCCACTCAGACTCACAGGAAGTGAGGTGGACATTATTCAGACTCACAGGAAGTGAGGTGGACATTATTCAGACACACAGGAAGTGAGGTGGACGTTCCACTCAGACACACAGGAAGTGAGGTGGACGTTTCACTCAGACACACAGGAAGTGAGGTGGACGTTCCACTCAGACACACAGGAAGTGAGGTGGACGTTCCACTCAGACACACAGGAAGTGAGGTGGACGTTCCACTCAGACTCACAGGAAGTGAGGTGGACGTTCCACTCAGACACACAGGAAGTGAGGTGGACGTAACACTCAGACACACAGGAAGTGAAAGCCTCTTACGTTGATGCTGAAGTTGATGACTTTCTGCTCTCGGAGAGTCGATGCTGCAAAGGATTTCCCATCATCCTCTTCATCGGAGACGTGAGGAAGAGCCACCGGCAGCTCAGCTGAGCTGTCCACGATCATCTGACACTTCTACAAGGAGATGAAACACCATGAGGAGGACATGAGAGAGAAGGTTGGAGGTTGATGGAGGTCATGAGAGAGGAGAAGGTTGGAGGTTGATGAAGGACATGAAAGGAGAGGGTTGGAGGTTGATGGAAGACATGAAAGGAGAAGGTTGGAGGTTGATGAAGGACATGAAAGGAGAAGGTTGGAGGTTGAAAGAGGACATGAATGGAGAAGGATGGAGGTTGATGGAGGACGTGAGAGAGAAGGTTGGAGGTTGATGGAGGACATGAGAGAGAAGGTTGGAGGTTGATGGAGGACATGAAAGGAGAAGGTTGGCGGTTGATGGAGGACATGAAAGGAGAAGGTTGGAGGTTGATTAAGGACATGAGAGAGAAGGTTGGAGGTTGATGGAGGACATGAGGGAGAAGGTTGGAGGTTGATGAAGGACATGAGAGAGAAGGTTGGAGGTTGATGGAGGACATGAGGGAGAAGGTTGGAGGTTGATGAAGGACATGAGAGAGAAGGTTGGAGGTTGATGGAAGACATGAAAGGAGAAGGTTGGAGGTTGATGAAGGACATGAAAGGAGAAGGTTGGAGGTTGAAAGAGGACATGAATGGAGAAGGATGGAGGTTGATGGAGGACGTGAGAGAGAAGGTTGGAGGTTGATGGAGGACATGAGAGAGAAGGTTGGAGGTTGATGGAGGACATGAAAGGAGAAGGTTGGCGGTTGATGGAGGACATGAAAGGAGAAGGTTGGAGGTTGATTAAGGACATGAGAGAGAAGGTTGGAGGTTGATGGAGGACATGAGGGAGAAGGTTGGAGGTTGATGGAGGACATGAGAGAGAAGGTTGGAGGTTGATGGAGGACATGAGAGAGAAGGTTGGAGGTTGATGGAGGACATGAAAGGAGAAGGTTGGAGGTTGATGGAGGACATGAAAGGAGAAGGTTGGAGGTTGATGGAGGACATGAGAGAGAAGGTTGGAGGTTGATGGAGGACATGAGAGAGAAGGTTGGAGGTTGATGGAGGACACGAAAGGGGAAGGTTGGAGGTTGATGGAGGACATGAAAGGAGGAGGTTGATGGAGGACATGAAAGGAGAAGGTTGGAGGTTGATGGAGGACATGCTCTCTTACGTCAGTGAACTCCTTGATGCTAAGGCTGTTGGCCTGCTTCTCCACCCTCCTCCTCACCTCCTCCAGAGTGGTTGAGGGCTGGGTGGAGGAGGACGGGGACTTGTTGGAGATGGAGGGCAGCGGCAACAGAGAGGACAGGGTGGACATGTTGGACAGGGCTGCGGTCACCGTAGCTGTGAGGGACACAAATGCCAGACATGTCAAATTCTCAGGCTTTAAACATTACGAGTGTTTGAAAACGCAACTTTTCAAAAAAGCGTTCTCTTTGAAGACGGGCTGCTGACTGGAGACGTACCGGCCGTCATGCTGGCCATGGCAGCGTTCATGGCCATGCTGGGCAGAGCCAGAGGCAGCATGGACGTCCTCAGGCTGGCAGGGACCGGCATCCCGGCTTTGGCACACATGGCGGCAGCGTTCGCTTTCGCAATCTCCAACAACTGCTCCTTATCTGAGGAAACAGGACATCTCGAGCATGAGGAGGGACACACAGGAAGTGAGGTGGACGTCACGCAGAGGAACTGAGAACAATCCAAGTGTGAATCTATGTGGTGTATATCTATATCTCCATAGTGTACACTGAGGTGACGCTATATGTGGTGTACATATACGCCACGTAGACGTGGTGGTCTATGTGGCGTATGTCTACGTGGTGTGAATCAATGTGGCAGTCTGACCCAGGTCGCTGATCCGCTGGGGACTGCAGTGCTTCCGAGATGGGGATCTATTTTTTCGGAGGATGAGTACGGGGGAGTGGCTGGGCTCCCGTTTCCAGCGGTCCCTCTGGCTGTACGTTACTCTCTTTCGGCTGCGTGACGCAGAGCGAGAGCGAGACCTCCGGGACGACCTGCGTCCTCCGGACCTGTAGAGACACCGAAGGGGGGGACGGGTAGTCTAATTTAGTGACTGTAACACATTGTGACCGTCAACGTTTGACCTTACAGACCTGTCAATACCGTCAATAAAGACCCGTCAAGACCGTCAATAAAGACCCGTCAATACCGTCAATAAAGACCCGTCAATAAAGACCCGTCAATACCGTCAATAAAGACCCGTCAAGACCGTCAATAAAGACCCGTCAATAAAGACCCGTCAATAAAGACCCGTCAATACCGTCAATAAAGACCCGTCAATAAAGACCCGTCAATGCCGTCAATAAAGACCCGTCAATACCGTCAATAAAGACCCGTCAAGACCGTCAATAAAGACCCGTCAATACCGTCAATAAAGACCCGTCAAGACCGTCAATAAAGACCCGTCAATAAAGACCCGTCAATGCCGTCAATAAAGACCCGTCAATACCGTCAATAAAGACCCGTCAATACCATCAATAAAGACCCGTCAATAAAGACCCGTCAATAAAGACCTGTCAATACCGTCAATAAAGACCCGTCAATAAAGACCCGTCAATAAAGACCTGTCAATACCGTCAATAAAGACCCGTCAATGCCGTCAATAAAGACCCGTCAATACCGTCAATAAAGACCCGTCAATACCGTCAATAAATACCGTCAATACAGTCAATAAATACCCGTCAATACCGTCAATAAAGACCCGTCAATACCGTCAATAAATACCGTCAATACAGTCAATAAAGACCCGTCAATACCGTCAATAAAGACCCGTCAATACCGTCAACAAAGACCCGTCAATACTGTCAACAAAGACCCGTCAATACCGTCAATAAAGACCCGTCAATACCGTCAATAAAGACCCGTCAATACCGTCAACAAAGACCCGTCAATACCGTCAACAAAGACCCGTCAATAAAGACCCGTCAATACCGTCAACAAAGACCCGTCAATACCGTCAACAAAGACCCGTCAATACCGTCAATAAAGACCCGTCAATACCGTCAACAAAGACCCGTCAATACCGTCAACAAAGACCCGTCAATACTGTCAACAAAGACCCGTCAATACCGTCAATAAAGACCCGTCAATACCGTCAATAAAGACCCGTCAATACCGTCAACAAAGACCCGTCAATACTGTCAACAAAGACCCGTCAATAAAGACCCATCAATACCGTCAATAAATACCGTCAATACCGTCAACAAAGACCCGTCAATACCGTCAATACAGTCAATAAAGACCCGTCAATACCGTCAACAAATACCCGTCAATACCGTCAATACAGTCAATAAAGACCCGTCAATAAAGACCCGTCAATACCGTCAATAAAGACCCGTCAATACCGTCAATAAAGACCCGTCAATAGAGTCAATAACGACCCGTCAATACCGTCAATAACGACCCGTCAATACGTCAATAAAGACCTGTCAATAACGTCAATAACGTCAATACCGTCAATAAAGACCCGTCAATACCGTCAATAACGACCCGTCAATACGTCAATAAAGACCTGTCAATAACGTCAATAACGTCAATACCGTCAATAAAGACCCGTCAATACCGTCAATAAAGACCCGTCAATACCGTCAATAAAGACCCGTCAATACCGTCAACAAAGACCCGTCAATACTGTCAACAAAGACCCGTCAATAAAGACCCATCAATACCGTCAATAAATACCGTCAATACCGTCAACAAAGACCCGTCAATACCGTCAATACAGTCAATAAAGACCCGTCAATACCGTCAACAAATACCCGTCAATACCGTCAATACAGTCAATAAAGACCCGTCAATAAAGACCCGTCAATACCGTCAATAAAGACCCGTCAATACCGTCAATAAAGACCCGTCAATAGAGTCAATAACGACCCGTCAATACCGTCAATAACGACCCGTCAATACGTCAATAAAGACCTGTCAATAACGTCAATAACGTCAATACCGTCAATAAAGACCCGTCAATACCGTCAATAACGACCCGTCAATACGTCAATAAAGACCTGTCAATAACGTCAATAACGTCAATACCGTCAATAAAGACCCGTCAATACCGTCAATAAAGACCCGTCAATACCGTCAATAAAGACCCGTCAATAAAGACCAGTCAATACCGTCAATAAAGACCTGTCAATACCGTCAATAACGTCAATACCGTCAATAAAGACCCGTCAATACAGTCAATAAAGACCCGTCAACACAGTCAATAAAGACCCGTCAATACCGTCAATAAAGACCCGTCAATAAAGACCCGTCAATACAGTCAATAAAGACCCGTCAATAGAGTCAATAAAGACCCGTCAATACCGTCAATAAAGACCCGTCAATACCGTCAATAAAGACCCGTCAATAAAGACCCGTCAATACCGTCAATAAAGACCAGTCAATACCGTCAATAAAGACCCGTCAATACCGTCAATAAAGACCCGTCAATAAAGACCCGTCAATACAGTCAATAAAGACCAGTCAATACAGTCAATAAAGACCAGTCAATACCGTCAATGAAGACCCGTCAATAAAGACCCGTCAATACAGTCAATAAAGACCCGTCAATACCGTCAATAAAGACCAGTCAATACAGTCAATAAAGACCCGTCAATACCGTCAATAAAGACCCGTCAATAAAGACCCGTCAATAAAGACCCGTCAATACAGTCAATAAAGACCAGTCAATACAGTCAATAAAGACCCGTCAATACCGTCAATAAAGACCCGTCAATAAAGACCCGTCAATACAGTCAATAAAGACCCGTCAATACCGTCAATAAAGACCCGTCAATAAAGACCCGTCAATACCGTCAATAAAGACCCGTCAATACCGTCAACAAAGACCCATCAATACCGTCAATAAAGACCAGTCAATACCGTCAATAAAGACCAGTCAATACCGTCAATAAAGACCCGTCAATACAGTCAATAAAGACCAGTCAATACCGTCAATAAAGACCCGTCAATACCGTCAATAAAGACCAGTCAATACCGTCAATACAGTCAATAAAGACCAGTCAATACCGTCAATAAAGACCCGTCAATACAGTCAATAAAGACCCGTCAATACAGTCAATAAAGACCAGTCAATACCGTCAATAAAGACCCGTCAATACCGTCAATAAAGACCTGTCAATACAGTCAATAAAGACCAGTCAATACCGTCAATAAAGACCCGTCAATACCGTCAATAAAGACCAGTCAATACCGTCAATAAAGACCCGTCAATACAGTCAATAAAGACCAGTCAATACCGTCAATAAAGACCCGTCAATACAGTCAATAAAGACCAGTCAATACAGTCAATAAAGACCCGTCAATACCGTCAATAAAGACCAGTCAATACAGTCAATAAAGACCCGTCAATACCGTCAATAAAGACCCGTCAATAAAGACCCGTCAATAAAGACCCGTCAATAAAGACCCGTCAATACAGTCAATAAAGACCAGTCAATACAGTCAATAAAGACCCGTCAATACCGTCAATAAAGACCCGTCAATAAAGACCCGTCAATACAGTCAATAAAGACCCGTCAATACCGTCAATAAAGACCCGTCAATAAAGACCCGTCAATACCGTCAATAAAGACCCGTCAATACCGTCAACAAAGACCCATCAATACCGTCAATAAAGACCAGTCAATACCGTCAATAAAGACCAGTCAATACCGTCAATAAAGACCCGTCAATACAGTCAATAAAGACCAGTCAATACCGTCAATAAAGACCCGTCAATACCGTCAATAAAGACCAGTCAATACCGTCAATACAGTCAATAAAGACCAGTCAATACCGTCAATAAAGACCCGTCAATACAGTCAATAAAGACCCGTCAATACAGTCAATAAAGACCAGTCAATACCGTCAATAAAGACCCGTCAATACCGTCAATAAAGACCTGTCAATACAGTCAATAAAGACCAGTCAATACCGTCAATAAAGACCCGTCAATACCGTCAATAAAGACCAGTCAATACCGTCAATAAAGACCCGTCAATACAGTCAATAAAGACCAGTCAATACCGTCAATAAAGACCCGTCAATACAGTCAATAAAGACCAGTCAATACAGTCAATAAAGACCAGTCAATACCGTCAATAAAGACCCGTCAATACCGTCAATAAAGACCCGTCAATACCGTCAATAAAGACCCGTCAATACCGTCAATAAAGACCCGTCAATACAGTCAATAAAGACCGTCAATACAGATCAATGGCTCCTGGTCTCATGTCTAGCGTCCTACAGACCCTGTCCTACAGACCCTGTCCTGACAGTCCCACTCAAAGTACTTCAAGGAGGATTCACTGACACTTTTCATTCATTCAACCAAACCAACAGTAATCTGTCTCTACCTGGACCTGGACCTCTTCCTGTGGGAGGGGCTTTTGGAGCGAGACCTCTTCTTATGGGAGGGGCTTTTGGACCTGGACCTCTTCCTGTGGGAGGGGCTCTTGGAGCGAGACCTCTTCTTGTGGGAGGGGCTTTTGGACCGAGACCTCTTCTTGTGGGAGGGGCTTTTGGACCTGGACCTCTTCCTGTGGGAGGGGCTCTTGGAGCGAGACCTCTTCTTGTGGGAGGGGCTCTTGGAGCGAGACCTCTTCTTGTGGGAGGGGCTTTTGGACCTGGACTTCTTCTTGTGGGAGGGGCTTTTGGACCTGGACTTCTTCTTGTGGGAGGGGCTTTTGGAGCAAGGCCTCTTCCTGTGGGAGGGGCTTTTGGACCTGGACTTCTTCTTGTGGGAGGGGCTTTTGGACCTGGACCTCTTCTTGTGGGAGGGGCTTTTGGACCTGGACTTCTTCTTGTGGGAGGGGCTTTTGGACCTGGACTTCTTCTTGTGGGAGGGGCTTTTGGAGCAAGGCCTCTTCCTGTGGGAGGGGCTTTTGGACCTGGACCTCTTCTTGTGGGAGGGGCTCTTGGAGCGAGACCTCTTCTTGTGGGAGGGGCTTTTGGAGCGAGACCTCTTCTTGTGGGAGGGGCTTTTGGACCTGGACCTCTTCTTGTGGGAGGGGCTTTTGGAGCGAGACCCTCTCCTGTATCTCCTGGGGGGAGACTTGGATCGCCTTCTCTTCTTGGAGGACTTGGCGTCCTTGCTCCGTAGAGGAGACCGGGAGGGTTTCTTGCTCCTCTTCACTGGCGGGGTGCTCGGGGGGGCCTCCTGCTGGGTGGAGGTGTTTCCAGGTTCAGAAGATGTGGGCACTAAGGCAGCAGCGTCTGGACGAGGAGGCAGGGCAGAGAAAACAAGCTTCAGGGTCATCGTGTTGTTGTGGAGCCATTGCTCTTTCTCAAAGTAGAAATCAAGCGGTACCTTGTTCTTCTGGCTCCTCGTTCTTCTGCACGACCTCCAGGGCCACCGTAGTCGTCTCCAGACCCCCCGACTCATTCTGGGTGGACTGTGGGGGTTCCTCCAGAGCCGGCCTGGTTTCACAGGGACTGGCAGAGACAGGTCAGAGCATGACTCATCAGATCACACCGGAGTCCTCAGCACCTTTCGCCACAGACCTCTCTCTTACCCGGAGGTGGCGCTCTGGGGGGTCGGAGAGCTTCTCTGTGTGGAAGGTGACGGAGAGCGTCTGTCCTCGTCCCCTCGGCCTTTAGCGGAGTTGTCCTGTTCACGAGCAGCAAACCACAGTCATGTCTGTTACTGAGCGACACGCCAACAGGAAACACATGTGTCCGTTCTGATTGGATGTTGGTGGACTGCTTCACAAGAGCGTGTTTTTAAAAAGATACATTTCCCCCTGTATCCATGGGTACAGAGTCACAGCGTTTTACTGTTTCCACGGAAACGGTTCTGGGGCCTCATCTATAAAGGTTGCTTGAGCACAAAACGGATCCTGAACGATTTGTCCGCCACTTCCCATGCAAACGTTGTAATCTAAACATGCGCCAACTTTAAACCTCACACACACTGGGGCTGCCCGATTATGAAAAAAATCATATACACGATTACTTTGGGCAATATTGAAATCACGATTATGTTTGTGATTTTGGAACATCATTTATTGAACATGTTTAAAAAAACTGTTGAATATATAAACATGTCCTGTAATGTAGTAGTAAAAAATAAACTGTTGTACTGCGTTCAGTCTTTTTAAAAGAATAAATAAATAACTGTAGATACTAATATAAGCTACAGTAACGAATCATGTTGCTTTACATGATATGTTGATACTTTGGCCTGTGAGGCTCAGTACTTAAAGCTAAGTCATGCTAGTAGCCACCGTTAGCATGACTTAGCTTTAAAAAGACATGGAACCTAAACCACTGGTGTTATTATCATCATCAATATGTTAGTTTACAGCAGGTATAACAACGGTGAGCACACGCAGGAAACCATACATTCACAACTTTATCAGGAAATTTTAAAGTAGTAACTTACTGCTAAGTAGCTAGCGCCTGCACGTTCTGGTTAAATGTGTCGTCATTTCCTGTCTGACAGTGGAGGGAGCCTGACAGTGGAGGGAGCCTGACAGTGGAGGGAGCCTGACAGTGGAGGCTGCATTGGAAATGACTGAGAATGGCGGTCCTGCAGCCAAATACGCGTCTCACAAGGAAAACGTTTTTCCTCCATTACATGAATGCTGAGATCGTCTGGAGCCAAAATCATAATGGCGATTAAAACTCGATTAATCGAGCAGCCTGAGCAAACACATATTTTAGACACGGGGGAAACTGGTGGCGCAGATGGTGGAGAAATGAAGCCAGACGCATCTTATACATTTAATGTCTTCACAAATCAGACTTATTGATCCACGTGATCATAAACGTGTTCTTGTGTTCTCAAGGTTCTTTAAATGATTATCGACTGTGACAAGGTGCGTACCAATCAGTCTATCTCAGGGGGTCGGCACCCCGCGGCTCCTTGGTCCCTCCACTGAGGCTCCTTGAGCCTCCGTCCCACTGCAGTTCATCCTGCAGGGACGTAAGGAGGCAAGGCCACCAGAGAGGGACGTAAGGAGGCAAGGCCACCAGAGAGGGACGTAAGGAGGCAAGGCCACCAGAGAGGGACGTAAGGAGGCAAGGCCACCAGAGAGGGACGTAAGGAGGCAAGGCCACCAGAGAGGGACGTAAGGAGGCAAAGCCACCCAGAGAGGGACGTAAGAAGGCAAGGCCACCAGAGAGGGACGTAAGAAGGCAAGGCCACCCAGAGAGGGACGTAAGGAGGCAAGGCCACCCAGAGAGGGACGTAAGGAGGCAAGGCCACCAGAGAGGGACGTAAGGAGGCAAGGCCACCAGAGAGGGACGTAAGGAGGTAAAGCCACCCAGAGAGGGACGTAAGGAGGCAAGGCCGCCAGAGAGGGACGTAAGGAGGCAAGGCCACCAGAGAGGGACGTAAGGAGGCAAAGCCACCCAGAGAGGGACGTAAGAAGGCAAGGCCACCAGAGAGGGACGTAAGAAGGCAAGGCCACCCAGAGAGGGACGTAAGGAGGCAAGGCCACCCAGAGAGGGACGTAAGGAGGCAAGGCCACCCAGAGAGGGACGTAAGGAGGCAAAGCCACCAGAGAGGGACGTAAGGAGGCAAGGCCACCAGAGAGGGACGTAAGGAGGCAAGGCCACCAGAGAGGGACGTAAGGAGGCAAGGCCACCCAGAGAGGGACGTAAGAAGGCAAAGCCACCAGAGAGGGACGTAAGGAGGCAAGGCCACCCAGAGAGGGACGTAAGGAGGCAAGGCCACCCAGACCACCAGAGAGGGACGTAAGGAGGCAAGGCCACCAGAGAGGGACGTAAGGAGGCAAGGCCACCAGAGAGGGACGTAAGAAGGCAAGGCCACCATAGAGGGACGTAAGAAGGCAAGGCCACCCAGAGAGGGACGTAAGGAGGCAAGGCCACCCAGAGAGGGACGTAAGGAGGCAAGGCCACCAGAGAGGGACGTAAGTAGGCAAGGCCACCAGAGAGGGACGTAAGGAGGCAAGGCCACCAGAGAGGGACGTAAGGAGGCAAGGCCACCAGAGAGGGACGTAAGGAGGCAAGGCCACCAGAGAGGGACGTAAGGAGGCAAGGCCACCAGAGAGGGACGTAAGGAGGCAAAGCCACCAGAGAGGGACGTAAGGAGGCAAGGCCACCAGAGAGGGACGTAAGGAGGCAAGGCCACCAGAGAGGGACGTAAGGAGGCAAGGCCACCAGAGAGGGACGTAAGGAGGCAAAGCCACCAGAGAGGGACGTAAGAAGGCAAGGCCACCCAGAGAGGGACGTAAGAAGGCAAGGCCACCCAGAGAGGGACGTAAGGAGGCAAGGCCACCAGAGAGGGACGTAAGGAGGCAAGGCCACCAGAGAGGGACGTAAGGAGGCAAGGCCACCCAGACCACCAGAGAGGGACGTAAGGAGGCAAGGCCACCAGAGAGGGACGTAAGGAGGCAAGGCCACCAGAGAGGGACGTAAGAAGGCAAGGCCACCCAGAGAGGGACGTAAGGAGGCAAGGCCACCCAGAGAGGGACGTAAGGAGGCAAGGCCACCAGAGAGGGACGTAAGGAGGCAAGGCCACCAGAGAGGGACGTAAGGAGGCAAGGCCACCAGAGAGGGACGTAAGGAGGCAAGGCCACCCAGAGAGGGACGTAAGGAGGCAAAGCCACCCAGAGAGGGACGTAAGAAGGCAAGGCCACCCAGAGAGGGACGTAAGGAGGCAAGGCCACCCAGAGCGCAGTCCCACTACAAATGTAGTTGCAGCAATAACACAACAATAATAGCATGAAGAACGTAGAATTGCTGGACAGCAGCTCAACTGGTACCTGAAGCTGGGAGCTTCCTGTACCTTTCACAGTAAAAGCCCACAGTTCCAGGAGGTCCATTACAGACTTGTTGAGAGTGACGGAACATTCTAGTGAATTCCACAACTACAGGACATTAAAGCCACACCATCACACTCATGGTTCTAACAATCCACATCTCCCACATTTATCTTCCATTTTAATAATGTGTAGCGATAAAGGAGCTGAGAGCTGCAATGCATTATGGGAGTTTATGTTTGTCGTGTTTTAAATGTAATTATTGGGGGTTATGTTAGGTTTGTAGTGTTGGTAATAATTGTGTTGTGTTGTGTTTTTGTTGCTTAGTTCATGTAGTTTAGTTTATTAGTTGTAAGTCGTCAACCAGCAGTGAAGAAGGTTTTGTGTGTCGTGTCCTCCTGGCATGGTCTTCCTGTGGGACTGTCAAAATAAAATGTGTGGCTCTCTGGGTGTTGTGTTCAGAGGGAAACGGGACCAAACGGCTCTTGGAGCATTAAAGGTTGCCGACCCCTGGTCTATCTGATTCAGCATGTATATAGAGCGCTGCACTGTGGAGGCTCTGTGTTTCATCCACTCACTCTGGAATTCGAAGCAGTGGGTGCCAAAGTCCACTGAGTCTTTTTATAAAATCTAAAAAAGGATTTATAGCGATTTATAAAAATCCAAATATTTTGGGAGGCATGCCATTTTCAGCTTTTGGGTGCACGTACATTTTTAGGTTTTATAGGTGAGGCATTGCTCTCTTCGTGTTTTGGTTCTGGAGGGTCTATTTTTTGCAATTGGAGAACTGTCACCTGTTTGGGGATGATATCTGGCAGGTCCTCCTGTCTTCTCAGTGATGAACTCTCCTCCTGCTTCCCGTCGGAGTCCGAGGAGTCTTCACCTTTCCTCCTCCTCCTCTTCTTCTTCTTCTTCTTCTTCTTCTTCCCCGTGGAGTGATGGCTGCGACTTCTGCTGTCTCCATCGTCACCTGGAGAAGAACCAGGCTGTTAGGGGCGGTATCTTCAGAGGTCAGAGGTCACATGAGGAGCTTCCACATGTAACTGGTGTGGTTTTCCTTCTCTGCGGTGTGATTTTTTTGTTGAATGAAGAGATCTCAGAACAAGGCCTGTCTTCTGGATCACTTTCATTCTGTTCCAATGAAAAACATTACATGAGCTGGTGTACCTCGGCAGCAACTCTCCTCTTCCTCTGCAAGCAAACAACACGCGTCTGAACTGATGGAGGAAGCCTGCTAAGCTAACATAGCAGTTAGCTTTTCACCTCCCACTGCCGTATGAGTACGTTTTTAATGCACAGAACCTGACTAAACTCTAGGAACATAACTTTCACACTGGACACAATCACCCACAACACTCAACACAACTTTGAAGACATGAATTTTAGCCTATAAACTTTAACAAAGAGGAGCGCGCTCAAACTCCCACACACCTCCGACAGTGCCGCTTACAGCTCTGACCGGAGTGCGCATGCGCGGAGCACCTTGCCGTGATAACACACATGAAAAAAACAAACTTAAAGGGACAGGCACGAGAACAGCACACATGAGCAGGAAACAACACTAACAAGTTATTTTAGTGAAATACAGCAGTTTGTGACAATCTGTTACACACTCACCTGGATCCTTGGAGGTCTGTGGAGATGTTCCTCTTCTAGGACACAGAAACAGAAAGACAGTAAAGAAACAGGAAGCTTCGAGACTCACACATCGACATCATCTTCCTCCTGACCTTCATCTGTGCTCATCGCCAGGAGGAAGAGGAGGATGAGGGGGGAGAGGAGGAAGGAGAAGAGGAGGGTGATGGGGGGGAGGAGGAAGGAGAAGAGGAGGATGATAGGGGGGAGAGGAGGAAGGAGAAGAGGAGGAGGAAAGGAGATGAAGCAGAGAAGGAGGGAGAGGAGGAAGGAGAAGAGGAGGAGGAAAGGAGATGGAGCAGAGAAAGAGGAAGCAGAGGAGAAAGAGGAGGATGAGGGGGGAGAGGTGGAAAGGAGATGAAGCGGAGAAAGAGGAGGATGAGGGGAGAGAAGAGGAGGAGGATGAGGGGTGAGAGGAGGGAGGAGAAGAGGAGGAGGAGGGGGGAGAGGAGGGAGGAGGAGGAGGAAAGGAGATGAAGTAGAGGAGAAAGAGGAGGATGAGGGGGGAGGAGAAGAGGAGGAGGATGAGGGGTGAGAGGAGGGAGGAGAAGAGGAGGAGGAGGGGGAGAGGATGGAGGAGAGGAGGAGGAAAGGAGATGAAGCGGAGAAAGAGGAGGATGAGGGGGAGGAGAAGAGGAGGAGGATGAGGGGTGAGAGGAGGGAGGAGAAGAGGAGGAGGATGAGGAGGGAGAGGATGGAGGAGAGGAGGAGGAAAGGAGATGAAGCGGAGAAAGAGGAGGATGAGGGGGGAGAGGAGGAGGAGGAGGGGGAGAGGATGGAGGAGAGGAGGAGGAAAGGAGATGAAGCGGAGAAAGAGGAGGATGAGGGGTGAGAGGTGGGAGGAGAAGAGGAGGAGGAGGGGGGAGAGGATGGAGGAGAGGAGGAGGAAAGGAGATGAAGCAGAGGAGAAAGAGGAGGGTGGAGGCACACGGTGACGATGAAGCATCGCGAGGATGTCTCTTTCACCTGTCTCTCTCTGCGTCCGTCCCAGACTCCGAGCCACTGTCTCTCTCTCGGTTCTTCTTCTTCTTGCTCTTATGTTTCTTCGGCTTCTTGTGCTTCTTATGCGCGTGCTCCTGAACTGGATCCGGTCCTGGACCCGGTACCGGTCCTACATCCGGACCTAGACCCGGTCCCTGAGCCGGATCCTGTCCCGCTCCGTCCACTGCAGCTCCTGCACACACACTGTCAGAAGAAACAGTCCACAGAGCGCGTTAGCCACGTTAGCTTCAGCCTGCAGCCACTGAGCCTCAGACTCCTCCACCACACACCCACACATCAATAACACGACTAGAAGATTTGAACAAAACAGACTCTAACGCACCCTCTATCCTCCTTCTGGTCCTCAATCTCCCTGATTTTGTTCAGAATAAAGTCCTGGAAGATATGCTCTATGTCGGCCGCCATGTTTTTCCTGCGCGTGTCATCGGAGTTCCGGGTGCTGGCGTCATTACGTCACGACGTACACCAATCACCACGATTCACGGCCAGTGCAGACTCAGCCAATCAGTGAGGAGTATGATGTGTAGATCAATGCAGCTGAAGATGGCTCAATACAAGGTGGTTCACGTTGAAGTAGACAAACATTACATTACCAAGTAGATTAACACATCGATGTAGATCAGTAGATAAATAAACAGATATTCTTTATTCAAGGCCGTTGCGTGTTAAGCCGATGTATCAGCGCAGCAACCAGGTTTGATGAGGATTGAGTGCACATGCAGACTAAGATGATAGCGGCACCGCCATCTTGGATGAGGACCGCGTTCTCATCCAGTACGTTCACTTCTACATACGAATGAGATTTTTACACAATAAAAATAGCAACAACTCAGAGCTCACAGCATATTTTCACCTGGTTTGGTTTGTTGGTACCAGTAGACATGTATACAAGTCATTAAATATCCAAACACATTTTGTCAGATGATCAAATATTTATTTCATCATACAATCATGTTAGTATTAACTTTTTATTAAATGAGCATGAAGTAAAAAAACTAGCTAAACTGACAAACACCAGTCGTCTAATCCAGGAGGTAAAACATGGGGTCCAACGGCCAGATCCAAGCCAGGGTTTGAGTAACTGTAACGTCTTTAATGACTGAGGGACATTGTGTTAATACAACAGAATGAAGGACTTCAGACGTGGATCTAGGTTCTGCTATTACAGCAGCATTTCAAGTGAAAACACCTATTTTTCCTTTTTGTTTCAGAAAGGGTTCATGTTGACCTGGCAACATTTTGAAAACAAAGGAGTACATTTTGACGGAGCTCCAAAATGCTAGGAAAATGTTTTCACTTGAAAAACTCGTGTAATCGAGACCCAAAGGCGGTGACCCCTGGACCCTCGCTGTGACCCCTGTGAAACTCCTGTGGTTACAGTAGCAGTGTGAAGAGGCTTCACAGGGTTCAGAAACTCTTTACACACCAACATTTACATTTCCACAAACATCTCGTCGACTCGTGAACTCTTTTTATTGGCTGGAACACAAAGTGAGCAGAACAGAGAAGCAGACACCCAACGGGGACACGTTTCAACACACACCCACACACACACATCATATAGTGACGTGTTCAGACCTCCAGCCGCTGCATCTTGTGAATCTTCAGTTGTTTTTAGTTTGGGTTTTTTTGGGGGGGGGGTTAAGATCTGGTGAATTTTGAGGATCTCTTAAGTGTGGTGTTTTTTGTTTTTTATGTTGACCTTCTGGGTCTTTAGATCTTGTGGATCTTTCTGATGTTTTGGGTATTCTGAGTCTCGGTTGTCTTTTGGGCGTCTTCCAGCAGAGATGAGGAGACGTGGAGGCTGCAGCGCGGAGCTCACTCACACACAGGAACCGTCGGGCAGGAGAATGACGGAGCGTTCCTTGGAACGAGATGAGACGACGCTGCATTCAAGTCGTGTGGGAAGACGACGACGACGGTGGAGATCCACTGTGAGACCACAGACCAAGCGGGTCCCCAAAGCAGCTTCTGATGGAGCCTTGTGTTCCCACAGGAAGTGAATGCAACATGTGAGGCTGGAGCCCCCACCCCCCCCCCCCCCCTTCCCCCCAGGGGAATCTCAAGGCCCCCTCCCCACTGTGGTCCAAGTTGTAGAGGTTCTTCATCCTCCACTGGGTCCAGGATCAGGCTCACGGCTCCTCTCGGGGAACGAAGTCTGGCCGGCGGGTCTGCACGATGCGAGGCCGCTGGGGGCGGGGCTTGTCATCGTCACCACTGTCGTCGGGGGCAGAGCTGTCACCGCGCTCGTCCTCGCACACGTGGACCACCACGCTGGGCGTGGTGGGCGTGGCCGTGTGGAGCTCATACTTGTCCCCTGAGAGACACATTGGACAGTCAGGTTCAGCTCATGCCACCATGTAGCATGTGACATACGGTTGCTAAGGATGTCGCTGCTAACGCTAAGCATGTAGTCGCCAAGGCTACACAGTTAGCCACCAATGCTAAACATGTAGCTGCCAAAGCTAAACATGTAGCCACTAATATATAGCATGCAGCCAACACAAAACATGTAGCATAAAGCTAATGTTAACATGTAGCCATTAACACTAAACCATGAAGCTTCTTACGCTAAATATGTAGCCGCTGACACTTAATATGTCGCATGCAGTGAAAAACTTTACATACAGGTAAAGATGTAGCATGTAGCTAAAACTATACATGTAGCATGCAATGAATGCTAACATGAAGTCTGTGGGCTAAATAGGTAGCATACGGCTAAACATGTTGCATGAAGCTAAAGCTAACGAGAAGTATGTGGCTAAACATGTAGCATACAGCGAAACATGTAGCATGCAGCTAAATGTGCCACCTGCAGCTAATGCTAAGCATGTCGCACGGTCAGTGGCTGGCAGAACGCCAGCAGTACCTGGTCCCAGCTTGGAGATGGCACACAGCAAGTCGTAGTTGATGACCGGGGTGGCGTCCTGCGACTGCTCCCAGCCCACAGGGGGGGAGGCCGGGGGGGAGATCAGGAACTGCTTCTCCGGTTTGGGGGGCTCCAGGCGAGGGCTGCCTATATGTACCGACTGCAGGGGGAGAATTTAGTGGTTAGGTTCCCTCGACCCCCTCAGAGTTCCTCCGGTCGGCCGAGGTTCCAGCTCACCTGGGCGAAGTAGAGGCGGATCTCCTTGCCGTTGAAATCGGTCTTGTGCAGCTGCAGTCGGGCCTCGGCGGCGGCCAGAGCGTCGCTGAAGCTGATCCGGACCCGACGGAACGACCGGAAGTACTGGAAGTGGACCTCTGGGTCGAAGGGACGGAACAGAGCCTCGAAGCTGGACTGGAACACACAGGAGGAACATCTGGGTCACGACACTCCACACCCACCGGAACGTCTGCGACGGAACCTGCACATCTTCACAGTCCAGGATCTGTCAGGACTGCTGGACAGCAGCACCCACCCCGGGACCAAAAGACGACCCCTGACCCCTGACCCCTGACCCCAACCCGACCCTGAAACTCACATGTGGAGGAGCAGCAAGCTCAAAGCTCTCACCTGCTCCTCGGGACGACGGAACAGGTCCTGGCCGGTCAGAGAGGTGACCAGGCACAGGTGGTCCCACCTGACGGGGGACCAGGAGGACCAGGAGGACCAGGGGAGCTGGAGCCTCCTCCTCCACCGGAGGGGGCGGAGAACCTTGGCCTTCCCCAGGGTGACGGCTGAAGGAGCACCGGAGGAAGGTCAGACCAGTTCTCCTAGCGGGGCTCTTCAGCTCCGAGCCGGACCAGAATCCCACATTCCAGAACCAGGAGCTCGTCAGACTGCAGGAATGTTCCAGAGCGGAAAACGTCCTTCAGCCGTCTCTCTCTTCCTCGCTCGCCCTCTCTCTTCCTCTCTCTCAGCTGCTTGAATGAGACTCCACGTCTGACGCATCAGCCCTCCCCTCCCTTCACCCCCCCCCCCCCCCTCCATTCACAGATCGGCAGCCAATCGGCTGCGGGAGGCGGGGCCTCCTCCAACCAATCAGAGCGCAGACAGAACGGCAGACATTCTGACATCAGCAGCTTTCTGCAGCTTCTCATGGAAAATCACCTCAAACAGCAGAGAGGAGGAAGAGGAAGAAGAGGAGTAGGAAGAAGAGGAAGAGGAGGGGGAGGATGAAGAGGAAGAGGAGGGGGAGGAAGGAGGAAGAGGAGGGGGAGGAAGGAGGAAGAGGAGTTGCTGGTCCGCAATGTACAGGCTGAAGATTTGCTTGATGAGTTTATTATTAGAATGGAAGAAGAACGTGTGACACATCTTTGAAAACATTTGGGAATTAATAAACACGGTGCAGATTATCAGGGAATATCTTCATGTCACAGAGTGTGTGTGTGTGTGTGTGTGTGTGTGTGTGTGTGTGTGTGTGTGTGTGTGTGTGTGTGCTAATCATCTGCAGCCATGTGTACACAATCGCCTCACATAGTTTCCTTCGCTTCAGTTCTTTCATCTTTTTTCCATTGCCTCACTGGACACACACACACACACACACACTTTCCATGGTGGAGGTCAAACAGACAGAACTTGTCTTGTTGCTATGAAACACCACACAACAACATGCAACACAACCAAACACCACCAGACACATCCAAAACCACCTGGTACCATCAGCCCTGCCACAACACCTGTATTTTACCAAGATTTAATTTTCCTATACACATTGTGTACCTCACATCCTCATCGGAGGAGAATAAAAGCCATGATGCGGTACGTGGCGTCGCCGTGAGCTCACGATCAAAAGACGGGTCTGACCGCGACAACAGTCACAACATGGACCGTTCGGAGCATCACGGGTGTCTGGAAACGCCACCGATTGAAAAAGCTCAGTCTCCATGGGAACGGGGAGGGTATCAACTTTATAAAAATGCTCCGTTGCTATGGAAACTGAACTTTTTGAAAATGCTGTTTGTGAATGCCAGTGCTGGCTGGGGCAGGAGACGTTCCACATGTAGAATGAGCGTGAACACACCTTGGTGCTGCCTTCGCTGAACAGGTCCTCCGGAACCTTACAGGCGATCAGAGCGTTGGGCAGGTCGGTGAACTGGACGTCCACCGTGGCTTCTTCCTCCACCTTGTTCTCCGCCTGCTGCATGGCCCCCAGTCTGGTGGACACAACCTGGTCTTATTTCTGTTGCATCAAATACAACACCGTCATTTCAAGGCGTTTTACAGGGAGGGGGGGGGGGACAAGTCAATAGGACCAAGTAGGAAGAAACCTGCAGAACCAGAGTCAGAGGTGGACCCTTTCTAGAACCAGAGTCAGAGGTGGACACTTTCTAGAACCAGAGTCAGAGGTGGACCCTTTCTAGAACCAGAGTCAGAGGTGGACCCTTTCTAGAACCAGAGTCAGAGGTGGACACTTTCTAGAACCAGAGTCAGAGGTGGACACTTTCTAGAACCAGAGTCAGAGGTGGACACTTTCTAGAACCAGAGTCAGAGGTGGACACTTTCTAGAACCAGAGTCAGAGGTGGACACTTTCTAGAACCAGAGTCAGAGGTGGACACTTTCTAGAACCAGAGTCAGAGGTGGACACTTTCTAGAACCAGACCACAAAGTGGAGACATTCTAGACCCAGACCCAGACAGGACAGACAGGCGGATTCAGACCCCAGTTCAGTAGAACTCACCAGATGAAGTTCTTCTCTCAGCCGAAGATGAACAGGAGCTTTAAAGCCTATTAGCTCCACTAAACCGCTAACATGGAGCTAAAACCGCAGCAGACCGCCTCCAGTTCCAGAGTGTCCTCCGTCACACCGACAGACGGATTCCAGAGAACCTCCTCCACACAAACTGCGGAAAAGTGTCTTTACTCGAGTGGAAAACGGGTCTTTAATGAACTCTCAAGCTTCTACTCGGCTAATCGCGTTAGCATGGCGCAGAGGAGGACGGAAGTGACGTTCGATGCGGGAGCGGACGTACTTCCGGTGGGTTGAACAAAGCCCATAGATATATGTCAGTAGTTCAATGTCAGCATCCTGTACATACGATACATAATTTGACAAAAGTAGACACATAGACATATATAAGGAGATACATTTATACTATATAAATCGACATATGGACATATTTAATAGACTCATAGACCCATAAGAAGACAAACATTAAATGAGTACACACACGTATATATATATATATATGTATGTATATATATATATATATATATATATATATATATATATATATATATATATATATATATATTTATTTATTTATTATTATTTTTTTTAATATAAGCAGACAGACATAAACAAGTCAAAAGACAAATACACAAATGTGTTTATGAGTAGACACATTGACCTGCATATATAAGCAGACATAGACATACATAAGTTGGATATATCAGTACAAATAGATGTAAATAATTAGACAGACATATATGAGCAGACACAAACATATCAGTAGACACATAATGTACACGTAGACAGACATAAGTAGACAATGTGTCTTCTTATACTGTATATGTGTGTGTACATAGAAAGACTCACAAGTAAGGAGAGACAGACATATGAATATAGACCTATAAATATATGTAGATTCATACATACTCACGAGGAACCATCCATCCATCCATTGTCCGCCATTTATCTGGGGCTGAGTTGTGGAGGCAGCAGTCTGAGCAAGTTTGCCCAGACTTCCTCACCCCAGACAATTCTTCCAGCTCTTCCAGTGGCACCCCAAGGTGTTCCCATAGAGAGACGTAGTCCCTCCAGTGTGTCCTGGGTCTGCCCCGAGGCCTGCTAGTGGAGAGACATGCCCGGAACACCTCCCTGGGGAGGTGTCTGGGGGGGGGGTCCAAAACAGGTGCCTGAGCACCTCAGCTGGCTCCTCTGGATGTGGAGGAGCAGCGGCTGTACTCCGAGCTCCTCCCTGGTTTTACTTGTCTGTGATTGTTCAATTTATGATGTTTATATCATATTTTATCCTCTGTTTTATCTATTTGTATGTATTTGTGATTTATTTTATTCTTTTACGGACTCCTATGTCTAGAATAAAGATAATGATGATGATTGACATCTCCAAGTATATAAGTAGACTCTGCACGGCTGCACATGCCTCCTAAATGCTGACAGTGGCTCTACCACCTTAGACGAGGACCATGTTCTTTGCTCTTGGTCTATAGACTTTTAAAGTAACCACTCAGTGAATGTACAACACGTTTTCACCTCATTTGGTCTGTTAGTAACAGCAGACATGTATATATGATTGAAATGATTTTATACACTGAAAATGTAATAAGTGTTGGTTATGCTAATGATTCAGTTCACAAATACAGCTGTTCAATATTTTCTTCACCTCAATCCCTGAGCCATAATTATCTGTCCATCACTGGCAGGTGTATTTGCAGATCCTCTACCATCCACCAGGAGGTGCTACACGCTCATAGCCTTGTGACAAGTTGTTTCATCTCCTCCATGTCTGTACTTCGAAGCTGGGTTTTCTTATCAATAGAACTTCAAGGATAAACCCAGGGGTTTTCCTTCCAATGGCACTCGTTCACCCTCTTCCCGGGATAAATAACTTACTCTGAATGTCAAACCTGCTTCTGATAAGATCACAGCTAAACATGAATTTATGGAAAGCAGAACTTCTCATGTTGTCACGGTGATGAGTAAATATTCCAACACAAAACACACTCACATGGAGGAAACCTGTCCTCAAAAGAACAGGATGGAAAATCTAAACTAAAAGTAGAGCAGTGAGGAAGTTCTGTCTGACACGTTTCTACTAATACATTGAAATCGATCACTTTTAGGCAGGTGGATGTATTTTAATACTTGACATTCTTAGAGAATTCTTCAGTAATCTCTAAACTGTGGTGCAGTTTTGCCATATGCATGATTGGATGGAGCCCGATTGTTTAAAAACAAAAGTTCCACCTTGACAGCTGTTTTCAAAAAGTTGCATTTGCAGTGTTTTCTGAGCAGTTGTAAATGGATGTCCAAAAAGCTATACGGAAGTTTTCTCTGTTTTCGCTTGAAATTGTTGCCTTAGTTCTGATCCAGAAACTTTAATTAAAATAGTGCAGGTCTCATGTGGAGGGGTTTAAGCCTTTGGTCAGGTGGAGATCAGCCTTCATTTAATCCTTGAGAGAGAGCGAGAGAGAGAGGGCAAGAGAGAGAGAGAGCGAGAGAGAGAGAGAGAGAGAGGAGGTAGATTTGTAGTCCTGTTTTGCCACTTCTGATCTGAGTTTCGCAGCAAACAAGCAGCAGTCTGTTTCTGCTTCATCACATTAATTTCACCTGTCGTAGATTTTAGAACCTTTTCGCCACCAGCCTGGTCGTTTTGGAACCTTGTGGATATTGTGCCGAGTCCTTTATTGTTCTGATTCCTTGGTACCCATCCATCTGACCTCAGGAACATTTCATTTTTAAAGATACTTTTTGATTCGTTCTGAAGTGGCCAGCTCGTATTTGAGGGATTGTTGAAACTCAAACTCTCCAGAAGACGCCGACACTGTGGGAATCTTTTATTTGGACCGTCTTCACACCAAGTAAGTGTGAGTAAGTCCTTCAAACTGTCCTCATGGCGCAGTCCAGCTCCTGCACGCACTCGGATCTGTCCAACGGAGCCGTCGTCCACGCCCCGCTTGATATCTCCTCAGACCTGGACGCGATGAGAGGAGGCGAGGATGAGGAGAGAGAGGAGGAAGACGAGGAGGTGGAGCTAGCAGAAGAGGTGGGGGAAGATGTCCTGATGATGGCAGAGGAGGAACCAGAACAAAATGAAGGCGGGGAACCGAGGGACAAAGAGGAAGAGGGAGGGCATGAGGAGATTATTGAGGGTACCGAGGATGACGACGATGAAGAAATCAACACTCAGTGTCTTTTTCCGGTTGTCGTACATGTTGAGGAAAGCAACCAGTCAGAGAGCAACGACGAAGAAATTGATGTTCAAGAAGGAGTGACAAGTATAAACACCGTGAGCTCCAGTGATGAAGAGGAGGATGAGGATGTGTGTGAAGAGGAGCTCAGAGAGTTCACCCACTCATCCCCCAGTGATGTGGAGGAGGATCCAGGAACAGTGTACAACAATAAATGCGATCTGAGCCCCCTGCCATCTTCTAATAATGACGAGTCATCTATTGAGGACGTAGGCCCAGTTGAAGGAACCGATCAAACCGACCAATTCACCCCAACGCAAAACAACACGTCACCGCCGATGGAACATGGGTCCATTGTAGAAGATGTCACGCGCCAGGAGAAGAACGACACAGAGGCAGAAATCCAGGAGAATGAAACCTCTGACAGTCATTCAGACTCAGGAGGGAAAGTGGATGAAAGCTCGCAGTCGGAGGGAGACGAAGATGAAAGTGGAATGGGACGGATTACACAGAAGCAGGAAGAAGAGCAAGTAGGACAGGTTGGGGTTAATACTCTGACAAGGACAGATGGGGGAGGAAGGAGTGGCGGAGAGGAGAAGACGGGAGATGATGTTGTAGAGTTGTCGAATGAGGAGGAGCAGGTCACGCCGAGCGTCCACCAACCGTCCAAGACTGTTCAGTTTGAAGAATCAGTGAGAGAAATTCCTCCAGAACCAGAGGAGTCGAGTGAGGCGCTGAGGGCACAAGAAGATCCAGACCTGTCGGAGGAGGCTTTCCAACTGGAGGAAGAAAGTGAAGCGGACCTCTTGGGAGGAGGAGTTGACGTGGAGCAAGAGGATTTAGCAGCGTCTCCCGTCCACCTCCGAGAAGAAACAGACATGGAAGAAGGAGACATCCAGACAGAAGAGGACACAACAGGAGACGAAATGGGAGGAGAACCAGAGAAAGAACCAACAGAGAGTCCGGGTGAGCCTGTGACCGTTTTAGATGACGAGATTGAAGCCGAGGGTCCGACTGAGCAACGGGCCGTAGAATTACCGCCAACCATCATGGCGTCTTCTGAGGCAGGAGGAGACACTCTTCAAGAGCTGCAGAGATGCCCGAGCAAAGACAATGAGGGAACTAAAACCGATGAAAAGGAAGAGGAAGACGATAATGCAGACATCAAAAGACGAGTGAAAGGACTGAGAGAAGCAATGGAGAATGGGATATTGTGTCCTGAGCCACAGCTGGGAAGAGCTCAAATACTGTCTCCCAGAAGGAAAGACAGCGACTGGATCAAAAGAGACCAAGAAGAAAAGGTGGGAACAGAGATGAAGGAGTGGAGGAAAGACCTGAGGCCGCTGAGAAAAACCATGTGGGAAAGTGAGAAGTCGCCAGAGAGGAGGAGACCCCCCAGGAAGGAGGACTGGATCAAGGAGCTCAAATCCGTCATTAAAGACGAATCCCTGCCCAAGAAGAGAGAGAAGAAGAAACAGGTGGTGCTGCTGGAGGACGGACATTCATACATCCCTCAACGGGAGCAGACACAGGACGAGAGGCGAGAGGAGATCAAGCTGATCTCCCACAGGAGAGTGGACGGTCCCATGCCCCCCATGAGCAAGACCCGAGGCACACCGCAGGACCAGGACAACCAGATCTCCCTGTATGTCAAGGTAAGGACCACAAACCACACAGACCACAGTCTTTGGCTCAGCCCTGAGGCCCCGTTTGCACAAAGAGACAATTTGCACTGTTGTTTCAGAAAAGTGTCACATTTACACAACAAAATTCCAAGAAGAATCTCCGTTTCCATGGAAATGGCAGAAACGCTTGAAACGATGGAGACGAGCTGCCAGGTGCCAGATGGGAACGCAACGCTTCTGTTGCATTGTGGGTGTCTGTTCCCACCACTGTTTGGAAACAGTTCCCAAGGTGGGACTTTTCAAAAACGCTCTGTCTCCATCACCGGGCAGATGGTGGAGTAATAGTTGTTTCTGCACATGCTCAGTCCCCCAGGGAGTCGTGACTCCCAGTCCATATTCTCGTGAGTCAGTATTTGGCACTCTGGTGCCGAGGATGACACTTGTACAGTGTGATCTACTTACTGGATCCCATTAAGAGAGAGATTTCCTAATCCACCCCGCATGGCAGCCGACATGCTTTCATGCAGGCATTTCAAGCTTCTTCTGATTCTGGCCATCCAACGACATAAACCGTCAAAAAGCACCCATGACCTTGATCTCGGGGGCAAAAACTGCAGTAGCGGCTGGCCAATAGAGGGCGCCAGGGTGTCACCCACTGGCGGAAGCAAGAAGGAATTTCTCTTATTTTAATTAATAATATTTTAATAAACTTTAATACCGACGAAATCTATTCATGTCAGCAAACTAACTGTGGGCCCTGAACTGTATTTGCTTGTGTGTGTGTGTGTGTGTGTGTGTGTGTGTGTGTGTGTGTGTGTGTGTGTGTGTGTGTGTGTGTGTGAGAGCACAAAGTCGCCCCGAGGAGGCGGGGCTTAGTAGCGATCTGACCAATTACTGATTAACACCAGAGTGACTGACGTGAAATTAAACGAATCGGCGTCATTTCATGTCCGAGACTTGGGGCGACTTTTTAAAGCGCCAGACCTGCTCAGTGATTGGCTTAAAGTCCGCTCTGGTTTGCTCTCGCGTGTTTCTGCGAGATGTTGACATAAAGACAACAAGTGACTCTTCTACTTTATTGTTTCAAAGGAGAAATTTGTCGGAAAAGCTGCAGGTCAGGTTCCTACTTTCTCCAGTGTAGTTCTTTTTAAATGCACACAAATAGAAATGTGTTCAGAATTGATCAAATGTGTCCAGGTTTGTATATATATATATGAAAAATAAATATTTTCCCAGCAATGAGCGCACGTATAGAAACCAGATGATTTGATGGTATGGGTAATGTATGTAGAAACAAAGCACAGAAAGCTCGCCTGTTCTCCGGAACATTCCTCGCTCAATGCTACAAGAGATTGAAGGTCGAGAAGAAAAGAAAAGAAAAAAAGCACTAATATCACACATACTGAAAAACAGCTTAAATCCAAACAATGGCTCTGTTTGTCGGGAGCTGGCAGCGCCGGCGGGGGTCCGCGGAAATATTACAGGAAAGTTCCTTCTCATTAAGAAAGGCTGAGAGATTACCAAGTCAGCATGAGTGAATGAAACACACAAGATGAAGCAGACGACGAGGGTCTGCGGACTTTATGACCCAAAGAAACGTTTTCTCAACTTTCCAGCAAATAGAATTTGGGGGGAAACGCTGACATGGTCATTACCCAGATTGAAGGAAAAAGTAAAGTTTTCAGAAAATTCACGGGTGCAATTCTGACCTGTTTTATTATATTTTTGAGCCATTTTGAAAGATTTTGCTTTCATGGATTTTCACGCTTTTTAGCCGTTTTATGTTTCTTGGCCACGGTCGTTTTCCTCGTGGTTTCAGCCAAATGAGCATTTTTAAATCTTTTTTCCTTTGCTTTCTTTTCCTTATTCGTCCTATTTTTCTTCTTCTTTTCCCTGTTTCTTTTCCTCCTTTCCCCATGATTTTCCTTCTTAGTCATTTTTTTATTTTCCTCTCCCTCACCTCCTTTTTAAAACTTTTTAAAAAAAATGTTCCTTTCATTTTTTTTTGTCATTTTCTTCTTTTTGTCATTTCTTCTTTTTGCCCCCCCCCCCCCCCTTTCCCATTTCCTCTCCAAAAAAGATAACAATGATTTTATTTTAACCACTTTTCCAATATTATTTCTTTTAGGGGTTTTTTGGACCATTTTTATAAATCAGTATGAAATACAAGTTATGAAATGAAAACAAAAGGTATATTCCCATGACACAGTCTGGAGGCTTCACGGAGCCTCTACAGAGGAGCTGAAGAACCTCAGAACTGACCCCCCCCCCCCACCAAGTTGTTGGTGAAACGTGTGGCGTGGCCTCCTGTGGCACGCGGGGTTAAGCTCCTCATTCTCACTCTGTAAGCGGATTATCCTGCTGTTTGCTTCGGAGAACTCTCAGCGCTGCACGCCCAGGTGCAACACAACCCACATCCAACGCTCATAAGATCTCATTTGAGATTTGAAGGTTTGCGCAGCTGAAAACCAGAGATTTGGGATTTAGGATCTCAGATCTCGGCTCTCAGGTCTACGATCAAAGCTGTGGGATATAAGATATAGAATGTCGGCTATAGGCTCTACAATCTAAGTTCTAAGATCCAGGATCTAGAATCAACCATGTGGAGTTAAGATGTTGGATCTATGACCTTAGACCCTAGATTCCAGAACCTAGGTTCCAGCATCTGGGATGTAAAAACTTGGGCTTCCAATGTATTATGTAGGTTCTAGGATTAAAGATCTAGGGTGTAGGATCAAGAATTGAGGAATCAGGACCTAGGATCCATGATCCTAGCTCTTGGATCTAGGTGCTAGGATCTACAATTTTGAATCTCAATGTAGGATGTAGAATTCGGGACATAGGATCTAATATCTATGATTTTTGGTTCTGGGATCTAGCATTTTAGACCTATGATCTAAGATAAAGGATTGAGGTTCTAAAATCTTGGAACTCAACGTATGATCTCGGTTCTAGGATCAAAGATGGGGGGGGTCTAGGTTTTAGGACCGAGGAAGTAAGAAATGGGATGGAGGATCGAACATCTTGGAACTCAATATATGATCTCAGTTCTAGGATTGAGAATCTTATTAAATCAGATCCTAACTTTGCCGAGTTTGGGTCCGCTCAGGTCTTTCCAAAAGTTGTCCCCCCTGCCCACAGGACTATGGAGACACTGAGTCCATTGTGATGTCAGATTCCTCCTCCACCCACGAGGAATCTTGGTGGAATGACGGAGTCTCTGTTAATTTCATCCTTCATATTTAGAGTTTGACAAAAAAGGAGCTTGAACATAACCCACAGTGAGAACCCTCACCTCCCCCCAGATACACGATGCCTCAATATGAAGTGTAGAACCTCTGCTCTGTGGTAAATCTAATGTGAGCGTAATCCCTCGTTCTTCCGTCCATCACATCACACTGAAATGTGCCTGCGTCAGCTCATGTGGGAGGCGTGGACGCTACAGACAGAGCTGCCGGCGGAGAGACGACCAGGACTTGTTGTTTGGGCAATAACGCGCTGTGGACACTTGTCTTCTTGATCTGTGGACTCTTATCTTCTTCATCCGTGGACTCTTATCTTCTATTCCGTGGACTCTTATCTTCTTCATCCGTGGACTCTTATCTTCTTCATCCGTGGACTCTTATCTTCTATTCCGTGGACTCTTATCTTCTTCATCCGTGGACTCTTATCTTCTTCATCCGTGGACTCTTATCTTCTTCATCCGTGGACTCTTATCTTCTATTCCGTGGACTCTTATCTTCTTCATCCGTGGACTCTTATCTTCTATTCCGTGGACTCTTATCTTCTTCATCCGTGGACTCTTATCTTCTATTCCGTGGACTCTTATCTTCTTCATCCGTGGACTCTTATCTTCTATTCCGTGGACTCTTATCTTCTTCATCCGTGGACTCTTATCTTCTTCATCCGTGGACTCTTATCTTCTTCATCCGTGGACTCTTATCTTCTATTCCGTGGACTCTTATCTTCTTCATCCGTGGACTCTTATCTTCTATTCCGTGGACTCTTATCTTCTTCATCCGTGGACTCTTATCTTCTTCATCCGTGGACTCTTATCTTCTTCATCCGTGGACTCTTATCTTCTTCATCCGTGGACTCTTATCTTCTTCATCCGTGGACTCTTATCTTCTATTCCGTGGACTCTTATCTTCTTCATCCGTGGACTCTTATCTTCTATTCCGTGGACTCTTATCTTCTTCATCCGTGGACTCTTATCTTCTTCATCCGTGGACTCTTATCTTCTTCATCCGTGGACTCTTATCTTCTTCATCCGTGGACTCTTATCTTCTATTCCGTGGACTCTTATCTTCTTCATCCGTGGACTCTTATCTTCTTCATCCGTGGACTCTTATCTTCTATTCCGTGGACTCTTATCTTCTATTCCGTGGACTCTTATCTTCTTCATCCGTGGACTCTTATCTTCTTCATCCGTGGACTCTTATCTTCTATTCCGTGGACTCTTATCTTCTATTCCGTGGACTCTTATCTTCTTCATCCGTGGACTCTTATCTTCTTCATCCGTGGACTCTAATCTTCTTGATCCGTGGACTCTAATCTTCTTGATCCGTGGACTCTAATCTTCTTGATCCGTGGACTCTAATCTTCTTGATCCGTGGACTCTTATCTTCTTGATCCATGGACTCTTATCTTCTTGATCCGTGGACTCTTATCTTCTTGATCCGTGGACTCTTATCTTCTGCTCTGTGGATTCGGAGCCATCATGTCCTGGTACGACCTCACGATCCAAAAACTTGGTTTCCCCGCCATTGAGCTGTTTGTGAAGGTGAGACTTGGCGTCTGTGTTCGGCCCCGTTTCCACGGCAACGCTCCGAGTGAAAACGCATCGCCTGCGTGTTTTCGTCTTAGAAAGGTTTCACGTTTACACGGAAATGGCAGAAACGTGGGAAATGATGTAGTCCACATGCCAGGCCACCAGTTGGCACTGTTGGTTGTTTTTGTGATGAAACCACACAGATCGTGTGTGTCTGTTACTGGAATACTGGAATGGGCCAGAGAAAAAATAAGATTATTCTTTAGTCTTATTATTTGTTAGAATTTAGAGGTTGTTTTTTTTTTTTTTTAAATCAAAATCAGGCTCTTTTTTATTCAAACTTATTTAAAAATGAATAAAATCAGACATTTAAAAGCAAATTCAAACATATTTTTTTTTAAAGTCTGCCTTTTAAAATTTTTTTTATGCATTTGTGTGTGTGTGTGTGTGTGTGTGTGTGTGTGTGTGTGTGTGTGTGTGTGTGTGTGTGTGTGTGTAGGCAGGAAGTGATGGGGAGAGTGTCGGCAACTGTCCGTTCTCTCAGAGACTCTTCATGATTCTGTGGCTGAAAGGAGTCGTCTTCAATGTGACCACAGTCGACCTCAAGAGGTATTTAACACACACACACACACACACACACACACACACACACACACACACACACACACACACACACACACACACACACACACACACACACACACACACACACACACACACACACACACACACACACACACACACACACACACACACACACACACACACACACACACGATTTAGGATGAAACTTTGTGTGTGCCTGGCTGTGGTTTCCCCCCTATATTGCCACGACCTAATAAAAGTGACAAGGTATCAATAAAGTTCTACCAATTACTAAAAAGCATTAATAAAGTACCACAAATAGCTAAAAAATATAAAGTAGCATAAAAGTTAAAAAGGATCAATAAATTGCCAGTAGCCATAAAAAAAAGTAGTTGAAATGAGTCCATTTTTTTATGTATTGTTTCTTTTTAAACCACAAATTAGTCCGGAAAGATTACATGTACATTGTCAGGTAAAAAACATCTTTCTCTACTAATTTGTCTTTTAAAAAGAAACAATATCTTAAAGTAGTCAAAAAGTATCAAAAACATACAAGAAATAGCTTCTTTTTTTTTTTAAAGTGGCAATAAAGGAGCAATAAACATTAAAAGTATCAATAAAGTAACAGTATTTCTTAAATGGTATCAATAAATTAAGAGCAATGGTGAAAAAGTATCAATAAAGTAGTGAAAACAGTTAAGAAGTATCAATAAAGTTGCAGTAATAGTTAAAAAATAGCAGTAAAAATTTAAAGTATAATTTAAAATTATCAATAAGGTACCGGTACTATTGAAAAAGAATAAATGTATTTCTAATTTAGCAACAAATTAGTAGGGAAAGATTAGATGCAATTTGTCAGGTAAAAAAACATCTTTCCCTAATAATTTGTCTTTTAAAAGAAACAATATCTTAAAGTCGTTGAAAAGAATCAATGAAGTACCACAATAATTAAAAAGTAGCAATAATGTAGCAATAAAAGTTAAAAAGTATCAAATAAATTAAGACTATATGAAAGTATCAATAAATTAAGAATAATAGTAACGCAAACATTATAAAGTATTGATAAAGTACTAGTAATAGTGAAAAAGTGGCAATACAATTTTTATGTTATTAAAAAAAACAGTCTTTGTTAAAAAGTATCAATAAAGTAGCAGTAATAGTTAAAAAGTAGCAGTTAAAGTGAATTGTATCAATAAAGTTGTATTAGAGGTTTAAAACTATTGAAAAAGTTGCAGCAAAAAAGTTACAAAGCCTCAATAAAGTACCAGTAATAGTGGAAATCTATCAATAAAGTTGCAATAAAAAGTAGAAAAGAGAATCAACGAGTTTCAGTAAAAGTATTGATAAAGCAGCAGGAAGAGTGGGAAAGTCCCAGTAAAGACGGAGATGTTTTGTAAGGAAACCTGCAGAGCTGAAGGACCTGGCTCCAGGAACAAACCCTCCCTTCATGACCTTCAACGGCGAGGTCAAGGTGGACGTCAACAAGATGGAGGAGTTCCTGGAGGAGCAGCTGGCTCCACCCTGGTAAACTCCACACCAGACCGACGCTGTGGCTCCGGCCTTCTCGTCGCCTCACGACTCCTTGTGTGACTCCAGTTTCCCCAGACTGGCGCCCAGACACCGGGAAGCCAACACGGCCGGCATCGACGTCTTTGCCAAGTTCTCGGCGTACATCAAGAACTCCAGGAAGGACGCCAACGACGGTAAGGCCTGTGAAAGAGGAGCCGGGGAAGTTTAGAATTGTTTTCTTGCGTGACCGCGGAGAGACGGCGTCGGAGGGTTTCCAGCCAGACGGTTGATGGTTCTCTGACCGCAGCTCTGGAGAACGCCCTGCTGAAGTCTCTGCGGCGGCTGGACGACTTCCTCAGGACTCCTCTGACCGAAGAGATCGACGGCGACGCTTCCGGAGAGCTGCCCGAGTCGAGCAGAAGCTTCCTGGACGGTCCCGACCTGACGCTGGCCGACTGCAACCTGCTGCCCAAACTGCACATCCTCAAGGTTCGCCGCCGCTTCCTGCTGAGCATCACGGTAGTTCGGACGACACCGGCGACTTCATCACCAGAGACATCTGGACCTTGTGTTAGCCCGATGTCGCTCATTAGCTTTACTGTGCTACATGCTACATGCTAGTTTCTGGGCATACACGCCAGTGATGTCTATCCTGGAGCTTCCCGGCGGTTGGAGGTACATGGAGCATCAACGCACAAGCAGTGTGGAGGTGGTTTGTGGCGAGGCGGGACTTTTGAGAATCGTTTGTATATAAATACTCGTAGGTACTCGTACTGGTGCGTTGCCTCAGCAAGTGGCTCGAGGTTAAAACTTGTATCGGTTCTTGGTATCAGCAAGTAGCTAAAGGTTAGTACTCAGTATCAGCAAGTAGCTAAAGGTTAGTACTCAGTATCAGCAAGTAGCTAAAGGTTAGTACTCGTATCGGTTCTTGGTATCAGCAAGTAGCTAAAGGTTAGTACTCAGTATCAGCAAGTAGCTAAAGGTTAGTACTCAGTATCAGCAAGTAGCTAAAGGTTAGTACTCAGTATCAGCAAGTAGCTAAAGGTTAGTACTCAGTATCAGCAAGTAGCTAAAGGTTAGTACTCAGTATCAGCAAGTAGTTAAAGGTTAGTACTCGTATCGGTTCTTGGTATCAGCAAGTAGCTAAAGGTTAGTGCTCAGTATCAGCAAGTAGCTAAAGGTTAGTACTCAGTATCAGCAAGTAGTTAAAGGTTAGTACTCATATCGGTTCTTGGTATCAGCAAGTAGCTAAAGGTTAGTACTCAGCATCAACAAGAAGCTAAAGATTGGTACTTGGATCGGTACTTGGTATCGGGAAGTAGCTATAGATTAGTATTTGTATTGGTACTTTACATCATCAAGTAGCTGAAGGTTAGTACTCGTATCGGTTCTTGGTATCAGCAAGTAGCTAAAGGTTAGTACTCAGTATCGGTACTGGGTATCAGCCAGTAGCTAAAGGTTAGTACTCGGTATCAGCAAGTAGCTAAAGGTTAGTACTTGTATCGGTACTGGGTATCAGACAGTAGCTAAAAGCTAGTACTGGTATCGGCCAGTAGCTAAAGGCTAGTACTTGTATCGGTACTTGGTATCGGCAAGTAGCTAAAGATTAGTATTCCTATTGGTACTTAACATCGGCAAGTAGCTAAAGGTTAGTTCTCGTATCGGTCCTCGGCATTAGCAAGTAGCTAAAGGTTAGTACTCATATCGTACTCGGTATCGGCAAGTAGCTAACGGCTAGTACTCATAAAGGTACCCGCTATTGGCAAATACCGAAAGGTTAATACTCATATCGGTACTCGTATCAGCAAGTAGCGAAAGGTTAGTACTCAGTATCGGCAAGTAGCTAAAGGTTAGTACTTGTATTGGTACTGGGTATCGGCCAGTAGCTAAAGGCTAGTACTTGTACCGGTACTGGGTATCAGACAGTAGCTAAAGGTTAGTACTCAGCATCAACAAGAAGCTAAAAATTGGTACTCGGATCGGTACTTGGTATCGGGAAGTAGCTATAGATTAGTATTTGTATTGGTACTTTACATCATCAAGTAGCTGAAGGTTAGTACTCGTATCGGTTCTTGGTATCAGCAAGTAGCTAAAGGTTAGTACTCAGTATCGGTACTGGGTATCAGCCAGTAGCTAAAGGTTAGTACTCGGTATCAGCAAGTAGCTAAAGGTTAGTACTTGTATCGGTACTGGGTATCAGACAGTAGCTAAAAGCTAGTACTGGTATCGGCCAGTAGCTAAAGGCTAGTACTTGTATCGGTACTGGATATCGGCCAGTTGCTAAAGGTTAGTACTGGTATCGGTACTTGGTATCGGCCAGTAGCTAAAGGTTAGTACTGGTGTCGGTACTTGGTATCGGCCAGTAGCTAAATGTTAGTACTGGGTATCGGCCAGTAGCTGAAGGTTAGTACTGGTATCGGTACTGGGTATCGGCCAGTAGCTAAAGGCGAGTACTGGTCCGTGTACTCGGTATCGGCCAGTAGCTAAAGGATAGTACTGGTACCGGCCAGTAGCTAAAGGTAGTACTGGGTACCGGCCAGTAGCTAAAGGCTAGTACTTGTATCGGTACTGGTATCGGCCAGTAGCTAAAGGCTCGTACTGGTACCGGCCAGTAGCTAAAGGTTAGTACTGGTATCGGTCAGTAGCTAAAGGTTAGTACTGGGTATCGGCCAGTAGCTAAAGGCTAGTACTGGTATCGGCCAGTAGCTAAAGGTAGTACTGGTATCGGCCAGTAGCTAAAGGTTAGTACTGGGTATCGGCCAGTAGCTAAAGGCTAGTACTGGGTACCAGCCAGTAGCTAAAGGCTAGTACTGGTATCGGCCAGTAGCTAAAGGTTAGTACTGGGTATCGGCCAGTAGCTAAAGGCTAGTACTGGTATCGGCCAGTAGCTAAAGGTAGTACTGGGTACCAGCCAGTAGCTAAAGGCTAGTACTGGGTATCGGCCAGTAGCTAAAGGCTAGTACTGGTATCGGCCAGTAGCTAAAGGCTAGTACTGGGTATCGGCCAGTAGCTAAAGGCTAGTACTGGGTATCGGCCAGTAGCTAAAGGATAGTACTGGTACCGGCCAGTAGCTAAAGGCTAGTACTGGTACCGGCCAGTAGCTAAAGGTTAGTACTGGTACCGGCCAGTAGCTAAAGGTTAGTACTGGTACCGGCCAGTAGCTAAAGGCTAGTACTGGTACCGGCCAGTAGCTAAAGGTTAGTACTGGTACCGGCCAGTAGCTAAAGGTTAGTACTGGTATCGACCAGTAGCTAAAGGTAGTACTGGGTAACAGCCAGTAGCTAAAGGCTAGTACTGGTACCGGCCAGTAGCTAAAGGTAGTACTGGGTATCGGTCAGTAGCTAAAGGTTAGTACTGGTACCGGCCAGTAGCTATAGGTTAGTACTGGTACCGGCCAGTAGCTAAAGGTTAGTACTGGTACCGGCCAGTAGCTAAAGGTTAGTACTGGTACCGGCCAGTAGCTAAAGGTTAGTACTGGTACCGGCCAGTAGCTAAAGGTTAGTACTGGTACCGGCCAGTAGCTAAAGGTTAGTACTGGTACCGGCCAGTAGCTAAAGGTTAGTACTGGTACCGGCCAGTAGCTAAAGGTTAGTACTGGTATCGGCCAGTAGCTAAAGGATAGTACTGGTACCGGCCAGTAGCTAAAGGTTCGTACTGGTACCGGCCAGTAGCTAAAGGTTAGTACTGGTATCGGCCAGTAGCTAAAGGCTAGTACTGGTATCGGCCAGTAGCTAAAGGTTAGTACTGGGTATCGGCCAGTAGCTAAAGGTTAGTACTGGTATCGGCCAGTAGCTAAAGGTTAGTACTGGTATCGGTCAGTAGCTAAAGGTAGTACTGGGTACCAGCCAGTAGCTAAAGGTTAGTACTGGTACCGGCCAGTAGCTAAAGGCTAGTACTGGTATCGGCCAGTAGCTAAAGGTAGTACTGGGTACCAGCCAGTAGCTAAAGGCTAGTACTGGTATCGGCCAGTAGCTAAAGGCTAGTACTGGTATCGGCCAGTAGCTAAAGGTTAGTACTGGTACCGGCCAGTAGCTAAAGGTTAGTACTGGTATCAGCCAGTAGCTAAAGGCTAGTACTGGTACCGGCCAGTAGCTAAAGGCTAGTACTGGTATCGGCCAGTAGCTAAAGGCTAGTACTGGTACCGGCCAGTAGCTAAAGGCTAGTACTGGTATCGGCCAGTAGCTAAAGGCTAGTACTGGTACCGGCCAGTAGCTAAAGGCTAGTACTGGTCCGTGTACTGGTCATTTAAAACACACACACACAGTACTATGTAGCGTCTCTTCTGCAGGTCGTGGCCCAGAAGTACCGCGGGCTGCAGATCCCCGCTGAGATGACGGGTGTGTGGCGCTACCTGAACTGCGCCGCCCAGCGGGTGGAGTTCAGCAGCACCTGCCCGGCGGAGCGGGAGATCCACTTCGCCTACCTGCATGTCGCTAAACCGCTTCAGTAGAACGACCACAGGTCAGACGGCCGACACCAGAGTGAAAACCATGCATCCAGTGTGGAGGGGGAGAGTGCTGCCCTCCATTGACCGGGGGAATCTGTTTCTGGAGAACATTCCAACCATTCCCACCATTTCTGTGTTTTGGATTTGAAAATTAGAGGAAGAAGTTGGAGAAGAAAGCAGCAGTCCGTCGCTAACGACGTCACGCTGCTGATCTGAGAGGCTTACTTGTACTTTTCATGCGCTACAAGTGTGAATGGTTGAAGAGTATCAGCCACGCTTACAAGACAATGTTTACCAGTGAAAGCACAAATCTTTTAAAGCATTTTGGGCTCCGTTTCCATGACAACAATGTTCAGAGACATTGAAAATTCTGGAAACAAAAACAACCAATAAACGGCAACTTGTGGCCTAGCATGTTCGCGATGTTATTTTCATTTTCAAAATGTCATGGTGTAAACGCAAAACTGTTCTGAAACGATTGTTTTCACTTGAAACGTGGTGTAAAAGGAGACGCAGGCTCTTGTGAACTAAGGGAAGAATGATTCACCCTTCCAGTCCTCCACAGGCGGCGCCGTTCTTAATACAAGTTCTTTATAGAAGTCGGAGTAAAGCGTCAGAGACGACGAAGAAACGGCCTCAGCTCTTTTCCTTGCCTTAAAGTGATGCGAAGGTGGTTTTGCTCCTGAGAGCAGCTCGACCGCCACAGACGTCTGACGTTTCCTGATCACATGACGTCGTTCTGGCCTTATGAAGCTCTGAGAGACGAACCTGCAATAAACTGATTCTCCAGCACGTGTTTCTGTGTCAGATCCTTCCTCCTCAGTCTGATGTGTTCACCGTCTCGCTTTCTTCAAATAGCTTCTTCAACAGATTCGGAGTCATACCATAGTTTTGAAAAACCCCATAATAAACTATTTATAGCCTCTTGCACATACAAATTTAAAGACATAGTATATTTAAAAACATTAGAAATACTATTTCGTATAAAGAATAAAAGTCTTCCCACAGCTATTCAACATTGTTTTAAATGAAGAGAAAACAACTACAACTAAGAGGACGGTGTAAAAATATACTAAAAAACTATCAGCAGCTGTTGCCATGGAGATGCCGAGATCAAAGCAAATCAAAGTTGATTTCCTTTGATCTTCGTAGCTCCGTGGCAAGATGCTTGATCTCAGCAATGGAAACACAGAGAACAACCTTCAGAATTTACACGTCTAGTGGGAGTTTTAAATTCTTCCTAATCTTCCATATTTAAAAAAAACTCACACTCTCATCATATGTGAAACAAATTATTTTAATTCTTTATAAAACTTTGGCACAAACCTGTGATAATGTATAATAACTTCACAAGCAAACAGCTGGATCTATTTTTTTTTAATAAATAAGCAGAATTGTCAAACTAGTGTTGGCTGAACAGAATTTCACTTTCACTGAAGCCTATAATGATGTCATGTCCACTCCAGGTATAAAAACACACGTGAGTCTTCTTATCTTATAAAAACCTGCTTCAGTCAAACCGTTGTACAACATATTGAACTTGTTTTGTCCCCTGAGACACAAGAGAGTCTCTGCTGCTTGTTTGTTTGCCCGGTGGGTGGCAGGAGCCCTGGAGGGGGGGAAACACACTATAGCATCATAGTTCTACTTTTCTTTCACGCTGGAAGTCTGTTGAGGGACGAGAACGAGCCGTACCAGTGCGACGCCCGTCCTCAGTCTTCCTTCAAGTTGTCCAGGAGCTCCTGCGTCCGTTGGGCCAGCTCCCTCTTCTCCGCCTGCTGCTTCTTCACCGCCTCCTCCACCTTCTTGCCCTGGTAGATCTTCACTCCGGCGAAGGCCAGGCACAGCAGCAGGGTCTTCAGGGCCAGGATGTAGAGGAGGATGGGGACATTGTCCAAAGCCTGGGGACAGTTGCATAAGAGAGTTCCAGAGAAGAAGAGGAGATGCCCCCGCCGCCCCCCCCACCAGGGGCCTCAGCTGTCTTGCAGGAGGGTTAATATAGACCCACAAACAAGTGTGTGAAAGGGAAGAGCAGCTGCACGCCATCACACCATGTGCACACTGGGAAGTCACACCGTTCACTGCTCAGACGTCACAAAATGTAATAAAAACAAATAAAAAATCCTCTTCATTCACACGTTGCCCTGCACGGGTCGATCGAAACAGTCAGCGGACATTGCTGCAAAGCATTGTTGATCTATATGAAGCTCGAGCAGCGTCAGCGCTCTGAAAGTCACGTGATCACAAAACTCCGAGTCTCGAAGGAAAACAAACGCGGCGCGTGAACGTGTCATAAAACATCCTTACCTTCCAGTTGATCATGTTTGCCTCGCTAATGTTGACGCTGTTCCCCACAGCCACAAGTACTAGTAGTGTTTGCTAGAAGAGGGCGGGCCTTCCGTCAAACGGCCAATGGTGGCAAGCTATTCCGGCCACGTCACATGACGCATTGTGGAACTAAGGGAAATAAGCAACAAACAACGCATTCCGCTTAATTGTAAATTAAAATACGCGCTGCAGTGTCAGTCGGAATTCAAGGCACTGGAATGTGTTTTAAACCCATATATTGGTTTTGTATTTGAAATTATGACGAATTACTGCTGTTTTTGCGAACCACTCTGTTGTGGAAAACTAATTTTCCTACTTCACGTGAACGCATCATCTTTTTCTAGGACTTGCTCTGAATTTCTAGCACTTTCAGTGGTGGATACAGTTACAGTAATAGATTACCACTTCACCTTTCTTCTGCACAACGCTGACTGGGACGCATTTCGGTTTGGACAAACTGCAAAACCTTTTTCAACCCTTAAACCTTTGATTTAAGGCTCATTTTCTCTCGACCGCCCTCGTGAAGCGCACATCTCATGAAGCGACAGTGCCACCTTGTGGAGGGTTGGAGAACTGACTGTACCGGGGACACGCCGGGTCGATGGCGGGCGGAACAATTCTCGTGTTGCGTTTACGTCTTTCACCTTTTGCGGGCTTTTATTTTGCGAATTTCTCGGATTCAATCCACAACCGGATGTTCGGGAATACCTCCATTAGTGTGTACTTTATAAATCAACGTAGTTACGTCATGTTCCACGTCGTCACGGTGGCCGAGAGGTTAAGGCGTTGGACTCGAAATCCAATGGGGTTTCCCCGCACAGGTTCGAATCCTGTTCGTGACGGGATTTCATTTTTTTTTTTTTTTTTTAATGTTACAATAAAATCGACATTTTGACGAACACAAAAGATATATTGTGTTTAAATACGTTAAAACGTGTCCCAAATACGGTGCATCATTTCAAAACCTTTCTAGGTTTCAATCTTTTCTTGTCTATCGTTACCAGATTTAACTTTATATTATAATTGCAGCATTGTTACATTTTTACCAATAAATCAATACTTGTTTGATCAAGGTGATCCAGAGAGCTTCAGTTTATTATGATAAGAGATTAAAATAAGTCAATCTATATTACTTAAAGTCGAACTTTCTTCTAATCAGACCTTTCACCACTGTTCCTCCCGTTCATCACGACAAGCATAAGCCATGACAAATTAACTCTTTATTACAGCCTCCATGATCACAGCTTTCATACTTCCACAGGTTATACGTGTATAAAAAAAAACAACAAAAAACTTCATGTAACTTACAACTGTGACTTTTCCTTTTTTTATTTTAAATAGCAAAACTTCCTTTCAGATTGTCATTGTGGAACAAGATATATGAAGCAAACAACAGGCCTGGAAGTGTGTGAACTGAGGGCGGAGACGAAGAATGTGTCCAAACAGTAATAATGGGACTGGACGAGAAGGGATGGATCGACACGCTACTTGACTTTGGATGATGCTTTGTTTAAAACAGCAGAAGCCATGCAGTGTGTCCCCAACTTGGATGGTGTCCGGCCTTTACATGCTGTCGGCTTTTCGGTGTCTAAAATTAAAGGTTTCAAAATCTCCGATGAGGATTCCCACTGCGTGTGTAATTTGACATCGGCATCACCCTCGTCGGCAGCGGTTGCCTCGACGTGATTCACAGTGAGTGTTCACCGTCCGGCTGTTCAAAAGAGCGTCCACATGTGGGTCGTCACGGAGACGACGTCACGTGGGTCGTCGGGGAGACGACGTCACGTGGGTCGTCGCGGAGACGACGTCACGTGGGTCGTCGGGGAGACGACGTCACGTGGGTCGTCGCGGAGACGACGTCACGTGGGTCGTCGGGGAGACGACGTCACGTGGGGCGTCGGGGAGACGACGTCACGTGGGTCGTCGGGGAGACGACGTCACGTGGGTCGTCGGGGAGACGACGTCACGTGGGGCGTCGGGGAGACGACGTCACGTGGGTCGTCGGGGAGACGACGTCACGTGGGGCGTCGGGGAGACGACGTCACGTGGGTCGTCGGGGAGACGACGTCACGTGGGGCGTCGGGGAGACGACGTCACGTGGGTCGTCACGGAGACGACGTCACGTGGGTCGTCGGGGAGACGACGTCACGTGGGTCGTCGCGGAGACGACGTCACGTGGGTCGTCGGGGAGACGACGTCACGTGGGGCGTCGGGGAGACGACGTCATGTGGGGCGTCGCCGTTCGGACCTGGAGGTAGGATGTTGCGTCACCATGACGCCGCCCGGTTCTTGCCCGGCGCCGGCTTTGATGGATCCTCCAGGGAAGTGCCAAGCGGAAGAGTCCCTCCAGCGTGTCCTCTTCCACGCCGGCTGGGACGCCCTGCTCAGTAGCGCCCCCTGCTGCTCGCCCTGGACATGGTGAGCGGCAGCGACACGGAGGACAGAGACGACACCTCCCAGTAGAGCGAGCGCGACAGGAAGAGCTGGTACAGCGTCACCATGGAGATGGACTGGCAGAGGACGACGCCCACGGTCACCACCTGCAGGGGGAGAACGGCGCTCTCAGTTTAGGAGGCCGTCAACACGGCGGGGGCTCCGTCACTCAAACCTTGTCTCTCTGGTGGGCGTTGAAGACGGAGGACGTTGAGGACGAGGACGGGATGGCAGAGGAACCACAGGAAGCTTCCCTGTGGAGAGCAAAGCGATGAAACAAGACCCCCCTCCGGGGGCTCCTGCTCATGACGTGCTTTACCTTGGCGAAGGCGAGGTAGAAGTCTCTCTTGAGCGCGCTCCTCTCGGTGGACACGATGTGGTAGAGGACGGAGGCCAGCAGCAGGGCGAGGCCCACCCTCAGCGCCATGAGGAGGAGGCCGGCCAGGCCCCCCCCCCGCCGAGCAGCGCTCCCACAGCAGCAGCGCCCCCTGCAAATTCACCAACACCTTATGGAGCGCCGACGCACAAACTGAAGGCGTCCTCCGGAGCCGTGTCGGACCTGCGTGAGGACGGCGGCGGCGGCGGCGGCCCTGGAGGCCGGAGACTGGTCCCACTGCAGAGGCCTGGACTGAGGCTTCCGGCCGCGGCTCAGCGTCCAGCCCAGACCCAGGCTGAGCAGCATGTACAGCATGGACACCTGGGACACCGTGTCCCAGACTGCAGGGGGACGGGGGGACACGTCATCACGGCTCTGAGGAGCGCGGATCAAAGCGTACAAGCGGCGGGTGCCTACAGTCTGCCAGGCCGCACATCAGGGGAAGACCGGAGCCGTCTCTGGAGAACCTGCAGGCCCCAGCAGGTCTCAGTGAGGGAACTACAAACCCCCCCCCCCCCCCCCCCCCCCCCCCCCAACGCCACTCACCTGGCCAGGTGGACGTAGCTGCAGAGGGCGGAGCAGCCCTGCAGCGCCAGCGCCGTGGTCAGCACCTTGAGGACGGCGTGCATGGGGCCCCCCTTCCTCAGGGCCTGGTACAGGGGCCGGCCGTAGACGCAGCCGGCCAGCAGGTAGGCCAGCAGCAGCAGGGAGTAGAAGGTGTGCAGGCCTGCGGGGGGAGGGGGGGGGGGGGAACGTGTTGAGTTGTGCCCACGCCGGCCGTCGGGTGGACTCCTCGCCACCGGTCTGACCTGCCTCCTCGGCGCTGAAGTGGTCCAGGGGGTTCCCGGCAGAGTCGGGGTTCAACAGCAGCACGGCGAAGCTCAGGTCGGCCTGGGCGGCGGCGGCGCCCTCCTGTGCACAGAGCGAGTCGGGGGACCGTCCACTGGAATCAGATCAACCCCCCCCCCCCCCAGGTACTGACCTGACACGTGTGGCGGTCGGCGTACAGGACCTGCCACAGCGTGGGCGCCGACTGGCGGGGGATGGTCTGGTTGTGCTCGTCCTGGCTGAGGAGGACTGGAGGATGAAGACACCAGGGGGGGGGGGGGGGTGAGACAAGGACTGATGGAGGACGAAGCTCAGAGGACAGGTCTTACTGGTGAACTGGGCTCTGCTGTGCTTCTCTGAGCAGCTCAGCTTGTCCAGGTCCTGGTCCAGGTCCTGGTCCAGGTCCTGGTACAGGAGCAGCCGGGACTCCTTCTCCACGGCCAGGGGGGGGTGGTCTATCCGGACCACCAACAGACCATGATCACCTGGAGGGGGGGGGGGGGAAGAGGACGAGGAGGAGAGGAGGAAGATGAGGAAGAGGAAGAGGAGGAGGGGGAAGAAGAGGAAGAGGAGGAGAAGCAGGAGGAGGAGAAAGAGGAAGAGGAGGAAGAGGAGGGAGGAAGAGGAGGAAGATGAGGAGGAGGAAGAGGAGGAGGGGGAAGAGGAGGAAGAGGAGGGAGAAAGAGGAGGAGGAGGAGAAGCAGGAGGAGGAAGAGGAGGAAGATGAGGAGGAGGAAGAGGACGAGGAGGAGAGGAGGAAGAGGAGGAAGATGAGGAAGAGGAAGAAGAGGAAGAGGAGGAGAAGCAGGAGGAGGAGAAAGAGGAAGAGGAGGAAGAGGAGGGAGGAAGAGGAGGAGGAGGAGAAGCAGGAGGAGGAGAAAGAGGAGGAAGAGGACGATGAGGAGAAGCAGGAGGAGGAGAAAGAGGAGGAAGAGGAGGAGGAGGAGAAGCAGGAGGAGGAGAAAGAGGAGGAAGAGGAGGAGGAGGAGAAGCAGGAGGAGGAGAAAGAGGAGGATGAGGAGGAGGATGAGAAGCAGGAGGAGGAAGAGGAGGAGAAAGAGAAAGAGGAGGCTTGAACACAGAAACACTCAATGTAACTCCAGGTGATGTAATAAACTACAAAAGCAGGTTTACCAGTCATTCTAAGCAGAGGTTTGTCTTTTATTGTGCTAAGCAGAGGTTTGTCTTTTATTGTGCTAAGCAGAGGTTTGTCTTTTATTGTGCTAAGCAGAGGTTTGTCTTTTATTGTGCTAAGCAGAGGTTTGTCTTTTATTGTGCTAAGCAGAGGTTTGTCTTTTATTGTGCTAAGCAGAGGTTTGTCTTTTATTGTGCTAAGCAGAGGTTTGTCTTTTATTGTGCTAAGCAGAGGTTTGTCTTTTATTGTGCTAAGCAGAGATTTGTCTTTTATTGTGCTAAGCAGAGGTTTGTCTTTTATTGTGCTAAGCAGAGGTTTGTCTTTTATTGTGCTAAGCAGAGATTTGTCTTTTATTGTGCTAAGCAGAGGTTTGTCTTTTATTGTGCTAAGCAGAGGTTTGTCTTTTATTGTGCTAAGCAGAGATTTGTCTTTTATTGTGCTAAGCAGAGGTTTGTCTTTTATTGTTCTAAGCAGAGGTTTGTCTTTTATTGTGCTAAGCAGAGGTTTGTCTTTTATTGTTCTAAGCAGAGGTTTGTCTTTTATTGTGCTAAGCAGAGGTTTGTCTTTTATTGTGCTAAGCAGAGGTTTGTCTTTTATTGTTCTAAGCAGAGGTTTGTCTTTTATTGTTCTAAGCAGAGGTTTGTCTTTTATTGTGCTAAGCAGAGGTTTGTCTTTTATTGTGCTAAGCAGAGGTTTGTCTTTTATTGTTCTAAGCAGAGGTTTGTCTTTTATTGTGCTAAGCAGAGGTTTGTCTTTTATTGTGCTAAGCAGAGGTTTGTCTTTTATTGTTCTAAGCAGAGGTTTGTCTTTTATTGTGCTAAGCAGAGGTTTGTCTTTTATTGTGCTAAGCAGAGGTTTGTTCGTGCTGCGTTCGCACGCGTTTTACCTTGGAACATGAACCGAGTGATGAACTGGCCTCTCTGCCGCCTCGCCGCCTCGCTCCGGAAAAGTCCCGTCACGGTTCTCCCGCAGACCTCGGAGCCGAGCAGCGCGACGGCCGCGGCGGCCAGGAAGAGCCACGACATCCCGCTGCTCACGCACTTGGACGCCGTGGAGGAACAAACGTCAGCGAATCAGTTCAATGAAGCCACGAAGCCAGAAGTCGAAGAAGAGTCAAGCGCGTTGAAGTTACACACACTGGGGGAGGAAACCGGAAGTCACTGTCTGGAAATAATAGACGCAAATACGAAGATTGTTTTGTCTTTCCCCTTTGAAACATTAGGGATGTTTATGAAATACACTTGTATGTGTTACCAAAAAGTGATTCGCTTCTGTTTTGATGGTGTGTAACTGACGACTGTCTTCAAAACCTCCGTCGTTGATGAACAGGCTAATATTTTCTAAACTAAACGACTTCCGCTCTTGTCGCAAATGCCGGAACTTGACAGAATGACTGACTGCTCTCTTACCCAGTCGTATTACGCGCATGTTGTACGTCACCTTGAGTGCCCAATCAGGGAGCAGAAGCCCCTCGACACACGCTACACCGCCCCGCCCACTTTCAACGTGTCAACATGACACAAAGCTCGCTTGTCAACACGAAATGAAGGAAGTTGTGCACGTCGAGGCGGTGAAATGAAGACTTAGCGCCCGTGCGGGAAGCGCGGCTGAAGCGGAGGATGGACGTTCAGCGGACGGTCCTGGTGACCGGAGGCTCCGGGTTCATGTAGGTTGATGTCATGTCGTAAATTCACTTCCTGGTTGTGACGGAGAAACTGAAGTCTGTTGTGCTGCAGCGGCTCCCATCTGGTGTGTTCCCTCGTCAACTCACAGCCGGGATGGAGGGTTCTCAATCTGGATGTGGTGAGTCATGTTCTCTAGCTATTTATGTTGTATTATTCACTAGAATTGTATCTTGTGAGTAGAATCGGAACCAATGTCACGAGCGTGTGGTTTTGTCTTCCAGCTGGACGACTGCTGCAGCCCCAGGAGTCTGGAGAGCATCGAGGACCGGAGCAACTACACCTTCATCCAGGTGAGCACTGATGATAACTACACCTTCATCCAGGTGAGCACTGATGATAACTACACCTTCATCCAGGTGAGCACTGACAACAACCGCCTTGTTTACCATTACTATTACTATGACTATTACTTACTGCTGCCTCCATCAGGGGGACCAACAACCACCTTGTTTACCATTACTATTACCATTACTATTACTATTACTACTACTTACTGCTGCCTCCATAGGGGGACGTGTGCAACCCCCGGCTGGTCCACCACATCTTCAACACGGCAAACGTCGACGTGGTTTTCCACCTGGCGGCCAAGACGCACGTTGGTGAGTTTCTTCTTCCTCCTTCAGTCCCCTGAGGGCCGGGACAGGCTGGGACGGGCTGGGACAGGCTGGACAAGCTGGGACGGGCTGGACAAGCTGGGACGGGCTGGACAAGCTGGGACGGGCTGGATAAGCTGGGACGGGCTGGACAAGCTGGGACAGGCTGGGACGGGCTGGGACGGGCTGGACAAGCTGGGACGGGCTGGGACAGGCTGGGACAGGCTGGGACGGGCTGGGACAGGCTGGGACGGGCTGGACAAGCTGGGACGGGCTGGGACGGGCTGGGACGGGCTGGACAAGCTGGGACGGGCTGGGACAGGCTGGGCGGGCTGGGACAAGCTGGGACGGGCTGGACAAGCTGGGACAAGCTGGGACGGGCTGGGACAGGACGGGACGGGCCGGGCCGGGACGGGCTGGACAAGCTGGGACAGGCTGGGACGGGCTGGGACAGGCTGGGACGGGCTGGGACAGGCTGGGACGGGCTGGGACAAGCTGGGACGGGCTGGGACAAGCTGGGACGGGCTGGGACAAGCTGGGACGGGCTGGACAAGCTGGACGCAAGCTGCCGTCAGTGAATTCCCTGTTTGGTCCCTGCAGAGTCGTCCTTCCAGTGCCCGTCCAGTTTCCGGCGGGTCAACGTGGACGGGACCCGGGTGTTACTGCGAGCCGCCCATCAGGCGCCACACCGGCTGGAGCGCTTCATCTACGTCAGCACCGACGAGGTGTACGGCCCCAGCGCGGACCAGGTTGGCCACACTGGGGTCCCTGGTCCCTGGACCTTCCGGCCTTGGATTTTCCTTTTCATGTTGGAGAACGAAAAACGGAAGACGAGCCGTCTCCCGTTTTTCGTTTTTAAATTGAAAATTGAAAAACGGAAATCGGATGGTTTCCGGTTTCCCGATATGCGTTTCTGAAACAAAAATTGGGAAATAAAATCCGACGGTAATTCTTTATTTCAAGCTTGAGTTGAGGGAAAACCAGAAGTGGAGTCTCTTCTTCGCTTGTTGGGAGGGTAAACAACGGCACATTGTGTTGCTGCCCCCTACAGGCTGACTGACTTTCTCCCCCCATCTTTCTGATACGCTCGTATACATTGTATTGTTAAAACTTCTTCAAATGTTTTTGGACGGTTGCGCCAACCTCATCGTTTTTCAATTTTCAATTAAAAACGAAAAACAGGAGACGGCTCGTCTCCTGTTTTTCGTTTCCCAATATCAAAGAGAAAAACGAAAATCGGATGGTTTCCGGTTTTTCGTTCTCCGACATCAAAACGAAAATCGAATGGCCGGAAGGTACACGGACCGGTCCCCCCCCCCTCACACACACACCCTGATGGCTTTTTCTGTTGACGGTGCGTCCTTGCAGGCGTTCGACGAGAGCAGTCCCATGAGGCCCTGCAATCCATACGCCGCCACCAAAGCGGCCGCCGAATGTCTGGTCCGGTCCTACTGGGACCGGTTCAAGGTAAAACCCGACGCGTTGTTCAGTTGGACCGAGGAGAAACCCAACACCTCTGTGCGTCTGTCGCCAGTTTCCCATCGTCATCACCAGGAGCAGCAACGTGTACGGCCCCCGGCAGCACACGGAGAAGGTAAAGCCCCGGAAACCACACGTGGAACACATGAACGTCTCGAGTCTTTCCCTCTTAGTCAAGATCTTGTTTCATGACCTTCAAGGTCATTCCGAGGTTCCTCACCCTCCTGCAGATGAACAAGAAGTGGTACGTCCCAAACCGGCCCAGCCGGTTCCTTCCGTTTGTCTTGAAGAAACAAACATGGCCGCTCAAGGCTCGTGTCTTCCCGCAGCACCGTCCAGGGCACGCTGCCGCAGTCCCGCCACTTCCTGTTCGTCAGTGACGCCGTGGACGCCTTCCTGCTGGTCCTGGAGCGGGGAGCCGTGGGGGAGACCTACAATGTGGGGGCGAGCTTCGAGATCGCCATCACGCAGCTGGCCGGGGAACTGGTCTGCATGGTGCGTCGCTGAAGGGTTGGGGTTGAGGTCAGGGTTCGGGGTGGGTTGGGGTTGGGTTAGGGTCGAGGCTAGGGGTTGAGGTCAGGGTTCGGGGTGGGTTGGGGTTGGGGTGGGGTTAGGGTCGAGGTTGGGGTTGGGGTGGGGTTAGGGTTGGGGTTGGGGTGGGGTTAGGGTCAGGGGTGGGTTAGGGTCGAGGTTAGGGTTGGGGTTGGGGTTGGGGTGGGGTTAGGGTCGAGGTTAGGGGTTAGGGTTAGGGGGTGGCTCTCTAACCACCCCCCTCCAAGAGGTTTTTAAATTCCGTTTCCTCTCAGGTGAAGAACGTGCCGGCCTGCGATGCGAAGGACTGGGTGGAGTTTGTGCCCGAGAGGTAAATCCTGCACCGAGCGCCGGCGCTAGCCTCCGGCGGCGGCGCTAGCCTCCGGCGGCGGCGTCGGTGTGAAAGCTGGTGAATGTGTGTGGGCAGGCCGCGGGTGGAGCTGCGCTACCCCATCAGGAGTGACAAGCTGCGGCGGCTGGGCTGGAGGACGCGGGTGTGCTGGGCCGAGGGGATCCGACACACCGGTGGGCAAACACACACACCTCAACACCCCCCCCCCCCACTGAGTATTAACCCTGCCCCCCACAGTGAAGTGGTACCAGGACCACCCGCACTTCTGGGCCCCCGACGTCGCCGAGGGCCACCGAGGTGCGAGGAGCGCGGTTGCCACGGCGACGGACTGACCGACCACCGTCACAAAGAACTCCACATGATGTGTGTGTGTGTGGCTGAAGGATCCTCAGCTGTCTTGTAAATATTGTTCAATAAACAACAAAGCAACATTTTACATCTGCAAATCCAAACCTTTAATTGTGGCAAAAATCAGAATAGTTGCACAGTTTTTTTTAATTTTAATTCTTATTTTTTGACTTCTTCGTGCAGTGCTCTTCGTGCACAACTGCTAAACTAATACATAAAGCAAATACTAACTAGCAGGCCGAGCCGCCGCTCCACACGGGGGGGTCTGGCCGCTCAGGAACCAGATCCGAGTCCTTTAGATCCACTCAGGATGGACTTGATTCTTTTGTTCCACACTAATGCTGCTCAACTAAAGGCTGGTCAGTAACTAGAACGAGGCTACGAGTGTGTGGAAACACGATTCAGCTAACGGGGAGAAAATCCCTCCCTTTTCATTTCTTTGTCTTTGTGTAACGTTGTGACTCCTGGATCCGTTTCTGATTGGCCGGACGCCCCGGCGTGTTGGAGTGGGCACACACACACACACACGCGCACACACACTCACACGCACACGCACACGTCGCTGCCTGAAAATATGCAAATCACAACAACATAGCAATAGAAACCACAGATATTTCTGTGTGGTGAAGACTTTTGTTTTTTGTTTTGTTTTGTGTTTTTTGAAATCGCCACTTGCCAGACATTCACAACAAGGGTATCCACGAGAAGGAAAAGTGTAAAGATTTGGAAAAAAAAACAACCCACACAAAACGACAACAAAAAAAAAACAACATAAAAACAAAAAAAAAAAATCTTGGAGAGAATCTGGATGCTTGTTTTTTGTACTGCATGTTTTTTTTTCTTCTATTTTTTACAAAATGGTCTTTGATCGTTTTTAATTGAAATTTTTTTTTTTATATATATATATTTTTTTATGTTTAATCCAAACCTTGGCATATAATATGGTGGACATTTTTTTTTTTTTCTCTCAAATTTTTGTTTGCCAATTGGAAACGGCGGTTTGTGGTTGATTATCGTTGTTGGCGATGGAGCGCGGCGGCGCAGCGCGGCGCGGCGCGGCGGCAGGCGAGCGGATTGGATACTGAGTCCAATGTGACTTTATAAGGTAAACCGGTGAGGGAGGGTTTCTCCCAATACGTCACGGCCACGGGTGAGGGGTCGGGGGGCGGGGGGGGGGTCGCACATCTCCTCCGACTTTCAAAGTAAAAGCGTTTTGAAGCAGAAGTCGAGGCAGTGCTCGACTGCTTCCTGTTGTGACGTGTGATTCAAAGTGTCCAAAGCGAATGCAGAAGCAGCGCTGGGATCTTTGTCGGGCGGGTGGAGGGCGACATATTGAGAGAGGAAACCCCCCCCCCCCCCCACTCCCACTACCACGTGTTGCATCTTCAACATTAAAAAGCTCACACTACCCCAGAAAAATAGAAATTTGTTTCACTCATACCAATGACATTCAACATTCAAGTGCCAGTGTTTTTGTTTACTGTCTTTTGGTCAAGTCACTTTGTAAAATATCAACTTTTTTTTTTTTCTTCGTATTTAGGCTTACAAAAATAAATATTTCTCAAAAATGTTTGATAAATCACACAAACTAGCAGCGAAAGTAGACTCGAGAACTCTGTGTGCAAACAGCTGAATCCTACAGTTGCTGTTAACTAGAACTCCACCTGGTCCCAAAAAACTAAACAAGGAAAAAACTTCAAAGGAAAAAAAAAATGAAAAAGATGAAAGGAATAAACGAGAGTTTTCACATCTGGAAGAACCTTTCCACACGACACGCAGTAAACTGTGTAGAAACCTCTCTTATTGACACCTAAGCTACACTCGCTCACACACACACACACACACACACACACACACACACACACACACACACACACACACACACACACACACACACACACACACACACACACACACACACACACACACACACACACACACACACACACACACACACACACACACACCTCTCTGAGACCTGAAGGACATGTGCTACACGAGAAATGAAGTTAGTGAAGGACTTTCCGTGGGATTTCTTCTGTTTCTTAAGTCTTCCTACAACAAAGGGGCCTGCAGGCCGCAGCAATGGGAGCATAGCACCATTAATTTGTTCTCCTCCTCGCTAGGAAGCCGGCCGTCGCCGTGACGACCGACTCCACCATCGGCTCCGTTAGGGCTGGGTATTACTAACCCCTGATTTAAGGCATCAAAAGGTTTTTTTGTTTTTTTTTGTTTTGTTTTGTTTTTTCGGAAAATGACCGCGAAAAAAAACTAAAACTAAAGTGCTTGGTTCATCAATGAAAACTGAGGTTTACTATACAAATGTTTTTTGTTTTTTTTTTACTTTGAAAAACCCAGACCTGCAGTGGCCACACAGGAACACGGTGAGCGAAGTTAACGGAGAGGACGCCGACCGGTGTTGCTTCCTTTTTTCCCCCCTTCCCGCCCCGAAAAGCCGCCGGTGCGCTCTAGAAATGTGTCCCCGTCACACGCCGCACATGCAGAGTTCCACTTGAAAGGACTAGACCATAAAATCTCCCACTGTCGTCCCCCGGCATGATTTTTCTTAATATAACATCTGGATTGAACAAAATACCCAGCCCTAAAAAAAACAACAACAACAACAAAAACATCAACAACCTAAAAACCAGTTTAAACAGTGACTCAGCAAAACGTGCCCGAGTTTCATCTGATTCACTCCTGCTGGTTTGTGAACGGAGCATAGATTTAAAAAAAGGAAAAGAATGATAATAATAATAAAATGTCATAAAAAGCTAGCGACGGGGCGACGGAGGGTACGAGCTCCGGCGCTCGGGGGGGGGGGGGCGTAGCACAGTGACGGCTGAGTGATGCAGTTTAGTGGTAAAACACAGCGGACAGATAAAACGTGTCCGCTCCAGGGAATAAAAACAAAGTAGGTCAAACAAAACACTGCATAACAATCATGTAAAAGTCCCTGCTGTACAAGTGGCTCCTTCATGTGGACTCACCACTGCCCCCTACTGGCTGTTACAAGGCACAGCATCGTCTGGACTGGGAATCGTTCTCCTAGCGGTTGGACTAAAATATCAGCGTGTTGAAAGGAGCAAGGCAAAAAGTCTGACGCCTACATGAGCCGGCGAAAAAGTGCAAATGAAAAATTGTTTGTTTTTTTTGTTTTTTTTCTCTGTATATGCAAGCAAATCCTTCATATTTGATTGTCATTTGCAACGTATTGTTCTACCATTGCTGCAGGAGATCAAATAAAGTGTGTGTTGGTATTCTCATGGTCTCGGTTGGTTCAACAGGCACTGAATCAAGAAATCAAAGGTAGAAATTAAATCACCCGTCGGGACACTTCTAACAGTTCTGGTCAACATGTGAATCACTGATTCAACCGGCGCTCATCGTAGTTAAGCCTGTTTAAACTGCCGTCTCGTCTTTTTGATTTCCTCTAGCGGACGGTTGAACCACGAAGGAAGGGAATCCGTCGCGGAGTGAAGTTTACCTGCAAATGTTTGGGGGGTTTTTCTAGACGCTTCCAGTCACTGACAGCCCCACTCTTGATTTTGAGACGATTTTTAAGAGACCGGCTTCTTTGCACTAACAAGAAAAAAAAAAGAGAAAAAAGAAAAGAAAAATTATAAATGACCTGCTGTCTGCTTGAATCTTCAACCTAATTATTATTATTATTACTTCTTTAAACGTGTGAAGACTGACCTCACGTTGAAAGTGGTCGAAAACAAATTATCATAGAAAACAGGAATTAAAAAAAAAAAAAAAAAAAATGAAATCTTACTAAAGCCCGCAATAAAATTGTACCTATTTGCTCGGCAGTTTTTTTGTTTGTTTTATTTTTTTTTTAACTTCTTGACCAAAAAAACAACAACACTTGCATATGTCTTATTGTCTTGGTCCAGCCTGTCAAAGCCAGGGGGCAATGTGAAGCGTCCAGACGGAATGGTGTCAACACAATGAAAGTAAATACCAGGAATTGTTCAAATTGCCCACTGAGCTCTGCTCGCCAGACACGTCTGGCCCAATGATGAGTGACACTTCTTTTTTTTACTTTGTACAGATCAAGTGTTTCACTTGGAACCCACATTCCCTTCCTGTGGAGTTTCCCTCCTGGTTTGTTTTTTTTTACTTCTTTTCTTTTCCGGAGGGAGTTGAACTATTTACATTTATTCTCTTCTCGTAAAACTCAAGAACTAAAAATTAACTCCCCGTTTCCCCCACTAGGCGGCGACGTTTGGCTATTGGACCCGGCGGCGGGGGAGGGGGAGTCGGGTTCCATCGGGGGGCGACGGCGGCGCGTTCTGCGGCACATTTTAGACGAATCGGGCGTCGGGGGAGGGGTGGAGGAGGGAGGGGGTCGTCCGGGTTTTTTGTTTTTTTTGCCGCTCTCGAAAAAGTCGCTACAGGTTTTCTCGAAAAAAGAAAGAAAAAAAAAGAAAAGAAGAAGATGGACTTCCATTCTCTTTGGTTTGTCGGTAAGAAGAATTAAAATGTGCTGCAGAGAACGTCGTTGTTTAATTCTACTTTTTTCAGTTTTCCTCCCTGGCGTCAAACCGAATGAAGAAACAGGAATGACGACAATATTTAGTTGTAGTTTTGGAGAAGACTCTTGGTGGAACTCTCCAGGATAGAGTGAGCAAGACAATTTTGAACTCTTTCAGTTGTGTATCCCCCCCTACATGTGTTTTTTTTTTTTATTTATTCTTTCATTTATTTATTTACTTATTTTGGCAAACGAGAGTTTTCAATGTTTGGGTGGCGGAACGCGGGAGGCGCTGTTCTCCAGGACGCGGCGGCGGGCCAGTCTTGTCTCCGGGCGGGATAGCCGGGACGGCAACGCGCCCGCCGGGAGAAACGGCGCCGCGAGGCGAGGATGTCACACACACACACACACACACACACACACACACACACACACACACACACACACACACACACACACACACACACACACACACACACACACACACACACACACACACACACACACACACACACACACACACACACACACACACACGTCGATGAGGAGGACTCCGATCCCCGAAGCGTAAAACCACAAGTTCTCTGTGTTTTGTTGTCGTCCTTGGTTTTTAGTTTTTTTCTCTCCCGGGACAAATGTGATGCTAACGTTCAACGTCTCCGTGGTTGTAAGCGTTCAGGAATCGTCCTCAACGATGAATTGTTCACCTCGATAGAAAGATAAGGAATCGCTTTGACTTTTCCTCATCAAGATTTGTTTCATTTTTATTTAGTTTTATTTTTTTTGCCAAGGTTTGATTCAGTTCAAGCCTAGTTTGTTTCCTTCCACTGGAAATAAAGAAACCCTTGAACCCATACATGACATTAAATACACTTTTTGTTGTTGGCCTATGCGTGCAGCCAGTTTTCATGGCCATCAAAAGAAAAGAAAAAAGAAAAAGGAAAGAGAAAGTTCCTATTGTTAAAAAGGCACAGTACAGAAACAATTGATTCTCCATGATGAACAAAGTAAAAATGCCGCCGTAGCCGACGGCATTTCCGCGACTGGGCGCTTCGGTTCCGTCCGGACGTCTTCCTCAAATCTCAGTAACTCATGGTTTTAAAATGTGGAGGGGAAAAACAAACAAACATAAAAAAACAACAAAGAAAGAAACAAATCAAGCCAAAACATTAGGAGTCGTGGTGAGACTCGGTGTGTTTGTATGCAGACGACTCCTCTGCTCTCGTCGTAGAAAAGGATCGGACAACGTGGCCATGCGCTAAATACAAACCACTCCTGGTGTCGGCTCAATGCACACAACAACAACAACAAAAGAAAAACACACACACACACACACACACACGATGGTCTAAATCTAAAAATGAAAATGGGGGTCCCCCCTCCCTCCTCCTCCCTCTCTTCTTCGCGGCCCTACGTTTCTACACGGCGGGGAAGTGTTGGACTGGAGAGGGGGAGACGGACAAAACCTTTTTGTGAGGACAGGAAGTGAAGGACAGGAAGTGAAGGACAGGAAGCACAGAAATAAAAGTCAATGAAACAGGGTTGGGAGGAAGAGGCTCTAGAAATGACTTGTTTTACAACATGCAGTGGGGTTTTTCTTTCTGGGGGGGGGGGGGGGGGGGAGGATGGAGGGAGTGGAAAGAGGAGGAGGAGGAGGAGGAGGAGGGACAAACCTAGTTGCCCCACCAGTCGACTTGAGAGTGTGAGTAGTTTCCCCCGTAGCCGTCGCTCGTGTAGAAGTTTCCAAATCCACCTGAGGAGGTGAAGAGACAGAGAGGAGGAGGTGAAGGAGGAGTGAAGAGAAAGAGAGGAGGAGGTGAAGGAGGAGTGAAGAGAAAGAGAGGAGGAGGTGAAGAGAAAGAGAGGAGGAGGTGAAGAGACAGAGAGGAGGAGGTGAAGGAGGAGTGAAGAGACAGAGAGGAGGAGGTGAAGAGACAGAGAGGAGGAGGTGAAGGAGGAGTGAAGACAAAGAGAGGAGGAGGTGAAGGAGGAGTGAAGACAAAGAGAGGAGGAGGTGAAGGAGGAGTGAAGAGAAAGAGGAGGAGTGAAGAGAAAGAGAGGAGGAGGTGAAGGAGGAGTGAAGAGACAGAGAGGAGGAGGTGAAGGAGGAGTGAAGACAAAGAGAGGAGGAGGTGAAGGAGGAGTGAAGACAAAGAGAGGAGGAGGTGAAGGAGGAGTGAAGAGAAAGAGGAGGAGTGAAGAGACAGAGAGGAGGAGGTGAAGGAGGAGTGAAGAGAAAGAGAGGAGGAGGTGAAGGAGGAGTGAAGAGAAAGAAAGGAGGAGGTGAAGGAGGAGTGAAGAGAAAGAGAGGAGGAGGTGAAGGAGGAGTGAAGAGAAAGAGAGGAGGAGGTGAAGGAGGAGTGAAGAGAAAGAGGAGGAGTGAAGAGACAGAGAGGAGGAGGTGAAGGAGGAGTGAAGAGAAAGAGAGGAGGAGGTGAAGAGAAAGAGAGGAGGAGGTGAAGAGACAGAGCGGAGGAGGTGAAGGAGGAGTGAAGAGAAAGAGAGGAGGAGGTGAAGGAGGAGTGAAGAGAAAGAAAGGAGGAGGTGAAGGAGGAGTGAAGAGAAAGAGAGGAGGAGGTGAAGGAGGAGTGAAGAGAAAGAGAGGAGGAGGTGAAGGAGGAGTGAAGAGAAAGAGGAGGAGTGAAGAGACAGAGAGGAGGAGGTGAAGGAGGAGTGAAGAGAAAGAGAGGAGGAGGTGAAGGAGGAGTGAAGAGAAAGAAAGGAGGAGGTGAAGGAGGAGTGAAGAGAAAGAGAGGAGGAGGTGAAGGAGGAGTGAAGAGAAAGAGGAGTGAAGAGACAGAGAGGAGGAGGTGAAGGAGGAGTGAAGAGAAAGAGAGGAGGTGAAGGAGGAGTGACGAGAAAGAGGAGGAGTGAAGAGAAAGAGAGGAGGTGAAGGAGGAGTGAAGAGAAAGAGAGGAGGAGGTGAAGGAGGAGTGAAGAGAAAGAGGAGGAGGTGAAGAGAAAGAGAGGAGGTGTAAAGGTGAAGAGGAGGAGTAAAGGTGAAGAGAAAGAGAGGAGGAGTAAAGGTGAAGAGGAGTAGTAAAGGTGAAGAGGAGTAAAGGTGAAGAGGAGTAAAGGTGAAGAGGAGTAAAGGTGAAGAGGAGTAAAGGTGAAGAGTAGTAAAGGTGAAGAGGAGTAAAGGTGAAGAGGAGTAAAGGTGAAGAGGAGTAAAGGTGAAGAGGAGTAGTAAAGGTGAAGAGGAGTAAAGGTGAAGAGGAGTAGTAAAGGTGAAGAGGAGGAGGTGAAGGTGAAGAGGAGGTGGTCCTCACCTCCTCCGAAGCCCCGGTTCCCCCCGTGTCCAGCCTGGTTCCGGCCCCCGCGGCCCCCGAAGCCCCCGGCGCCGCCGCCGGCCGCCGTCTGGCGGTAGTCCCTCGCTCCGAACCCGCCGGAGAACCTGGAGAGAGAGAGAGAGAGTGGGCGGGCGAGCGGAGCCAGTGCAGCTCAGCAGGGTGGAGGAGGAGGAGGAGGTGGAGGAGGCTCACCTCTTGGAGCGCCCCCTGCTGCTACTCTTGTGCTGGTGCTCGTAGGCCAGGCTCTCCAGCCAGGAGGGCACCTCCTGCTTGGCCTCCACCAGGATGTCCAGCAGGTCCTTGGTGATGTTCCCGTTCTTGTCGTTGAAGAAGGAGGTGGCCAGTCCTACGAGCCAACAGGAAGTCAACACGGCTGCTCTCTGCACACCCTGCGGATGTGGGGCGGGGCTTAACACCCTGTGGACGTGGGGCGGGGCTTACCCAGGTTCCCCACGCGTCCCGTACGCCCGATGCGGTGGACGTACTCCTCGATGTCGCTGGGCAGGTCGAAGTTGATCACATGCTTCACGTTGGAGATGTCCAGGCCGCGGGCCGCCACCTACAACACCACAGAAGAAGAGGAGGGAGAGCCTGTCAGAGCTCTCTCTCTCTCTGTCTCTCTCTCTCTCTCTCTCTCTCTCTCTCTCCAACATGACAGACACGGTTGTTCACCAGACAAATGTTGTCATCCACAATCGTTATCTTTAGTTTTCCATATTTCTGTTTTCCCTCGCGGTTTGTTTTTCCCTCTTCTTCTTCTTCTTCGTTGTTTATGAGGCACTTCCAGAATCCGAAGCAACCAATCAGAATTCAATGCCCGCCCTGAATTTCTGTGATTGGTGGACAACTGTGTCTGTGAGCAGAGAGAAACTGAGTCTCAAACTCAAAGTGCTACTAGCGCTGCACTATTCATTGTTTGATGTTCCCGTGGCTCGCCCACAATGCTGGCACACACACAACCCCGTAGGGCGCTGGCTGTGGTGTGGTGTGGTGTGGTGAGGTGAGGTGAGGTGAGGTGAGGTGAGGTGAGGTGAGGTGAGGTGAGGTGAGGTGAGGTGAGGTGAGGTGAGGTGAGGTGAGGTGAGGTGAGGTGAGGTGTGGTGTGGTGTGGTGTGGTGTGGTGTGGTGAGGTGAGGTGAGGTGAGGTGAGGTGAGGTGAGGTGTGGTGTGGTGTGGTGTGGTGTGGTGTGGTGAGGTGAGGTGAGGTGAGGTGAGGTGTGGTGTGGTGTGGTGTGGTGTGGTGTGGTGAGGTGAGGTGAGGTGAGGTGAGGTGTGGTGAGGTGTGGTGTGGTGTGGTGTGGTGAGGTGAGGTGAGGTGAGGTGAGGTGTGGTGAGGTGTGGTGTGGTGTGGTGAGGTGAGGTGAGGTGAGGTGAGGTGAGGTGTGGTGTGGTGTGGTGTGGTGTGGTGAGGTGAGGTGAGGTGAGGTGAGGTGAGGCGTGGCGTGGCGTGGCGTGGCGTGGCGTGGCGTGGCGAGGCGAGGCGAGGCGAGGCGAGGCGAGGCGAGGCGTGGCGTGGCGTGGCGTGGCGTGGCGTGGCGTGGCGTGGCGAGGCGAGGCGAGGCGAGGCGAGGCGAGGCGAGGCGAGGCGAGGCGAGGCGAGGCGTGGCGTGGCGTGGCGTGGCGAGGCGAGGCGAGGCGAGGCGAGGCGAGGCGAGGCGAGGCGAGGCGAGGCGAGGCGAGGCGTGGCGTGGTGAGGTGAGGTGAGGTGAGGTGAGGTGTGGCGTGGCGTGGCGTGGCGTGGCGTGGCGAGGTGTGGTGTGGTGTGGTGAGGTGTGGTGTGGTGAGGTGAGGTGAGGTGAGGTGTGGTGTGGTGTGGTGAGGTGTGGTGAGGTGTGGTGAGGTGTGGTGAGGTGAGGCAGCTGACCGCTGTGGCCACCAGGATGGGGCACTTCCCGGAGCGGAACTGGCTCAGGGCCTCCTCGCGGTCCCTCTGGGACCGGTGGTGGTGTGGTGAGGTGAGGTGAGGTGAGGTAAGGTGTGGTGAGGTGAGGTGTGGTGAGGTGAGGTGAGGTGAGGTAAGGTGTGGTGAGGTGAGGTGTGGTGAGGTGAGGTGAGGCAGCTGACCGCTGTGGCCACCAGGATGGGGCACTTCCCGGAGCGGAACTGGCTCAGGGCCTCCTCGCGGTCCCTCTGGGACCGGTGGTGGTGTGGTGAGGTGAGGTGAGGTGTGGTGAGGTGAGGTGAGGTGTGGTGAGGTGTGGTGTGGTGTGGTGTGGTGAGGTGAGGTGAGGTGAGGTGAGGTGAGGTGAGGTGTGGTGTGGTGTGGTGTGGTGAGGTGAGGTGAGGTGAGGTGAGGTGAGGTGAGGTGTGGTGTGGTGTGGTGTGGTGAGGTGAGGTGAGGTGAGGTGAGGTGAGGTGAGGTGTGGTGAGGTGTGGTGTGGTGTGGTGAGGTGAGGTGAGGTGAGGTGAGGTGAGGTGTGGTGTGGTGTGGTGTGGTGTGGTGAGGTGAGGTGAGGTGAGGTGAGGTGAGGCGTGGCGTGGCGTGGCGTGGCGTGGCGTGGCGTGGCGAGGCGAGGCGAGGCGAGGCGAGGCGAGGCGAGGCGTGGCGTGGCGTGGCGTGGCGTGGCGTGGCGTGGCGAGGCGAGGCGAGGCGAGGCGAGGCGAGGCGAGGCGAGGCGTGGCGTGGCGTGGCGTGGCGAGGCGAGGCGAGGCGAGGCGAGGCGAGGCGAGGCGAGGCGAGGCGTGGCGTGGTGAGGTGAGGTGAGGTGAGGTGAGGTGTGGCGTGGCGTGGCGTGGCGTGGCGTGGCGAGGTGTGGTGTGGTGTGGTGAGGTGTGGTGTGGTGAGGTGAGGTGAGGTGAGGTGTGGTGTGGTGTGGTGAGGTGTGGTGAGGTGTGGTGAGGTGTGGTGAGGTGAGGCAGCTGACCGCTGTGGCCACCAGGATGGGGCACTTCCCGGAGCGGAACTGGCTCAGGGCCTCCTCGCGGTCCCTCTGGGACCGGTGGTGGTGTGGTGAGGTGAGGTGAGGTGAGGTAAGGTGTGGTGAGGTGAGGTGTGGTGAGGTGAGGTGAGGTGAGGTAAGGTGTGGTGAGGTGAGGTGTGGTGAGGTGAGGTGAGGCAGCTGACCGCTGTGGCCACCAGGATGGGGCACTTCCCGGAGCGGAACTGGCTCAGGGCCTCCTCGCGGTCCCTCTGGGACCGGTGGTGGTGTGGTGAGGTGAGGTGAGGTGTGGTGAGGTGAGGTGAGGTGTGGTGAGGTAAGGTATGGTGAGGTGTGGTGAGGTGAGGTGAGGTGAGGTGTGGTGAGGTGAGGTGAGGCAGCTGACCGCTGTGGCCACCAGGATGGGGCACTTCCCGGAGCGGAACTGGCTCAGGGCCTCCTCGCGGTCCCTCTGGGACCGGTGGTGGTGTGGTGAGGTGAGGTGAGGTGAGGTAAGGTGTGGTGAGGTGAGGTGTGGTGAGGTGAGGTGAGGTGAGGTAAGGTGTGGTGAGGTGAGGTGTGGTGAGGTGAGGTGAGGTAGCTGACCGCTGTGGCCACCAGGATGGGGCACTTCCCGGAGCGGAACTGGCTCAGGGCCTCCTCGCGGTCCCTCTGGGACCGGTGGTGGTGTGGTGAGGTGAGGTGAGGTGTGGTGAGGTGAGGTGAGGTGTGGTGAGGTAAGGTATGGTGAGGTGTGGTGAGGTGAGGTGAGGTGAGGTGTGGTGAGGTGAGGTGAGGCAGCTGACCGCTGTGGCCACCAGGATGGGGCACTTCCCGGAGCGGAACTGGCTCAGGGCCTCCTCGCGGTCCCTCTGGGACCGGTCGCCGTGGATACTGGTGCAGGCGTAGCCCTCGCGGTACAGGAAGTCCTCCAGGGCGTCGGCGCCCTTCTTGGTCTCCACGAACACCAGGGTCAGCGAGTCCTTGCCTGGTCCAGGAGACAGACGGGTTCAGTCAGTGAAACATGCAGGCCAGGGGTGGTTCAACCTGGAAATATAGACTGTTCACTGGAGCTCTATATTTCCACGGAGGAGCTTCTTCAAATCAAAACAACACAACAAGGGATGCAGTGTCAAAACAAAGGACAACAAACAATAACGGGTGGCGTTGAAAACAACCAACATCACTGTGGTTTCATGCAATCGCTGGTCGAGGCCCTGATGGAAAGAATTCTCCCCTTAAATTAGCCGCATAGATTGTTTTGTTGTTTGTTTGTTTGCTGTAGCAAGGCCACGAGCCGACTCTCTCCATCACGGCTGCAGACGCCATAAAGTCCACGTGACGGACGTCCCGGGATGGAAAACGGAAACACAATGAGCGGTGATGACGGTGAGATGGTGCACAAGAGCTGGAACTGAAAGAAACCAAGAGGCTCTCCGGCGACAGAGAAGTCAAGTAGTCAGGCAAAACTATAGAGGAAAAACAAAACAAAAAGAAAAAAAGGAAAAGAAAATGGTAAAATAAAGAGGGTTTTGTTTGTTTGTTCTTGAATTTGGATCTTACCAGGTTTCTCTATGGGGTCTCCAGTATTGTCCTGTACCTCGCTGGGAATGACTTGGAATAAAACCACACCAAACCACTGACATGTAAACTGCGGCTCAGTCAACAAAAAGAAAACAAGAAAAGAAAAAAACAAAAAGCAAAAAACAAAAAAAAACACTGACTTGATTTTTAAAGGGTAAAATGAGTATTATTTTCACTAAATAGAAAAACAACACACAACGTGGTAAAGTAGGGGCTAAAATGTGAATGGCAACATGTTAATAGCAGAAAGGGATGATGGGATTAAATAGTGTGTGTGTGCAGCAGCGCCGACACAGACGGGGGGGTCCAACCAGACGGTTCCTCACCGGTGGCGCTCAGCAGGTCCAGGAGGAAGGACCTCTTGTCGCTCTCCTCCACCCACACCACCTTCTGGGTGATGTTCTCCGAGGTGGAGCCCACTCTGCCCACGGCCAGGAAGATGTACTCCTCCAGGAAGTCTCGGGCCAGGATCTGTGGGGGAAGTGGACGCCCATCTCTTTAAAGTCCCAGTGAAGTGAAGGTTCCACCTCCAAAACGCTTCGAGAACGTTTTCCTGCTAACTGGCTGAAGGCTAACATGTTAAAACACGACAATCGGCGAGAAAATAGCCGCTAAACGGCGCTATTTCCTCTGCTGGGCGGAGCTTCTGACAATAACAGAGTGACATCACGAGTTGTGCACACGCCCAAGTTGTGTTTACATGATGGAGGATCAGAGTTTTCACCACGAAGAGGCTGAATTGAACCAGATTTCATCATCATGGTCATTTCAAACCCAGTGATTGATGAAGAAGACACAGAAGGTGGTTCTGCCATCGGTGACCCCGTCTGGAACATGTTGGAGGAAGCAGAAGACGCTTCGTCCTCCATTCGTCCTCGTCTCCTCGCCTCAGCAGCCGCCACTTTTCACCTTTGAGGCTTTGAGGCTCCTGACTTTTGGCAGAACGACCGGCTTCCTGGATCCAACACGTCCAAGAGCTAGAAGACTGTGGAATCACTGAAGATGAGTCCAGGTGTTACTTGATCGTCTACTCGCCGCCCCAGCTAGCGCCTCCCACTAGCTGCGCGAGCTAACAGCTAGCCGCTCCCGCCACCCGTGCTCCTTTCCTCCTCTCTGGTCTCTTCCAGGCTCAATGTTTCATCAAGGCTCATAAAACGCCGACTATAACTTCAAAACAGTGTAAAAACTTGGATATTTAAGAGGAAAACAAGCCGATATAAACACAACAGATCGAGACCTGCACAACTCGTGACATCACACATAGGCTCCGCCCACAATGGCCCACGAAGAAGGATTCCCCCGACTTCCTCGGATGCAGATTCAAAATTCAAATAACTTTGTTATGCGACAACAGTGGTGGGGCAGAGTCAGAGGAACCTTACAAGTAGAACCCAACTATAAGGGGAAGCCACTTTTGAGGGGTTGGGCGGAGGGCGGCGCCTGGAGACACACCTGGATCTCTTTGGGGAAGGTGGCGCTGAACATCATGGTTTGCCGGATGCCTTTGTGCGGCATGGTGTCCTGCTCCACGATGCGGCGGATCTGCGGCTCGAAGCCCATGTCCAACATGCGGTCGGCCTCGTCCAGCACCAGGTACCTGGAAGCCGGCACACCCGTCGCCGTTATGACGTGCTTCGCCGCGCCGTAGGGCGGACCGTGTCTCGCCCGGGTCTTACTTGCAGTAGTCCAGGCCGATCTTGCCCCTCTCCATCATGTCCACCAGGCGTCCCGGCGTGGCCACCAGCAGGTGGCAGCCTCGCTCCAATTCTCGGATCTGCTGGCCGATGTCGGCGCCGCCGTACACCACACAGGGGCGCACCCTGGAGCGGTACGAGAACTGGACCGAGAGACAAAGGAGTCAGACTGGTTCAGAAAGTCTTTTGTTCCGGTCAGCGTTTGTTTGTTTGTTTGTTTGTGTCCTACCTTCCTGGCTTCGTCGTAGATCTGCAGGGCCAGTTCTCTGGTGGGCGCCAGGACCAGAGAGATGGGGTACTGCTTACGGCGACCGTACTTTCCATTCTCCTGCAGCAGGAACGCAACGTTTCAGTGGAGAATGAAGCCACGGAGCGAAATCCCTCCCGGGGTTTTGTTTGTTTTTTCTACTGCGTTGAACTACCTGCCCGGAAGCTTTGGCGGCGTTCAGCGCTTCTCCTGGGCCGTCGGTGTAGATCTGGCTGAGGATGGGCAGCAGGAACGCCGCCGTTTTCCCAGATCCTGGGGAAACGAAGCCCAATGCTCAGCCGCACGCATCAACCATCAACGTCAAGGTGTGGTTTGGTTGACCCTACCCGTCTGTGCGCAGGCCATGAGGTCTCTCTTGGACTTGACGATGGGAATGGCGTACTTCTGGACCGGGGTCGGTCTGGTATACCGACTCAGCCCAATGTTGCCCATGACGATCTCGCCCATGTCCACGTCCTGGAACTGTCACATGACCAACAGAGACGGTTTCAGCAGGAGGGGGAAGGGCGTGAGGCGACACGGCGGGACGGTGAGTCTTACGCTCTCGATGTGGTGGGGGCAGTTCTGCCCCGTCGCCTCCACGGGAATGTCGTCGTATTTCTCAAAGTTGATGCCCGTGTTGCTGCCGGAGAACAACTCGCTGCAGGGGGGAAGGGGGGGGGGGGGACAGCGTCAGGGTTCTACATCCCGTTCACCCGTTCCCTGCTCAGAGGATCTCACGCTCACTGTTCAAGGCGTTCGTTCCGTGCCGTGGGCTTGGACCAGTCGCCCTCTTCTCTGGACTCCTCCACCCAGCGGCTGTTTCCTCCGCCGCCGCCGCCGCCGCCACCGCCTCCGAACCCGCCGTGGTCGAACCTGGGGGCCGTGGAGGTTTGAAATGCACGTGACGCGACTCGTGTGTGTGTGTGTGTGTGTGTGTGGCGCTCACCTCCCCCTGTTGGCGTTGCCTCTGTCACTGAAGAATGCAGACTTCCCTCGGTTGTTGCCAAAACTGCTATAGGCGTCCTTGGCTGTGTTCCAGCCTCCAGCATCTGACAGGAGATTAAACACATACCTTCAGCCGCGGCACCATTTAAAAGAGGGGGGTGGGGGTGTGGGGGGGGGCGAGGAGCTGAGTCCGTTCAGACAAGTGAAGCACGAAAGCTTGGTCTCCCATCAGAACTCCTCCTCGGACCTACCGAAGCTCATTGGCTGTGCCGGGTTGATGGGGTTGAAGGCGCCGCCCCTGTTGCCGCGGTAACCGCCGCCTCCGACGCCCCCCCGGCCCCGCTCCATGCGCGGCGGGCCCCGGTTGAAGGAGTTGCCGGCCATGCGGTTGTCGTGGTAGCCGTTGACGAAGTTGTTGCGGCCGCCGTCCCAGCCGTCTGCGGCGAGGGAGAAGGCAATGAGAAACCACCCCTCCCCCGTTAACACGCTGCTGCACGTTTTCATATTAGGAAGAGGTGAAGCAATAAAGACAACTGAGGCATGCCGTGGAAAATGAGTGCTGCTGTGCCCCGTTTACACAACAACGCTTTGAAAATGATGTTTGTTTACACAGAAACGGCAGAAACGGCCAGAATGAAACCACAAGAAGGTATAAACATTAACAATGTTACCACCAAGTTCGATTGTTATTGCGCTGACTGTCAAAATAAAACTACCAAGTCCCGGGAGATTATGGACAGACTGTTAGACATTACTTTAATCTTATGGTCCGTCTACTGAGCATGTGCAGAACAACTTCACTACGGCCGTGGTGCACATGAGCAGCAGCGTTCTCACCATCTACACGGAGCCTGAGCATTTTCAGAGAACTTGCATCTCCTCCCCCCCGTTTCCATGGAGACGGAGCGTTTCTAGAAAGTCCCGCTTTGGGAGCCGTCTTCAAAAACTTGCTTTTTCACTGAAAGAGGTCATATTATTCTGATTTTCAACACTTTCACATGGTTCTGTTGTTCCCAAAAACGCATTATATTCAAAGTTTATTGCCCCAAATCCATTTTCCCACCATTTGAATATAGGATCCTAGGAGCTACATTCAGAATCTGCTGTGTCTGTGAGCTGGACTAGCTCCGCCCACACATGACCATCTATGGGAAGAGGAGAAAGTGGTGCCATGTGCCAGAGCAGAGCTGCCTGATTGTGGGAGGAGTCAAAAGGGGGGGCTATCTTGATTGTGATTGGCTGAACCCCTGATGACACTATATAGGGTTTGATTAATGATTGGCTGCTTTTTAAAAACAAACCAGCCACAGAGAGAGAGGACACACTTCCTTCACTTCTGAGGCGTCGTTCCAGGTGTGGAGACGATTAGTACTGCTGGAAAACCTTTAGAAAGTGAATTTTGGATAATATGACCCCTTCAAAATAAAAGCGTTGTTGTGTAAACGGGGCCTGTGCGTTTCAGACGGTCACTTACAGTTGGCTGCAGGCGCCATAGTGTAGCCGCCCTGTCGTCCGGCAGCGAAGGCGTTTCCTGCTGGATGACAACACGGCGGTGGTTACCACAAACGCCAGCGCCGCCGTTTCGTTTTCCTACCAACCTGACACTGGCTGTACAGAGCCGTTACTCTGAGCTAGAATCGAGGCCAATAATGTAGGAACAAATGTCATTTTTCAGGGATAAAACCTGGTATAAAACCTTGCCATGGCTTCAACTTCACCCCACTTACCATTGGTGGGAGCATCGTTGTTCCGTGTATGTGGAGGAATATATCGCCCTGTGACAGAGAGGTAGGGAATCCTCTTAACATCAGCTACAGACTGAACGTCACACTAAAGACGGAAGCGAACCACGTCGTGGTGATTTCTTGTGGCGGCTAAAGGCCAGTAACTTGTATTTGTCACACAACCATGCACTTCCAGGTGGCCGGCCTGTTCTTGTGCTCAACTAAGACTGAAACCTGGCGTGAAATGAAAACACACACACCATTTATGATCACATTGTGAGCAAGTACTTCAATAAAAGGGATGTGACGATGTACACACACAAAACCATGTCATTTTGTGTCCCTGCTGCATGTAAAGTGTACGTTGGAGTCTCCTTTGGATTTTCACAAAGGGGGAGGGAAACGAAAACAAAACAACAAAGTTGGACAATTCTCTTTTTTGTTTGTTGTTGACAAAAGCAGGCAACGTGCTTACGGTTTGTTCCTCCACCTTGACCGTCCGCTCCGCTCAAGTCTAGGACAGCCAGCTGCAAGAGCAAAACCACAGTGAGGACAAAAGACAACCTGGGACAACTTCTCACGCTAAACAGACAATCTTCAATCAGCCTTCACGTTGAGAGCCCCCCATATCCCGCTCTCTATTGTCAAGGCAGCACAAAGGCCCAGTGTGTTCGGCACCACGATTCAGGGAGAAACTGCAGGTGACACAACTTGGGATTGCTGCAACTGGGCGCAAAGCCATGCTGCTGAATGACGTCACCAAACTGCACACAACACACACACACCACGTCATGATGGGGGGGGGCGAGATGAAATCTGAAATTGAATAATGTGTGCAGGACAGCAGGTGCTTCAATTAGCGTCAGCTGAAGCAAGGAGGTTGAGCTCGATCGTGTTTGTGCGCGCGGATCCCCGGTGAACCGGCCGATTTGTGGAAGTTCGACCAGCATCGGTCGTTTGAACGAATCAAAGCGTCCAGTGAGAACACGCAGTACTTTCTGTTGCCATCCTGCTGCATGGCCACTGAGGCTCTACGTTGCTGGTGACGCAGAAGAAATGACCATTTATTTTTTTATTTATTTGGAGAGGGGGGAGTTTTTGTTGTTTTATTGGTGGGGTTTTTGTTTTTGTTTTTGAAAGCAAAGTCAAACATTCGTCGTCTGAAAACGTCCCACATGACCGATGCCCGCGATGCTCGTGCGGCAGCGCCGCTCGGCTCCATCCCCGCACACCTCCATTTTATAACCACGACAAACGCAGCGAACATAATAGTGGCTGGGGTGCGCTTCATATCCTCACCCGGGCGAGCCGGCCGAGGCCGCGGGGCTCCGCTCGGTCGGCCACACGGTCGAAAGAGACATTTACAAAACGGCTCGTTACTGGAGCACACGCGGGGAGGAATCGGGAACACGAACGGGTGGGGAGGGGGGGAGGGGGGGTGCGTGCTCCTCCGCTCTGCGGCTCGCGGCGCAAATCAAGCGCACCTAATGCTACCTAGCAGAATAGCATCTGGTTTAGCGGCGCTCGGCTAACCGGCAAGCTAACATTTATCCGAACCGTTATTACACTTTTCGCCGGCGAGACTTCACGCGACACGGCCTCTGCTTACCTGCTGTTCTAGACCGTGGGCATTTTCGACGGCCACATGACTCATAACTATTGAATACGGAGGAAAAATGATGCCGCTGGAAAAAGGACCTCTTTGTTTGCCGGGTTTGATGTTGTTATTTCTCCTCTGCCTCTGCGGGGACGGCAGATGACAGCTATCTCATTGGCTTCAACAGTCGCTTCTCGAAACTGCGAGTGAAGGATTCTTTGTGGCGGTAAAGTCCTCGACTTGCTTAGTTTTTTGTTGCTTTGAACGATGATACTTCGTGCAAACTCAGCTTATGTCGGTTTGCTGGTCCAGCTGAAGCCGAGATGGAGCCGTCATGGAGCGAGTCAGGCGAGCGTGAAGAACACGGAGCAAAACATCCGGTGTGACAAAATAAAAGCACAGAACATATACACATATATTCACTTCGTTAAATAACGAACGAAAAATTCACACAAAGACAACTAGTATTATGAAAATTGCGGGTGCCTGTCTCGCTGCTGGCATCTTCTGATCTCCATGGCAACAGACAAAGAAATAATGATGTCTGCATCTGCAACCTTTCATCTCCTCCGTGAGGCGCCTCAGTTTTTAAGTCAATTTTTATTGTCTGCAGTTTTGGGGGGGGGGAGGTTAGCCGAATCGTCAACAAACGTGTGTACTATTCCTACATTGTCCACACATTTCTATGCACTCTTTGTGTCCATGCTCCCCACGGTGCAGGACAAGTTTCACATCCCTACCAATACAATTAAACGGCCAGCGAGGATAGTAATCTGTGTGCCTTGCTACTGAGGCAGACACAAACAATAGTAGTGTTCATTCATGTTGACTTGACTGACATCATAAAGACCAAAAAAATCTATTGAAGTGCAGGTTGATATTTTGTGGTCTAAATTAGTAACTTTAATTTGAACAACTTCCGGTTTGCTGCTCCGTGCTGATTTCTAGCTTGATGAAATTAGAGGGGGGGGGGGACCACGATTTCGTCCAAACAACGCGAGAGTTTAACAATAGTTTCTCGTGATAGCTTCACTGATCAGAAACAATACTATTTATTCTTATAGATAATTTATATCTTTATTTTATTTTCATTGACATTGTATTTCCTCTGTAACAGATATACACAGTCCTCCGAAAATATCTATATTTTACTTTTTAATCAAACAATGGAGACACGGGTCTATTCTATTCTATTCTATTTTATTCTATTCTATTCTATGAGCTACATTGTGGCTATCTTAATCATCAGATTAAGAAAGATCTAGGTTAACATATACAGTAGGTAAAACATGCATACATACACCAAGATGTATTTATTTTATTGTACATATACCAAGATTTATTTAGCTTACAATTTTTGTTTTACCACTTTGAACGATCTATTATAAAACCCTCATCCTATTGAAGCATACATTAATCTATTAATGTCAGGACAATGCCAGACAATAGGAGGCAGAACGAGCCTCAGTGTCAAGATATTTCTGGATAAAGGCTTTCCACTTGTGGCCAAAATGATTAATGGTGGTCTTTACTGTTATTTCACTTCTCCCAATAGCCAATGGCTTACAAAGAACACTTAAAAAATCTATTTAATAAAGTCACAAAATGTTCAATACTTTTTTACTTCATACAAAATATAGTTGATTAATCCAATAGTTTTGTTTGAAGATAAGACTTAATCTCAGGCCTACATTTAGCCACGACTGGAGAACATATGAGGAGAGAGCTGCACTAAAGGGGGAAATACATTACATAACAGTTTTTATCTGCATCCCGGGGTAATTTTCTCTGTTTGCCGCAGTACTTGGCAGCACATGACAGTTGTCAGTAAGGAATGACAGCAGGTATGCACATAAAACATATGAAAAGCCTCACAATCCATACACACCTGACTCCAGCTGTCACGCCAAGTAGAAACCCGCCTCCTCTCGTGTGTGTGTGCACTGGCAAGCAGGTGCCTATAGCAGATTGGACGTGAGTCAAATCTACTGACAGCAAACTAAATGGGGAACAACGTGATGATTCTGGGTCCATGTTGAGCATCCAGCAGATAAACTGCAGGCCAAGATTCTTCAACTGGCTCATTCTATGGCAGGAAAAACTGTTTTTTTATTTAAAAAAAACAGTTTTTGTGTCTGTGTTGACATGCACATGAGACATTTAAATAATCTTGCTGGATTGAGGAACCATTAACACATTTAAACTGGATTCTAGTAGAGGCATTTCAGACTCAGGCCTTCACTGCTGGTCTGAGTCAATCCAGCCCTCAATAACTGTTTATGGCTACACAAACCATGTGATACCATGTGTACAAAGAGCCATTGGATCACAGATAGATACTCGTGTAGCCAGAATAAATACCTGTACTAATGAAAAAATACCTGGAGTTCACAGCTCTGCTTTAGCTGCAGCTCCATTAAAAATATTCCTGAAACCTGTGGGGGTCCAGGAGGGAGACAAACATCAGCTTGTTGTGTTCTGGAAAATCATATAATCCTGAACCCCGTCATGGAGTTTGTAGTGAGCTCTAGTAAATTACACCAGACTTGTTCCTGGAGTGCTGCGGTGCGTTCAATGACCTCTTGGAAAAGTCCTTCTTGAAAATTCTTTTCACAATAAATCAGCAACCTATTGTCTTTATCTTCTCCTTTAGTCATTGTAGGTTGACAAAACCGCTATTAAATCAACATAACTATGTTTTTGTTAGTGCAGATGCAGCCAGCTAGCGCTGGAGTGTGACTCTCTAACCAATCAGAGGGCTTGAATACACTGAGGTCATGCTAGCGCTAGCGCTGGAGAGTGACCCTCTAACCGTCCAATCAGAGGGCTTGAATACACTGAGGTCATGCTAGCGCTAGCGCTGGAGAGTGACTCTCTAACCAATCAGAGGGCTTGAATACACTGAGGTCATGCTAGCGCTAGCGCTGGAGAGTGACCCTCTAACCGTCCAATCAGAGGGCTTGAATACACTGAGGTCATGCTAGCGCTAGCGCTGGAGAGTGACTCTCTAACCAATCAGAGGGCTTGAATACACTGAGGTCATGCTAGCGCTAGCGCTGGAGAGTGACTCTCTAACCGTCCAATCAGAGGGCTTGAATACACTGAGGTCATGCTAGCGCTAGCGCTGGAGAGTGACTCTCTAACCGTCCAATCAGAGGGCTTGAATACACTGAGGTCATGCTAGCGCTAGCGCTGGAGAGTGACTCTCTAACCGTCCAATCAGAGGGCTTGAATACACTGAGGTCATGCTAGCGCTAGCGCTGGAGAGTGACTCTCAAACCATCCAATCAGAGGGCTTGGATGCACTGAGGTCATGCTAGCGCTAGCGCTGGAGAGTGACTCTCAAACCATCCAATCAGAGGGCTTGAATACACTGAGGTCATGCTAGCGCTAGCGCTGGAGAGTGACTCTCTAACCGTCCAATCTGAGGGCTTGAATACACTGAGGTCATGCTAGCGCTAGCGCTGGAGAGTGAACTCTAACCGTCCAATCAGAGGGCTTGAATACACTGAGGTCATGCTAGCGCTTGAGAGTGACTCTCTAACCAATCAGAGGGCTTGAATACACTGAGGTCATGCTAGCGCTAGCGCTGGAGAGTGACTCTCTAACCGTCCAATCAGAGGGCTTGAATACACTGAGGTCATGCTAGCACTAGCGCTGGAGAGTGACTCTCAAACCGTCCAATCAGAGGGCTTGAATACACTGAGGTCATGCTAACGCTAGCGCTGGAGAGTGACTCTCTAACCATCCAATCAGAGGGCTTGAATACACTGAGGTCATGCTAGCGCTAGCGCTGGAGAGTGACTCTCTAACCGTCCAATCAGAGGGCTTGAATACACTGAGGTCATGCTAGCGCTAGCGCTGGAGAGTGACTCTCTAACCGTCCAATCAGAGGGCTTGAATACACTGAGGTCATGCTAGCGCTAGCGCTGGAGAGTGACTCTCTAACCGTCCAATCAGAGGGCTTGAATACACTGAGGTCATGCTAGCGCTTGAGAGTGACTCTCTAACCAATCAGAGGGCTTGAATACACTGAGGTCATGCTAGCGCTAGCGCTGGAGAGTGACTCTCTAACCGTCCAATCTGAGGGCTTGAATACACTGAGGTCATGCTAGCGCTAGCGCTGGAGAGTGACTCTCTAACCGTCCAATCAGAGGGCTTGAATACACTGAGGTCATGCTAGCGCTAGCGCTGGAGAGTGACTCTCTAACCGTCCAATCAGAGGGCTTGAATACACTGAGGTCATGCTAGCGCTAGCGCTGGAGAGTGACTCTCTAACCGTCCAATCTGAGGGCTTGAATACACTGAGGTCATGCTAGCGCTAGCGCTGGAGAGTGACTCTCTAACCGTCCAATCTGAGGGCTTGAATACACTGAGGTCATGCTAGCGCTAGCGCTGGAGAGTGACTCTCAAACCATCCAATCAGAGGGCTTGGATGCACTGAGGTCATGCTAGCGCTAGCGCTGGAGAGTGACTCTCAAACCATCCAATCAGAGGGCTTGAATACACTGAGGTCATGCTAGCGCTAGCGCTGGAGAGTGACTCTCTAACCGTCCAATCTGAGGGCTTGAATACACTGAGGTCATGCTAGCGCTAGCGCTGGAGAGTGAACTCTAACCGTCCAATCAGAGGGCTTGAATACACTGAGGTCATGCTAGCGCTTGAGAGTGACTCTCTAACCAATCAGAGGGCTTGAATACACTGAGGTCATGCTAGCGCTAGCGCTGGAGAGTGACTCTCTAACCGTCCAATCAGAGGGCTTGAATACACTGAGGTCATGCTAGCACTAGCGCTGGAGAGTGACTCTCAAACCGTCCAATCAGAGGGCTTGAATACACTGAGGTCATGCTAACGCTAGCGCTGGAGAGTGACTCTCTAACCATCCAATCAGAGGGCTTGAATACACTGAGGTCATGCTAGCGCTAGCGCTGGAGAGTGACTCTCTAACCGTCCAATCAGAGGGCTTGAATACACTGAGGTCATGCTAGCGCTAGCGCTGGAGAGTGACTCTCTAACCGTCCAATCAGAGGGCTTGAATACACTGAGGTCATGCTAGCGCTAGCGCTGGAGAGTGACTCTCTAACCGTCCAATCAGAGGGCTTGAATACACTGAGGTCATGCTAGCGCTTGAGAGTGACTCTCTAACCAATCAGAGGGCTTGAATACACTGAGGTCATGCTAGCGCTAGCGCTGGAGAGTGACTCTCTAACCGTCCAATCTGAGGGCTTGAATACACTGAGGTCATGCTAGCGCTAGCGCTGGAGAGTGACTCTCTAACCGTCCAATCAGAGGGCTTGAATACACTGAGGTCATGCTAGCGCTAGCGCTGGAGAGTGACTCTCTAACCGTCCAATCAGAGGGCTTGAATACACTGAGGTCATGCTAGCGCTAGCGCTGGAGAGTGACTCTCTAACCGTCCAATCTGAGGGCTTGAATACACTGAGGTCATGCTAGCGCTAGCGCTGGAGAGTGACTCTCTAACCGTCCAATCTGAGGGCTTGAATACACTGAGGTCATGCTAGCGCTAGCGCTGGAGAGTGAACTCTAACCGTCCAATCAGAGGGCTTGAATACACTGAGGTCATGCTAGCGCTTGAGAGTGACTCTCTAACCAATCAGAGGGCTTGAATACACTGAGGTCATGCTAGCGCTAGCGCTGGAGAGTGACTCTCTAACCGTCCAATCAGAGGCCTTGAATACACTGAGGTCATGCTAGCACTAGCGCTGGAGAGTGACTCTCAAACCGTCCAATCAGAGGGCTTGAATACACTGAGGTCATGCTAACGCTAGCGCTGGAGAGTGACTCTCTAACCATCCAATCAGAGGGCTTGAATACACTGAGGTCATGCTAGCGCTAGCGCTGGAGAGTGACTCTCTAACCGTCCAATCAGAGGGCTTGAATACACTGAGGTCATGCTAGCGCTAGCGCTGGAGAGTGACTCTCTAACCGTCCAATCAGAGGGCTTGAATACACTGAGGTCATGCTAGCGCTAGCGCTGGAGAGTGACTCTCTAACCGTCCAATCAGAGGGCTTGAATACACTGAGGTCATGCTAGCGCTTGAGAGTGACTCTCTAACCAATCAGAGGGCTTGAATACACTGAGGTCATGCTAGCGCTAGCGCTGGAGAGTGACTCTCTAACCGTCCAATCTGAGGGCTTGAATACACTGAGGTCATGCTAGCGCTAGCGCTGGAGAGTGACTCTCTAACCGTCCAATCAGAGGGCTTGAATACACTGAGGTCATGCTAGCGCTAGCGCTGGAGAGTGACTCTCTAACCGTCCAATCAGAGGGCTTGAATACACTGAGGTCATGCTAGCGCTAGCGCTGGAGAGTGACTCTCTAACCGTCCAATCTGAGGGCTTGAATACACTGAGGTCATGCTAGCGCTAGCGCTGGAGAGTGACTCTCTAACCGTCCAATCTGAGGGCTTGAATACACTGAGGTCATGCTAGCGCTAGCGCTGGAGAGTGAACTCTAACCGTCCAATCAGAGGGCTTGAATACACTGAGGTCATGCTAGCGCTTGAGAGTGAATCTCTAACCAATCAGAGGGCTTGAATACACTGAGGTCATGCTAGCGCTAGCGCTGGAGAGTGACTCTCTAACCGTCCAATCAGAGGCCTTGAATACACTGAGGTCATGCTAGCACTAGCGCTGGAGAGTGACTCTCAAACCGTCCAATCAGAGGGCTTGAATACACTGAGGTCATGCTAACGCTAGCGCTGGAGAGTGACTCTCTAACCAATCAGAGGGCTTGAATACACTGAGGTGACTCGAGGCCTTCTAGAAGTTGTTTCCAGCTGTTAGCTAAGGTGTATATATTGTGTAGGGTGTTAGCAGCCTGTCAGGGTGAAGAAACCCTCAGTAGCTCTGGTTTCACTCCAAGCAGGGACCTTTGGTTGCACTTTAAATCAGGTTTCCTCTGTGGAATTAGTGCAAAAAGAGAGCCAATGTGATGGATTGTCACCAGCTGTTACACACTAGATTGTAACAGAGGAATTCTTTTGCCAAACAGACGATAAGGATGTTAATAGGATGAGAAGACGTTACACATAAATTACAACTAAACCACAACTACATTTCCAATAACTACATTCTGCTTCCGTTTGATTGATTTCACTAAAAGTGACATTTTATAACCTGCAGCATTCTCAACACAACGAAGAAAGCACGTGTGTGTGTGTGTGTGTGTGTGTGTGTGTGTGTGTGTGTGTGTGTGTGTGTGTGTGTGTGTGTGTGTGTGTGTGTGTGTGTGAGCTGCTCAGGAACCTGTAAAAAAACCTTTGTAAAAGAAAACAAAAAACCAACGGACAGTGAACTGTGACAACTCATGACTACTTTATTCAACATATTTTAAAACCGAACTTGACACTGACCGTAAAATAGTATAAAACCTTGGAAACACAACACCAATATTTACACAGTTACATTACAATTAAAAGTGAAGATCCATGAAAATTCACATTCAGTATGAATTTCTATTATATAAAAACATGCCCATTGAGAAGATTAAGATCATAAACAATATATATTGTAAGAGCAGTTAACCCTAACACATAAAAACGCCTCATTTTCAAGATGAAAATCTGAAGAAGAAAAACAAACCCGCTACTTGTGCTTATATATATAATACTAATGATGTGACGTCTTATTTTACTTGGTAAATTATAGACAGTTAAGAACAAATCGAAGGTGTATCATCAAAATAAACTTAAATTAGTGATTGAATTCTGCAATCAATTGTGGTACGCCGGCTTTTGTGTAAAGTATTCTTCAGTGCGATGCTGAAGTGCTTGCATAGATAATTGGGCAAGTTGTGATTTATATAGATTTATATGCACACAATTCTTTGTTTGGTTTTTAAATATGCAGTTTGTGACATTTTTCAATCAATTCTTTTGTTTAACTGTGAGGCGACATTTGTTTGTTCTTCTAAATAATGTGCAACACACCAAACAGCAACCAGTCACGTGATAAATGACCAGAACGCACAGGTTGAGGATTTTCAATGCCATCAAGCTGGTAGTAACTAGCCCAGTGGCTCCCTGAGGGCCGGCCAAGCTGAACCAAACATTCCTCCCAATATTTTACACACAACTCAAGAGAATTGGGCGAAATATGTCTTACTGAAGGAATTAGAACTGAGGCCTGACAACATTTCAAGTGAAAATGCACATGGACAGATGAGAAAGATTGGAATCTCAAAGATTAAACTACCAAGACCCAGGAGAACGTGGACTGAGAGTTATGACATCACCACCTACTGAGCATGTGCAGGAGAAAGATCGACTCCGCGACACGCGCAGTTTCAGCGTTTTCCCGAACGCCCTGAAACGCAACGGAAATTTCGCGTTTTCACTTTGAAGGCCTATATGGAAAAATAGACAAAGAGAAAAACGGCAGCGGAGCAGACGGCCACCAGTCCTACGAGCAGGACGACCCCGGTTCTCCGAGGCTCCAGCAGAAGCTCGTCCACGATCCGCTGCTGTTCCTCGGCTGTGAGGACCGGCGCCGTGGGGGAGTTCTTCTGGATGCCGCAGAACCACTCCAAAGCTCTCGTGCAGGGTCCGCCCTCCACTCCGTGGACACGCCCGAAACACTGCTCCTCCTGCTCCTCCTGCTCCTCCTGCTCCTCCTCATCCCTCACTCCCTCCTCCACCACTTTGGCGCCAGGAATCAGTGTGAGTGAACTGATGGGATCCAGGTTGGAATGAGCTGTGAGGACATTAGAACCACCGTCAGCGTCGACGGCAGCTCCGTTCACGTGGTTCCCCGTCAGAGAGGCGAGAGCTTCTGCCGGCTTGTCCTTGTTTTGGAGCTCCCGCCTCTTCCTCAAGCCCCACAGAGTGGTGGTGGTGATCTGCCGTCTGTCGGGCGGGGGCGTGCAGAGACTCACGGCGACGGTCACCAAGCCCGACACCCAAAACAAGACGACCGCCACGTACATGAAGTGGACGTCCTTGAGGACTGACGGCCGCTCGTCCGGCCGGTCGCAATGCGGTTGGCGGTAAATGAAGCCCAGAACCAGACGCAGCGCACCGAGGGTGAACCCCACCACGCCGCCCCAAAAGGCCCCCGTCTCATTGCAGCGAGGCCACAGGACACTGAGCAAGAAAAGAGCCGCTATGGGGGGAGTCAGGTAATTCGCCACTTCCTGGGTGTAGTAAAACATTTGCCCCCCTTGCATCTGGATGATCACGGGAACCCAGGCGATGCTGATGACCACCATGACAATGACAAACGACCGGCCCACGATCATGGACTCTCTGGAGGACACCTGCTTCCGGAGCATGCTGTAGATATCCAGCGTGAAGATGGTGCTTGCCGAGTTGAAGATGGAGTCCAAGTCGCTCATGAGGGCAGCGATCATGACGGCCATCATCAGCCCGCGGAGACCCACGGGCATCACCGCCATGACGAGGCGTGGGTAGGCCACGTTGCTGCAGCCGGCCGCTGACCCACACACCTCCAGGCAGTGCTCCGGACCGATGCACGCCAACTCGTCGGCGAAGAAGATCCTGGAGATCATCCCTGGAATCCGTTCAGGCACTCAGTTGACAGTCCGGAGTGAAGACGCGAATCATTGACAGCCATTGACCTTACCTGGGATGACGATGATGAACATGGGGAGGATCTTGAGCAAGCCGGCCATGATGGTCGAGCCTTTGGCGTGAGAGATATTCTTGGCTGCCAGGACCCGCTGCACTATGACTTGCTCGGTACACCAGTACCTGGAACCGGAGCCGAGAGTCAATCTGTGGTCCTCGATAGAAAACCCCCCCCCCCAGAACAAACAAAAACAAAACAACAACATAAACATCAGCTTACCAAAGAGAAGAAGGAGTCTGGCCCAGTAGGAACCCGGGCCAAGGCAGATCCGGATCCGCCGGCCCTCGGAGGATCTTCAGAGCGTTGGGTTTTGGACTGAGGCGGCGCAGGCAGGACTCCGACAGCGTTAGATTGGGTGACGACAGCAGGATGGCCGTGACATTCGGAGTAGCCTGCAGGTACTTTGTCCACACTCCTTCAAAATGACAAAGATTGGATTTAGCGTAGCTTAATTGGTACAGACGTATATGTTCTACGTGTAAAACAAGTGGAAGACCTTGGAGTCCTCCCACTTTGACCAGGCTGATGCCGGTGAGGCACAAAGCTCCGGCGATCATGAGGAGGGCTTGGAGCGCGTCCGTGTAGATGACGGCAACCAGCCCTCCGGTGACCGTCAGCAGAGCCGTCAGGCTGATGAGGAGGATGATGGACAGGTAGAGGTTCCACCCTAAAGACTCCTGGATGAACAACGCTCCGGAATACAGATCCACAGACAACTTGGTGAAAATGTAAAGGACGAGCGTCAACGTGGCGAAGTACACCTTCAGCCGCCTCCCTCCGTACCGCTTGGACAGGTACTCTGGCATGGTGTACACTCCCGACCGGAGGTAGACGGGGATGAAGACCCAGCCCAACAACTGCAGCAGCAGCAGGGCGTTGAGTTCCCACGCGGCCACGCTGAAACCGCTAGCCGCGCCTGACCCGGCCAGCCCGATGAAATGCTCGCTCCCGATGTTGCTGACGAAGAGAGACGCCCCGACGGCGGCCCAGTTCATGGAGCGGCCGGCCAGGAAGTAGCCGCTCACCGTGTTCCGATTGGCTTTCCGCATCGCCAGGAAGCCAACGGCCAAGACGGCAATGAAGTATATCGCCACGACGATGAAGTCCGCCGCCTCCATGGCGGCGCCCGCGGCCATGCTCTGGCCAGAGTTTCACACTGAAGACAGTTGTGGCCTAAAGTGGTCCGTAAAAACAAACATTTAAACAGTTATCGTACTTTAATTCTACACGCCTTTGTACTGAAGTGGGGTGAGGAACATCATAATAACTCCCCTCAGGTTTAGGAGCTTTACTCGTGACGAAAAGAAAAAGCAGAGTTCCTCAGCTCTGAACCTTTAGCGCTAAAATGACCTTGTACAACACCTGTCTCACAAATGCATGCAAGACAGTTGAAACATAACTTGGTATACTGAATTCAAATGTCCTGCGAGTTGAACGATTGTTGAGGTTTTCCACACGCGTATCAGACCTTACCGGACGTACTTCTCTGGAGGCAGGAGTGTGTCTGGCCTGGTCCGGACCTCAGACTGACAGGAACCACAGGACCCGCAGCCTTTTACAGAACCTGGAGCCTCCACCCCCCGGCCAGCAGCAGGGGTACCTGGGAGAAGGAAGGTGCTGAGGTGCTGTTGTGCACTGAGGCGTGACACATTTGTTAATAGGCCAGACGAAACGCACCCAACTTACAAATCTAAAGGAATTCTTACCTCGGATCCTGGTTAGATCAAAAAAACAATCTGTAGGTCTTTCAGTGTTTCGGTGATGCCATTTTGAGTTTAACCAACAACGAGGAGAAATAAATAAAGAGATAAAAGGTGTCTATGGTAGATGTGCACTCTCACACACACAACAAGACGGTTCCACTCTGTTAACCATAAACCCAGCAAACGAGCGAGTCAGGAGAACGTGGACCGCCTGACGGACGCACTGCTTGTTTTTGTCTCAATACATGGAATCAAGCAGCGACTAGTGTGTGTGTGTGTGTGTGTGTGTGTGTGTGTGTGTGTGTGTGTGTGTGTGTGTGTGTGTGTGTGTGTGTGTGTGTGTGTGTGTGTGTGTGTGTGTGTGTGTGTGTTAATGTGAGGAACCGATGACCCAGAGCACCAGGACAGCGAAGCTGCTTTCTGCACGCTCGCCGTGATTCTGCACTTTCCGTCTGCGACGCTACAAACACCTTAAATACACAATCACATCTTTCACACGCCACTTTTCTGACTCGGCCATTTATTTAACACATTGTGGTTTACATTTTGATTCAACAGGCGTCTTTATTCAATTCTTATCAATTCTCTGGTTCTGTTTATTGCTGTGTATCATTTGAACTATTCAGATAACATATATATATATATATACATACATACATACATATTCCCACTCTTAAACACAGACCACCCCTTTAAATTCTTTTTTAATGATCCTGAATTACATGTATTCTGATGTCAGTTGTGCCTTGCTCTGTGCTTGATCTTCTCTGGTTGTATTTTCTGTTCCGACATTTCCCCCATGTTCCCTAATTAATCCTCCGACATTGATTGATGATTGATCATCACAGGATTCTGCGAGGAAACAGAAGCTGCAGATGTCGAAACAGGAAAGCTCCTCACCATACATGGAAGGTTTCACCTCAAGTCTGAGGTTGGGGATTTTATACTATAGAAAATAAATCATATAAAATATAATAAATTAATTCTAAAATAATATATTATGATATAATATAAAATTGTATATTATAATATACAATTAAATAAAATATAAAATACAATATAAAATAAAATATATAATATATTTTATAATATAAAATTTAATATTATAAAATACAATTAAATTAAATATAAAATACAATATAAAATTTTATTAAATCAAAGAAAACTAAAGAAAAAATAGGGCCAGAAAATAACCTTTGCCCGGCGTTTGTTGGCAAAGGCAGAACTTGAAGAACAGATGAGGAATAGATGAAAGGATGAGCGACCAGTGACGGCCTCAGATCAAGGAGATCCACCACTGGGGGGAAACACTGGACTGACAGGGAAGGCTGGGAAGTGTTGAAGGAAGAGATGATCCATAATAAAAACACAAATGTCTCATCGTTTGTGGTTCCAAACGAGTTAGAAAGACGCCACATTTCTCAATATTCCATTAAAAGAGCCCTGATAAGCTGCAACCATGTGGAACAACTTTAATTACACTCATTAAACTTGTATTCTGTGGCATCGGCAGGGTGTGAAAACTACCAGAGGCTTGATTTGAAATACGTGGATCACTGCAAAATAGTTAACGTGACACTGAGGCTGCAGCTGCAGGACAATAAAGATTGAATGCAGTGGCAGTACGAGGGGATGCGTTCAGGCTCGTTGGCAGAAGTGTTGATCAGGATCCAAGTGAAGAATCCCGGGTTTGAACCAGTTCAAACGTCGGACCAACGGGCCAGAGGCCCAGAACATCAGGTGAAGCTTTGAAAAGCTTTTCGATATAAGATGGCAGGCTGGCAAAAAGATGGACAGACTGTGTACTTTGATGTACATATTCTAACCGTTTTAATCAAAGTCTAACTTTTGAACAATGTATTTTACCCATAAACGTATTTATTCATTTTAGTCTCCATTAGGGACGAGCGAGTTCACCACTATCTGTATCTGTTCAACCATCGAAATGATCTGTATCTGTACTCGGAGTGGGCGGGGCCTAAACAGGAAGTGGGCGTGTCTAAGTCAAATAGGGTGTGGCTTAAATCAGCACATTGTTTTAAGTCTGAAATTGATATGATTGATCAAAAGTTGCTTTATTTATTGTTTATTTGAAAATTATTTACAGAACAGCCTCAGAATTGAGATTCAATGTTTTATATATTTTTTTAAAAACAACTATATACTATATACAGTATAAAAAGCTTAATTTGTAATATATAAATACATATACAATAAACATCAATATAGGCTATTTTGTGTGTTCAGCTCTATGTGTGTGTATGTGTCAGTGGTCTGTCAGACTGTTTATATTGTAATGACGTGTGAACCTGGTGATTCATGTAAACATGCAGTGGAGACAAACAGGAAATAACATGTCAGCCTTGTTCACTGTGTTCTTCTCAAAAGCACCGCGTTCAGTACCAGCAAAGTTTTCAACTGACTTTAAACCAGCAGCCACATTAAGAACAAGTTCACCAAGTAACTTAAACATCATACAAACAGAAATAGAGGCGAGCTGAAAAAACCTAACAGGTACTGAAGTGAGCAACGCATGTATGTGTGTGTGTGTGTGTGTGTGTGTGTGTGTGTGTGTGTGTGTGTGTGTGTGTGTGTGTGTGTGTGTGTGTGTGTGTGTGTGTGTGTGTGTGTGTGTGTGTGTGTGTGTGTGTGACTGGCCAATCACAGAGTGTGAAGACAGGTCAGGTAACAAATGAGGATTTTCCTTCAGCACAAGCAAAGATAAGACAAGTTTTGCTGGTATCTTGCTGAGACTCATTAGAAAATGTATTGGCTCATCCCAAGTCTCCATGTAATCTTATTTATCCAACCAGATCCATTACTCTTACCATAGTAGTAATTTTATTCTCTCACTATGAAATCACAATATGTGTACTTCGATTGGATCAAACAGTAACTTCATGTATTTTGACAAAGACATCTCTATGCAAACAAACTGCTCAGGCCAAACTATGGCTGCACAATTTACACTTCAATTAGGGGCAAATGAAATAGAAGCATGCAATCAGCCGGTGTATTTTAAGATGACATATATTCCAACTTCAATACTGTCTTTTCAGAGCTCGACTCTAAAATAAACCAGAATAATTCAGTGGATCTGAAGCCACTCACCAGCAATGTCTCTGAGGTCCTCCACTGTACGGTGTGAGTCTGGAACCACACAGGTGTGATGGATCTTCCATCGGGGAGGAGGTGCAGAGGAGACCCAACCCTCATGTTGGCTCCCTCTACTGTCTGAATGTGGAACTACACCTACACCTGCCTGACGTGGAGTGAACACAGCAGATTAGAATGGTGGGGGGAGGAGCTTCCTTCACTGTTCGGACAACCACCTCCCACTCTGCTGGAAACCAAGGAGGGTCACACCATCACCATCAGAGTCTGAGTCTGAGTCTGAGTCTGAGTCTGAGTCTGAGTCTGAGTCTGAGTCTGAGTCTGAGTCTGAGCCTCCAGTTCCTCGACTGGCAGCAACAATGAGGCGTCTCACATCTCTCTGAAGGATGGTCATTGGAATGTTTGCGGTTAGATTTTTTGCAGAGCTTCTTGGGACAGGAGAACTCGGAAACACATCTGCGACATTTCCTTTCCCATGTGGGTTGACTTCCACCAGTCTTCCCAGTTCGCCCTGGTTTCTCAGTGCACTTCGGTCCGCCACCCAAACTCTGTCCCCTACAGCAACATTGCGCTCTTTTGAGAACCACTTACTCCTCACCCATACATTTGGCCCTGCCAGTCGGCAGCTCTTCTTCCAGAACGTATTGACTTCTGCTTGTATGTTTTATAGTCTTTTGTGGGGGTAGCCTTTGAAGTCAAAGTTTGCAAAGTCACCTTGGGGTTGGCTCGTCCAAGCAGGAGACTGTTCAGGCTGACGTAGCGACACGATCTTCTCTGCTTTGCACTTCAGCTTCTATTGGTCTTTCATTCACGAGGTTGGACGCTGTGAACAACATCGTCTGGAACTCACTCCAGGTATGGCCTCCATCAGCTGCCAGACTGTTCAGGGCCCTCTCCACCAGCCGGACTGCTGCCTCAGCTGCACCATTCCGGTGGGGCGAGTCCGCTGGTGGGTCTTCCATGACCACTCAGTTCCATGTTCTGCATTGTTTCCCAGTTGTGTCACGTCCAAACTGTTGAGGTACTCGTACAGCTCTGCCAGCGCTGGTTTGGCTCCCACGAAGTTTGAACCTGAACCAGACCATACCTTCTTAGGACCTCTGTGCCGTGAATGGCTGGTAGGCTAGAAGGAATCCTTCGGAAGATTGATCACTGACAATGTCTGAGTGTATGGCTCTTGAAGCCATGCAGCAGAACACAGTGCCCAACACTTTGAGCTTGACTGTCTTCTTTACTTTGTCCCTTGCCATGTATGGCCCAAACAGGTCGGCAGTGGTGTATTCAAAGGGTTGGCCACCTCTTTAGGAAGGAAGGTCACCCATCACCTGTTGACATGTCTTGGCCTTAGTCTTGCTGCAGGTCACAGGTGTCCACCACTAGCTTAGCATGTCTCCGGCCTTTGATTAGCCAGGCTTTGCTCCTTGATCTTAGAAGGGTTCCAGCAATGCCTTCAGGGTTAGCTTCATGAGCTTCTCTGGCAAGTAAAGTGGAGATCCAATGCTTGAACGGGAGGACTGGAACGGTAGCTTTCTCTTCGGCAAAGACCTGGAACCGTCCCCCACCCATCAGGAGTCCATCACTGTCTCCGTACTCAACCAAGCTCTTGAGTGGTGTGTCTGGAAAGGTCTGGGCTTCTTGGGCTGCGAGAAGAAGAAGATCTCTGGAAGCATCCTGACGTTCAGCAGCTGTTAAAGGAACGTTATCTTCTCATATTCCCTCCCTTTTCCACCCATGGTTGAGCATCCCGCCTGGTCCAAGCAACACTGACAAGCTTTTGCAAGCTGCTGAACCTTTGCGTGTCAATGAGTCGTCCCCCCCCCCCCCCCCCCCAGCCGACTGGAGCGGTCCCAGCAGGCCTTCTTGGTCTGGCTTCTGGTCACAACAGCTGGAAAGGACTTTCTTTGGAGTTTGTCAACATTTCCACTAGCGTGAGCAGCAACGTCCCCCGGTGGTTTGATGGGCCGCTCATTCACCGGCCGTTTGAGGAAACCTGGGCGTCGCTGCCGGGTGGATTCCTCTCTGGGTTCCTCAGCGGAGCTTCCCCTCGTCATCATGTCATGTTCAGACTTCCAGGCATCACCACCAACTCCCTCACTGCATTTATTGTTTTATTATTAATGGTTGCGCCACCTACTGGCTGCAAGATGCCATGACTCTGTTCTGGTGCTGCGCAGAGTTTTCATTGTGTGTTGGATGTTGTCATATGTTTTAGTCGTGTATTGCATATGCTAATAGCCGTGTGGATGCTAGGCTGTAATAAGTGATATGATTTCATAGCTGGGACGTTTTATCATATAGTTCGGGTTTTCTGTTTAGCCTATAGTCTGTCAGTCCTTTAAGGCGTGTGTGTGTGTGTGTGTGTGTGTGTGTGTGTGTGTGTGTGTGTGTGTGTGTGTGTGTGTGTTACTGCTCCCATGGTACGAATTACTGTAGTTTCTGTGGATACATGTTAATTGACACTTGTCTGAGGGAGTTTGTGGGTTTGTACATTGAAGTCCAGCAGGTGGCACTGTTGACTAGAGCTATATATATGTTAATATGCATAAGTTCTGGTAAATTCAGTTCGTGGTTGATTTAATATGTTGTGAAGGCAGTTTGTGATCCTGAGCTCTATTAATCCAATGATTGTTATTTGTTGTTGTTGTTGTTGGACCACACCCAAACATACATATCCCCACTGAAGCCTGCCTGTACGATCGCGGTATTCCGTATAATAAATGACGTGATCCAAGAATAGACGGCGTCATCTTTGTGTCCTGACCGACACCCGGAAGGGAACGTCCAGAATCTCCGTGGGTCCAGACCTACAATGCGCGTTGGTATTTTTAACTTGAATTTCTTTCTTTTTTTATTTATTGTACTGTAGTTGTGGTTGAAAATAAGCATCCAAAAGCTTAGATTTTTTTTTATTACGAGGAAGCATGGTTAAATGTTGAGTTAAATGTTGATTTCTCTTTTTCTTTTGGAACAGCAAAATATACACTATTACTATTATTATTGATGATATTTTTCTTTATTTGCTTTTTGTACTATGTGAGGCTTTGAGCTTACAATAAAGCGCAATGCAAGTGTGACAGATAATTATTTATTCATTATAGTTATGATTACTGTGATGATTATGAGAAGTGCATTACAGATTCTTTTTTCCGTTCTCATGAGCAATGCTAGTATTGTGTTTCATTGTCTTTTTTGTTGTATTTGAAAAATAAAATTGCAACAGCCATTTCTCATTTTGGGGTTTTTATGGTGCAACTCCCTCTTTCTGCCTGTAGATGGCAGCATTCCTCCACTTAAACTGTAGTCGGACTCTATCAGCGCTCTTGCTGAAATCGTTTCAGTCTATTTATGTATTTATTTATTTCCTTTTTCGTCCATTTTCTACGTATTTTTGTAATACAATCACTTTCCATCTAGGTATGCGTTTGAAACTGAGGTGGAATGGAAATTATGACCCGATTCAGAGCAGAATTGTGGAAATCTTTGGTTTTTCCACTTGAGCTCAGATCCAAAACCTTCTAAAAGACTTTTAAAATAAGAGGAGAGGCTCTTTTCTTTGCCCATCAATTATTAACACGTCCTTTTTTTTGTGGTGGGAAACCGACTTGAAATTTCAAAAACACACCACACTGTCAATCAGAGACACAAACGAGAATCCAGCAGGGAAATCCAAAACATCACTTCACTGGAAGTTACTGAGTCTTTATTGTTCTTTTTAAAAGATGTTTAGAGGCCACAGGAATCACGAGGTGAGGAAGAGAAGTGGGAGGTCAGGACGGGTCACCATGTCACCAGGAGGTGGCTGGAGAGAGGAGGAGGAGGAGGAGGAGGTGGAGGAGGAGGAGGAAGAGAAGTGGGAGGTCAGGACGGGTCACCCTGTCACCAGGAGGTGGCTGGAGAGAGGAGGAGGAGGAGGAAGAGGAGGAGGACGAGGACGAGGAGGAAGAGAAGTGGGAGGTCAGGACGGGTCACCATGTCACCAGGAGGTGGCTGGAGAGAGGAGGAGGAGGAGGAGGAGGTGGAGGAGGAGGAAGAGAAGTGGGAGGTCAGGACGGGTCACCATGTCACCAGGAGGTGGCTGGAGAGAGGAGGAGGAAGAGGAGGAGGAGGAAGAGGAGGAGGAAGAGAAGTGGGAGGTCAGGACGGGTCACCATGTCACCAGGAGGTGGCTGGAGAGAGGAGGAGGAGGAGGAAGAGAAGTGGGAGGTCAGGACGGGTCACCATGTCACCAGGAGGTGGCTGGAGAGAGGAGGAGGAGGAGGAAGAGAAGTGGGAGGTCAGGACGGGTCACCATGTCACCAGGAGGTGGCTGGAGAGAGGAGGAGGAGGAGGAGGTGGAGGAAGAGGAGGAGGAAGAGAAGTGGGAGGCCAGGACGGGTCACCATGTCACCAGGAGGTGGCTGGAGAGAGGAGGAGGAAGAGGAGGAGGAGGAAGAGGAGGAGGAAGAGAAGTGGGAGGTCAGGACGGGTCACCATGTCACCAGGAGGTGGCTGGAGAGAGGAGGAGGAAGAGGAGGAGGAGGAAGAGGAGGAGGAAGAGAAGTGGGAGGTCAGGACGGGTCACCATGTCACCAGGAGGTGGCTGGAGAGAGGAGGAGGAAGAGGAGGAGGAGGAGGAGGAGGAGGAAGAGAAGTGGGAGGTCAGGACGGGTCACCCTGTCACCAGGAGGTGGCTGGAGAGAGGAGGAGGAAGAGGAGGAGGAGGAAGAGGAGGAGGAAGAGAAGTGGGAGGTCAGGACGGGTCACCATGTCACCAGGAGGTGGCTGGAGAGAGGAGGAGGAGGAGGAGGAGGTGGAGGAGGAGGAAGAGAAGTGGGAGGTCAGGACGGGTCACCATGTCACCAGGAGGTGGCTGGAGAGAGGAGGAGGAAGAGGAGGAGGAGGAAGAGGAGGAGGAAGAGAAGTGGGAGGTCAGGACGGGTCACCATGTCACCAGGAGGTGGCTGGAGAGAGGAGGAGGAGGTGGAGGAGGAGGAAGAGAAGTGGGAGGTCAGGACGGGTCACCATGTCACCAGGAGGTGGCTGGAGAGAGGAGGAGGAAGAGGAGGAGGAGGAAGAGGAGGAGGAAGAGAAAGTGGGAGGTCAGGACGGGTCACCATGTCACCAGGAGGTGGCTGGAGAGAGGAGGAGGAGGTGGAGGAGGAGGAAGAGAAGTGGGAGGTCAGGACGGGTCACCATGTCACCAGGAGGTGGCTGGAGAGAGGAGGAGGAAGAGGAGGAGGAGGAAGAGGAGGAGGAAGAGAAGTGGGAGGTCAGGACGGGTCACCATGTCACCAGGAGGTGGCTGGAGAGAGGAGGAGGAGGAGGAGGAGGAGGAAGAGGAGGAGGAAGAGAAGTGGGAGGTCAGGACGGGTCACCATGTCACCAGGAGGTGGCTGGAGAGAGGAGGAGGAGGAGGAGGAGGAGGAGGAGGAGGAAGAGGAAGAGAAGTGGGAGGTCAGGACGAGTCACCATGTCACCAGGAGGTGGCTGGAGAGAGGAGGAGGAGGAGGAGGAGGTGGAGGAGGAGGAAGAGAAGTGGGAGGTCAGGACGGGTCACCATGTCACCAGGAGGTGGCTGGAGAGAGGAGGAGGAGGAGGAGGTGGAGGAGGAAGAGAAGTGGGAGGTCAGGACGGGTCACCATGTCACCAGGAGGTGGCTGGAGAGAGGAGGAGGAGGAGGAGGAAGAGGAGGAGGAGGAGGAGGAGGAAGAGGAGGTGGAGGAGGATGAGGAGGAAGAGAAGGAAGAGGAAGAGGAGAAGCAAGAGAAGTGGGAGGTCAGGACGGGTCACCATGTCACCAGGAGGTGGCTGGAGAGAGGAGGAGGAGGAGGAGGAGGAGGAGGAGGAGGAGGAAGAGGAGGTGGAGGAGGACGAGGAGGAAGAGAAGGAAGAGGAAGAGAAGTGGGAGGTCAGGACGGGTCACCATGTCACCAGGAGGTGGCTGGAGAGAGGAGGAGGAAGAGGAGGAGGTGGAGGAGGAGGAGGAAGAGAAGTGGGAGGTCAGGACGGGTCACCATGTCACCAGGAGGTGGCTGGAGAGAGGAGGAGGAGGAGGAGGAGGAAGAGGAGGTGGAGGAGGATGAGGAGGAAGAGAAGGAAGAGGAAGAGGAGAAGCAAGAGAAGTGGGAGGTCAGGACGGGTCACCATGTCACCAGGAGGTGGCTGGAGAGAGGAGGAGGAGGAGGAGGAGGAGGAGGAGGAGGAGGAGGAGGAGGAAGAGGAGGAGGAAGAGGAGGAAGAGAAGTGGGAGGTCAGGACGGGTCACCATGTCACCAGGAGGTGGCTGGAGAGAGGAGGAGGAGGAGGAGGAGGAGGAGGAGGAAGAGGAGGTGGAGGAGGACGAGGAGGAAGAGAAGGAAGAGGAAGAGGAGGAGGAGGAAGAGAAGTGGGAGGTCAGGACGGGTCACCATGTCACCAGGAGGTGGCTGGAGAGAGGAGGAGGAGGAGGAGGTGGAGGAGGAAGAGAAGTGGGAGGTCAGGACGGGTCACCATGTCACCAGGAGGTGGCTGGAGAGAGGAGGAGGAGGAGGAGGAAGAGGAGGAGGAGGAGGAGGAGGAAGAGGAGGTGGAGGAGGATGAGGAGGAAGAGAAGGAAGAGGAAGAGGAGAAGCAAGAGAAGTGGGAGGTCAGGACGGGTCACCATGTCACCAGGAGGTGGCTGGAGAGAGGAGGAGGAGGAGGAGGAGGAGGAGGAGGAGGAGGAGGAAGAGGAGGTGGAGGAGGACGAGGAGGAAGAGAAGGAAGAGGAAGAGGAGGAGGAGGAAGAGAAGTGGGAGGTCAGGACGGGTCACCATGTCACCAGGAGGTGGCTGGAGAGAGGAGGAGGAGGAGGAGGTGGAGGAGGAAGAGAAGTGGGAGGTCAGGACGGGTCACCATGTCACCAGGAGGTGGCTGGAGAGAGGAGGAGGAGTAGGAGGAAGAGGAGGAGGAGGAGGAGGAGGAAGAGGAGGTGGAGGAGGACGAGGAGGAAGAGAAGGAAGAGGAAGAGGAGAAGCAAGAGAAGTGGGAGGTCAGGACGGGTCACCATGTCACCAGGAGGTGGCTGGAGAGAGGAGGAGGAGGAGGAGGAAGAGGAGGAGGAGGAGGAAGAGGAGGTGGAGGAGGACGAGGAGGAAGAGAAGGAGAGAGGAGAGGAGGAGGAGGAAGAGAAGTGGGAGGTCAGGACGGGTCACCATGTCACCAGGAGGTGGCTGGAGAGAGGAGGAAGAGGAAGAGGAAGAGGAAGAGGAGGAGGAAGAGGAAGCTATTCTTCTCACACTAAAGCAGAAGAACCTGACGGTTGCCGGCGACGACAGATGGCAGAAGGAATGAAAGGCAGATGGAAAAATCTCTTCCAACATGTTCATCATCGTCAAGACGTGTGTGTGTGTGTGTGTGTGTGTGTGTGTGTGTGTGTGTGTGTGTGTGTGTGATCAGTAATTCCCCCAGGGTTAATGAAAAATGTGAGTGAATTTGAAACCCCACTAATAACACTAATGGCAGCGTGATGTAAATGATAAACCATGAAGGATGTTAAACCATGAAGGATGTTAAACCATGAAGGATGATAAACCATGAAGGATGATAAACCATGAAGGATATTAAACCATGAAGGATGATAAACCATGAAGGATGATAAACCATGAAGGATGTTAAACCATGAAGGATGTTAAACCATGAAGGATGATAAACCATGAAGGATGTTAAACCATGAAGGATGTTAAACCATGAAGGATGATAAACCATGAAGGATGTTAAACCATGAAGGATGATAAACCATGAAGGATGATAAACCATGAAGGATGTTAAACCATGAAGGATGATAAACCATGAAGGATGTTAAACCATGAAGGATGATAAACCATGAAGGATGTTAAACCATGAAGGATGATAAACCATGAAGGATGATAAACCATGAAGGATGATAAACCATGAAGGATGTTAAACCATGAAGGATGATAAACCATGAAGGATGATAAACCATGAAGGATGTTAAACCATGAAGGATGATAAACCATGAAGGATGTTAAACCATGAAGGATGTTAAACCATGAAGGATGATAAACCATGAAGGATGATAAACCATGAAGGATGATAAACCATGAAGGATGTTAAACCATGAAGGATATTAAACCATGAAGGATGATAAACCATGAAGGATGTTAAACCATGAAGGATGTTAAACCATGAAGGATGTTAAACCATGAAGGATGTTAAACCATGAAGGATGTTAAACCATGAAGGATGTTAAACCATGAAGGATGATAAACCATGAAGGATGTTAAACCATGAAGGATGATAAACCATGAAGGATGTTAAACCATGAAGGATGTTAAACCATGAAGGATGTTAAACCATGAAGGATGATAAACCATGAAGGATGTTAAACCATGAAGGATGATAAACCATGAAGGATGTTAAACCATGAAGGATGTTAAACCATGAAGGATGTTTCCAGAGACACAAGGAACGTTGTTGTTTACCTGCATCTTACAGCTGCTAGTATTTATACTTCATCATCATCTTCTGCCTTTACTGTCACGTGTTTGGACACACTCACTGCAGGACACACACACTGCAGGACACACACACTGCAGGACACACACACTGCAGGACACACACACTGCAGGACACACACTGCAGGACACACACTGCAGGACACACACACTGCAGGACACACTCACTGCAGGACACACTCACTGCAGGACACACACACTGCAGGACACACACACTGCAGGACACACACACTGCAGGACACACACACTGCAGGACACACTCACTGCAGGACACACACACTGCAGGACACACTCACTGCAGGACACACTCACTGCAGGACACACTCACTGCAGGACACACTCACTGCAGGACACACTCACTGCAGGACACACACACTGCAGGACACACACACTGCAGGACACACTCACTGCAGGACACACTCACTACAGGACACACACACTGCAGGACACAGTCACTGCAGGACACACTCACTGCAG